>NC_045440.1:11091334-11108428 GCF_002776525.5 Piliocolobus tephrosceles | reverse complement strand
GCCATTATGGAAAACAGTATGGCAATTCCTCAAGGATCTAGAACTAGATGTACCATATGACCCAGCCATCCCACTACTGGGTATATACCCAAAGGATTATAAATTATTCTACTACAAAGACACATGCACACGTATGTTTATTGCGGCACTATTCACAATAGCAAAGACTTGGAATCAACCCAAATGTCCATCAGTGACAGACTGGATTAAGAAAATGTGGCACATATACACCATGGAATACTATGCAGCCATAAAAAAGGATGAGTTTGCGTCCTTTGTAGGGACATGGACGCAGCTGGAAACCATCATTCTTAGCAAACTATCACAAGAAGAGAAAACCAAACACCGCATGTTCTCACTCATAGGTGGGAACTGAACAGTGAGATCATTTGGACTCGGGAAGGGGAACATCACACACTGGGGCCTATCATGGGGAGGGGGAGGGGGGAGGGATTGCATTGAGGAGTTATACATGATATAAATGATGAATTGATGGGTGCTGACGAGTTGATGGGTGCAGCACACCAACATGGCACAGATATACATATGTAACAAACCTGCATGTTATGCACATGTACCCTAGAACTTAAAGTATAATAAAAAAAAAAAGAAGAAGAAGAAGAAGTGAGCCTCTGAATCCAGCTGTCTTCGAGGGTCTGGCTGTGAACACTAGGCGCAGGGGCCAAGGGGAGCCACTTGGGAGGGGAGGTGCTGCCTGGGACCTGCTTAGGACAAGGTGAAGGAGAACATGCATAGGGACAGATGCCCTTCCCACTTCCCCTCTGTGGTGAGTGCAGGAGTTGGGGATGTGCCCTAAAGGAGTTGTGGCATCCCAGGAGGGAAGCAGCTCCCAGCCATGAGGGCACCATGACCCAGTGCCCCAGCATGTCAGGCTGCACATTCCAGGGCTACCTGAGCTGCAGCCTCTTCCCCTCCCCTGCTGTCTCAGCCTGTGCATGGAGTGGGCATCTCAAATCTGCAGGGACCAAACTGGGCTCAGGCCTCTGCACCCCCGCACAATCCCCCACCGCTCAGTCTTCCTCACCTCAGCTCCTGGTGACTCCATCTTCCCAGGGGCTCAGGCTGAAGCCTTGCAATTCTCCTCCACTCCAGCATCTAAGTCCCTCAGGAAAGTCCCTCTTGGCTCTTCATTACATCTGGAGCCACTAGGGCCAAGCCACCATCTCTGACCTGGACCGGAACAGGCTCCCTCCCCATCCCCTGCGCTGTCCCCACCTCCACCCCACCGCCATGCCTCGGGTGTCCTCAGCTTCAAAGTCAGGGTGCACCTATCAGGATGTAATTCAGGCATCTTCTCTGCTGACTCGGAGTCACAGGCCCCACACATGGCACACTGGCCTGTCCTCTGGTCCCATCAGATCCTGGTGCTGCCCAGAGGCCCTTGTGGGCACCCGACAACCTCAGGCCCAGCCTGCTCTTTCCTCAGCCCAGGCCCTCCTCTCCCTACCCACTCTGCCCACCTTCCTCAGGTCTGTCTTGCAAGGTCTCCTGCATGGTGAGGCCTCCCCAGATCACCCTCTTAGAAATTTTGGGCTCCATGCACACTCCTGTTCCCTCCCTGCTTCTCTTAAAACATCCTCGTCAGTGTCACACATGGGGCATTTCACCTATCTGCTGGGCTTCTCCAGAGGTCCCCCTGCTGAACTCTGAATGCCGTGGATTCAGAGATCTTTGACTATTCCCTGCTGCAGGGCCAGGGCAACAGCAGAGCCCAGGACAGAGTGAACCTGCCATAGGTGCTGCTGAATGAATGAATAAAGGAGTGAGTGAATGAAGGAGTAAATGAGTGAATGGGTGAGTGAGTCAGTCAGTGAATGAGTGAGTGAGTGGATGAGTGAAGGAGTAAATGAGTGAGTGAGTGGGTAAATGAGTGAATGAGTGAACGTGAGTTAGTGAGTGAATTGCTGAGTGAGTGAATGAGTGAATGAGTGAGTGAGTGAATGGATGGATGAGTGAATAAGTAAGTGAATGAATGAGCGATTTAGTGAATGAGTGAGTGAATAAGTGAGTAAGTGAATAAGTGAGTGAATGAGTGAGTGAATGAGTGACCGAGGGACTAAATGAGTGATGGGTGAGTGAGAGTGAATGAATGACTTAGTGAATGGGTGAGTGGGTGAATGAGTGAGTGAGCAAATGAGTGGATGAGTGAATGAATGTGTGAGGGAAAGAGTGAGTGAATGAGTCAGTGAGTGAACAAGTAAATGAGTGAGTGAAGAAGTGAGTGAATGAACCAATTAGTGAGTGAATGAGTCAATGAATGAGTGAGTGTGTGAATAAAGGGTGAGTGAATGAGTGAGTGAATGAGTGAGTGAAGAGGTGAATGAGTGAGTGAATGAATGAGGAAATGAGTGAGTGAGTGAATAAGTGAGTGAATGAGTGAATGGGAGTGTGAGTGAAAGTGAGTTAGTGAATGGCTGAGTGAGTAAATGAGGGAGTGAATGAGTGAGTGAACGGGTGAGTGAATGAGTGAATGAGTGAGTGATTGAGTGAGTGAATGGGTTAGTGAATGAGTGAATGAGTGAGTGACTGGGTGAGTGAGTGAATGGGTGAGTGAATGAGTGAGTGAGTGAGTGAGTGAATGGGTTAGTGAATGAGTGAATGAGTGAGTGAATGAGTAAATGAACGAGTGAATAAAAGGGTGAGTGAATGAGTAAACGACTGAGTGAATGAGTGAGTGAGCGAGTGAAGGAGTGAATAAGTGAGTGAGTGAGTGAATGGATTTGTGAATGAGTGAATGAGTGAGTGAATGGGTGAGTGAATGAGTGAGTGAGTGAATGGGTTAGTGAATGAGTGAATGAGTAAATGAATGAGTGAGTGAGTAAAAGGGGTGAGTGAATGAGTAAATGACTGAGTGAGTGAATGAGTGAGTGAGCGAGTGAAGGAGTGAATCAGTGAGTGAGTGAATGAGTTAGCGAGTGAATGAATGAGTGAATGAGTGAGTGGGTTGCTCAGAGGAGATGAGGACCGGAGCTGCCCTCTGGCTGCTACAGTAGACAGGAGCTGAAGGAGGACTCTGAAGGGTGGGATGTGCCCACTCGGTACATATACCCTGCTCCACACATCCCCAAAGAAACCCAATCTCACCAGAGTGGTCTCTTGAGAATTATTAGTAAGAACCTTTTTTCCCAATATTTCATATATACAGGATGATTTCTTACTTTCCTTTAAAATGCCAATCGTTTTTTGGACTTGGAATTCTCCACTGCTGGTCCACACCACTGTATTCTGCCATAGGGGCATCCCCCGAGTTGGAGAAAGAGTCATTCCCAGGAATGGATAAAAGCCAGAAGGACATCATCAGGTGGGGCAGCTTCTATCATCCTCCCCTTCCTGCTTGGGTTACCCTGAGTGACTTGGTTTGGAGGTCTACAAAATGCGGACATATCAAATTTGGATAAAAGCCTAAGCAGTTGAAGAGGTTGCAGTGCTAGCAGGAAGGTCTTTGGCTCCCGGAACCCTCCTCCCCTCCAGTCTCTGCTGGACCCAGGACTCTGACTCCACCTTCGGCCTTGGGGGTTTCCTCCCTTCCTTCCCAGCCACTGAGCCGCCTTGGGCTAATCTGCAACCTCAGAGGCCCAGCCCTCCTCCTTTCCTCCTGCCTCTTCCTCCATTCCCACTTGCCTTCTGCTTCTTTCGGGACTTTGGAAAGTCCAAGAATAAGCAAAACCGTAGATAAGAAAATGCTGCCTTCAGCCCATTCCCCACCCACCAGCTTCCCTTCAGACTCCTTGATCTTTCAAAAGTATTTTGCTTTGTATCTAGATGCTAAACTTTATGTAGAAAACAGGTGGGGTTGGTTTCTTGACCAGGTCCAGTGGCTCACACCTACAATCCCAGGGCTTTGGAGGCCAAGGCGGAAGGATTGCTTGAGGTCACATGTTTGAGACTAGCCTGAGCAACACAGTGAGACCTCGTCTACAAAAAAAAAAAAAAAAAAAAAAAAAAAAAAAAAAAAAAAAATTAGCTTGGAGTGGTGGCACATCTGTAGTCCCAGCTACTTGGGAGGCTGAGGCAGGAGGATCACTTGAACTCAGGAGTTTGAGATTACAGTGAGCCACGGTTATATCACTGCACTCCAGCTTGAGCAAGAGAGTGAGACACTATCTCCTAAAAAAATAAAAATAAAAAGTGCTGAAGTCCACATCCAAGCCCACAGCCAATTGTGACATGTGGCTCTTTTATTTTTACAATCCGCCTCTCTTGTCTAAGTGCCAAATGACACTCACATTGTGTGTAACTACTTCCACCTTTGTCTGCCTTCTCTTTCCTTAAGTATTAAGAATCAGGTTGCATAGAGTTCTGAGAAAATAAAATAATGAATCAGCTGTGTGCCGTGGCTCATGTCTATAATCTCAGTGCTTTAGGAGGCTGACACAAGGATTGCTTGAGACCAGGAGTTTGAGACTGGCTTTTGCCACATAACGAGATCCTGTCTCTACAAAAAATAAAAAATTAAAATAAAACATTCGCAGGACCTGGTGGCATACCTGTAGTCCCAGCTACTCAGGTGGTGGAGGCCTGAGGATTGGCTTGAGCCTGGGAGGTTGAGACTGCAGTGAGCCGTGATCATACCACTACACTTTGGCCTGGGTGACACAGTGAGACTCTATTTCTAAATAAATAAATAAAAATAAATAAATAAATAAAATAAAACCAGGTAGAAGCTTCCCAAGACTTTGATGCAGAAACAGGTTGCCCTGAACCAATTAAAATTAATATCTAAAAACTGGAAAGAAAGGAGAGAAAGAAGTTGCATTATTTCTGTAAAGTTTGAGGCCATTACAAGTTTTACTTTCTCTAGGACATTTTCTCAGTGGTGTCAACTGAAGTCCACTTCACAGAATGACTTCATCTCCTGAGCACGTTGGAGAACGATGATTAAAGAGACTTCCTGACACTCCTGATACTTTTAGGGTCACATGGAAGCAGCAAGAGTCATATGTGTGAAATAGGTGGTATTAAAGCAGAAGACATTGGTTTGTTCTTTCATGAACATCATCGGAACAGTTCCCTAATGACTAGCGTTATGTCAGAAAATGGGGGGAGAGAGCTGGTTCTTTTTTTGTTTTGTTTTGTTTTGTTTTGTTTTGTTTTGTTTTGTTTTTGAGACAGAGTCTCGCTCTGTCGCCCAGGCTGGAGTGCAGTGGTACCATCTCAGCTCACTGCAAGCTCCGCCTCCC
This sequence comes from Piliocolobus tephrosceles, assembly GCF_002776525.5. Taxonomy (NCBI): domain Eukaryota; kingdom Metazoa; phylum Chordata; class Mammalia; order Primates; family Cercopithecidae; genus Piliocolobus; species Piliocolobus tephrosceles. Next base: position 11,103,227 of record NC_045440.1, on the reverse strand, counting down.
GGGTTTACGCCATTCTCCTGCCTCAGCCTCCCAAGTTGGGACTACAGGCGCCCGCCACCTCGCCCGGCTAGTTTTTTGTATTTTTTAGTAGAGACGGGGTTTCACCGGGTTAGCCAGGATGGTCTCGATCTCCTCGTGATCCGCCCGTCTCAGCCTCCCAAAGTGCTGGGATTACAAGCTTGAGCCACCGCGCCCGGCCGAGAGCTGGTTCTTTATTGACAAATAAGTTACATAAATTTCCCAGTTAGAAAAACAATCATGATTTTAGCCTTGTCAGATGAGGTCAGATATGCCCTATGCTTCAGTTATGGAATACTACCTCTGAATATTGATTGACAGGTATCTTCCACAGACCTGTGACCTGTCGCTGTGTACAAGGTTGAATTCATAACTACCAGTCCTAGAAGCTCCCTTGCTGCCCACGCTGAACTGAAGTGGCTCCCGACTGAGGCATTCAAGAGAAAACTCACTGAAGTATTTGAAACCACCGCCATCAACAAGAATGCTCTTCATGTGTGCCAGGATGTACACCCAGAAAGTTATCTTGTTAGTTGTGTATGCCAGCATCCCGCAGGAGCTTTTACCTTTTTTGGATGTCAACATTGAGATTCTAATGTAAGCCGCAGACCTCTTCCTCTGCCTGCAAGCACGCCCACCCACAACCACGTGTTGCCTGGTTTAGAGAAATCCTGAGCCTGCAGCCCCGTCCACCTACAGGAGGAGGAGGGAAGCCCAGACCAGGGACAGGGTCAGAACTGCAGTCACTCATCCAGGGGTGGACAGCTCTGCGTTCTTGGGAGGGCCCAGATACCCTCTTCTCTTGGAAGGCCAAGCCCAGAGCCTAGGTGGTCTTTGAACCCAAATAGACTTTGTGGTCTAGGGAATGAGAGACCCAGTCACCAGGGGAAGAAATTGGGGATCTTGGTCCTGAGTTTGTGGGGCAGACTCTTGCCATTTTCCTCCCCCTTTCCCGGCCATGCCCTATTTGAAAAGAGGTCACTTCCATTTCAGTGAGCCAAGATCGAGCCACTGCACTTCAACCTGGGAAACAGAGTGAGACTAGGTCTCAAGAAAAAAAAAAAAAAAAAGAGGTCACTTCAAAACTTCCCTGTTCAAACAGTTGACCCTTGAACAACAGGGTTTAAACCTCGTGGGTCACTTACTTACACATGGATTTTCTTTCACTTCTGCCACCCCTTAGACAGCAAGACCAACCCCTCCTCCTCTCCTCCCACCTCCTCCTCCTCAGCCTACTCAATGCAAAAATGAGGAGAACCTCTATGATGAGCCACTTAATGAATAGTAAACACATTTTCCTTATGACTGCTTTATTTCCTCTAGCCTACTTTACTGTAAGAATACACTATACAATACATATAACACACAAAATGCACGTTAACCAACTATCTGCGTGATCACTGAGGCTGCCACCCAAGAATAGGCTATTAGTAAATTCCTTTTGGCGTAGTCAAAAGTTATTGTCCGAATTTCAACTGTGTGACTTGTTGGTGCCCCTAATCTCTGCATTGTTCATGGGTCAATTGTATTGCTTAAGAGGTAGTCATTGGAACACTCCTTAGGGGCTATTTTTTTGTTTAAAAAAGTTTTTGCCACAATGGGCCACTCATATAAGGCCCTAGGATTCCTCACTTCTGAGCTCCTGCTGCCACAGACCAAGTGCTGATCATTTTTGTTGCTCAACATACTTGTCACTTCCATCCGTCACAGGACCCACTCTGACCTTCCAAGAGCTGCTCCTTCCACTGCCTGTGATCCTGAGGGTCAGCACGTCCAGCCAGGGCAGGTAGCGAGATCAGTCCTCTCCTCTGCCCCAGTTCATGGATGGGCACAGGATGCGGGTGGTGGCCGTAGTCCACTCGGTTCCTGCTAATCCCACTGGATCATCAGGTGGGGAGAGTCAGCTTGCATAGTGAAACCAAAGAGAGCTGTGAGATGGAGAGTGAGAGTGAGAAACCAAGAGAGTGAGACAGACACACACACACACACACACACACACACAGAGAGACAGCAAAAGAGGGAGAGTGAGAGAGACAGAGACAGAGAGACAGAAAAAGTCAGAGAAGCAGAGACACAGAGAGACATAGAAAGATGGAGAAAGAGATGAGGGGAAAAGAGAAACAGAGACACACACAGAGTCTTCAAAAGAGACAGAGAGACACAGAGCAGTCAGGAGAGAGACATAGAGAGGGAGAAAGAGACAGACAAAGTGAGAGGCAGAGAGAGATGGAAAGAGAGATGGGGAGAGGGACAGAAAGAGAGAAGCAAAAGCACAACATTCCTTGAATTGCTTCTCCCTGAAGTCACCATTCTATTTCTGCACTTCCAGTCACCACCAAGAATCTTTCTCAGTCACCTGTCCTCCTTCTTTCCCCATCTTCTTCATGCACTCTTACTAAAGCCTCCTGAAATCTGCCTTCCCAATGACAACTCCTCCTTGAAATGTCACCACTGACTTCCAAACAACCAGCAAATAAAAAAGGTTTTTAAAACAATTACTTCCACCAGTTTCTCAGTTTTACTAAAGGTTATGGTGATGTTTCTTAATACCTCTCTTGAAAATCTTTCTCTTTGTTTTTTATTTCTTTGCATGAATTAACATGAAAATAGAGCACAATATCTTATAGTGAATATAGACTATAAATGATGTTTTGTGCATACCTTATTATTAGTGATAAACACTGTATAAGTAATTTATTTTTGCCATTTCTTTCTTACTATGGTTTGAAAGTGTCCCTCAAATTTCAAGTGTTGGAAACTGAATCCCCCATGCAGTAGTGCTGAGGGGAGGGATCTTTAAGGGGTGATCAGGTCATGAGCGTTTCAACCTCGTGAGTGGGCTAATGTTGTTACTGGGGGAGTGGGTTCCTTATCACAAGAGTTGGTCTGTTACAAAAGTGAGTTTGACCCCTCTTACTCCTTCATGCTCTCTTGCCCTTCCACCTTCCTGTGGGATGACATAGCACAAAGGTCCTTGCCAGATGCCCACCACCCCTTAGCCCTGCACTTCCCACTTCTAGGACTGTGAGAAGTGAATCTCTGTTTCAGTAAATTACCCAGTCTCAGGTACTCTGCTAAGAGAAGCAGAAAACAGGCTCAGACAAAACGTTTTAGGATCCTCTTCCCTCACAGTTGCAGTGAGAAGTTTATAGCTTTGTTTTGCTTTGTGGAAGATAAAATGCTAAATAATAGGCATAATTTTGAAGGTTTCTCCTACCATCCAAATATTTGATTCATTGTAAAATTTCTGTTACACTGAGTTATTGACCCTTGCTTCTGATGCCTCAGAGATGTCTGGAAGAAAACCACGGAGGAAACCTTGAGTGCCATGTAGTCTGTCTTATCTAAGTGCCCTCTGGACTTGGAGAAGGCTCTTTCTGTGAACCAGAGAGCAAACAATGTAGCCCGGCTCAAGACACTTTCCTGGAAAAGCTTTCAGAACATAGCCATTCCTGGGGAGCATCACAGCTTTTAGACTTCACAACAGGCACCAGAGAGCAGTCAGAAGACCATAGAATATTTTGCCTGAATTCCTTCCAGCATTGTGTTCCAGGAACCTTGAAACTCCCTCCCCCTCCAAGTAGGTCTAAGGTTTCTCTTTCCAAACCCAAACAGACTTGTTTTTAAACAATCCCCAAGAAGAGGATGTCTTAGCATTACATATAATTGAATTGTAAATCTTCTAAATTCAGAAAGAAAGAATATGGAAATAATTCAGAAGCCCTTGAGTTTTTAGTGAGGAGACACTTTTTATCCCACGAATTTCCGGTGTGCTTCTTCCACACAGGATCCTTGCTTGTGTCTCTCTCCAAGCCTGTCTGTGAATAACTCACTCATCCGTCCAAGCTCAACTAACACGCCATGTGACAGAAACAGTTGGTTCAACATCCATTTCCTCCTCCTCTTGTGACCAAGGCTCCACACTAAATGCTTCATTCCCCAGCCGTCTTTGTGCACCCATGTGGCCATGTGGGTCCATTCTGGCCCATGTGATATAAGAAGAATTGTTGAGCAGGACGTCAAAAAGGACTCCTTAAAAGGAGCCAAACTACTGAGTATGGCTTTTTAAAATTTTTTCTTTTCCCTGCTGCTTTGAATGCAGCTATGATTGCGAACAAAGCTGCTCTCTTGGGGCATGAGGTGATCTAGAAGATACAACCACCTTCAGTCAAAGTGCCTGAGGGAATGATAGGAGAAGCTGGACTCTCTGATAAGATCACAGATCCAGTGCACAGGGGAGGACTGAAAGCCTTCAGATTCCTTTCATGTGAAAAGACAGACCTTTATATATGTAAGTCTCTGTTAGCTTGAGTCTTCTGTTTTATGCAGCCAAACTTAACCCTAACTGCCACACACTGTCTACTTACATTTTATGATGCTCTCTCTAATCTCTTAGGTAATTGTGTCCCCCCAGAAACCTATGGAGAGCTGAAGGGGTTTTAGGATCATGGACTCCACCTTCCTCCTTTGGTAAAAGAGGACAAAGGCCAGAGAGCAGTGCGATGGCCGAGGCATGCGATTGTAAACCAAAAGGTGCTTGAGACTGATCTCAATCCATTTAAAAGTTAATTCTGCCAAGGTTAAGGACATGCTTGGAAGAAAAAAACACGGAATCACAGAAACAGTCTGTGATCTGTGCCTTCCTCCCAAGATGATTTTGAGGGCTTCAGTAGTTAAAGGGGAAGGGTGGGCTGAAGAGGAAGGGTGGGCTGGAGGGAAGGGTGGGCTGGAGGGGAAGGGCTAGCTGGAGGGGAAGGGTGGGCTGGAGCAAAAGGGCGGGCTGGAGGAAAAAGGTGTGCTGGAGGGGAAAGAGGGAGCCTGTGGTGTTCCTCAGGTTGCAAGAGAAAGAGAGCAGGTGGGGAACGGTCATTTTTGTCTTCATCTCACATGCGGTAAAGCAGTCCTTTACATAAGATAAGGTGAACATAGAGTAGCATCCTGTGGAGATATGTAACCCTTTATCTGTAGCTATCTGCTTAGGAAGAAGAGGAAAGGCAGTTTCTTCCATGATTCAGCTTCCAGCTTAATGTTTTTTTCCTTTTTGGCTGTGAATTGGGGTCCCGAGGCTTTATTTTTCCCTGCACACTATATTGTATCTGAAAATTGTTGTTCAGGACCTAAAGTTGTTTACTTACTCCAGCTACATCCCTTAGCTCAATTTCCATTTGGAGTGGCTTCTGGAAGGCTGGAATTGAAATCCACCAGTGTCCATTTCAAGGTGTTCCCAACATTGTCTGGAAAAAAAGGAGCCGGGATACGCTTCCCTGTGGATGCAGGTGAGTCATCATAATGCACAGAAACAGCGTTGACCTCAGCCTGGAGCCATTGTCCTGAAAGGGGATTCTTCCCAGCTCGGGCCTGAGACTGATCCCTGAGAAGCGGCCGCTCCATCCCTGAACCCTTTCTGCTTGTGTCTCCTCACTTCCTAGTGATCACGGCATTCAGGCTCAGAATGCTGCAGGCCTATCCCACTGGAAGCTGCCGAGGTGCCTCCTGCCACACAGGACGCCCGGCACAGCAGCAGGATCAAGGGACCAGCAGGGAAAAGGCTGCAGTGATTTGGGGGAACAGCCTTAAAAACACCTGGAGCCTGGTGGCAAGTGGTCCCACCTCCTCCCCAATATTAGGTCCCAGAAAAAATGACAGTATGAGCAGCTCGTGTCATCATTATTAGCAGAGTCTTTTTATTCTTTCCCTAATTTTTTGCCATTAAATTGAGCTGTATAGACTCATTTTCTTTTTCTTTTTTTTTTTTTTTTTTCCTTTTAGACAGAGTCTGGCTCTGTCGCCCAGGCTGGGGTACAGTGACGGGATCTCAGCTCACTGCAAGCTCTGCCTCCCGGGTTCACGCCATTCTCCTGCCTCAGCCTCCCGAGTAGCTAGGACTACAGGCACCCACCACCATGGCCGGCTAATTTTTTGTATTTTTAGCAGAGATGGGGTTTCACCGTGTTAGCCAGGATGGTCTCGATCTCCTGGCCTTGTGATCCACCCTCCTCGGTCTCCCAAAGTGTTGGGATTACAGGTGTGAGCCACCCTGCCAGGCCTATAGGCCCATTCTCTGCTTTTAATGCCAATACATGAAATTCCAGAGCTGCTTTTGTAAAAAAAAGTTTCATTTTCATTATTTTATTATTTATTACATTAATTCTATTATTTTATTCTCTCTTTTTGTTTTGTTTTGTTTTTAGAAGAACTTCAGCGTGACGGGGGTAATCCCTGCTGCCTTGTGGCTGCAAAAGGAGAGAGAAGGAGCCTCTCCAAAAAAGGGTTTCATGAAAGCCCTGAGGCGAGATACCGACTTCAGAGGGTTCAGGACAAGGACACTCACTTTGTCCTGTGCGGTGTGGAGACGCGGGTGAGTGCTCCTCAGTGGCACCAACTGGTTCCCTCTTGTCCTCCGCTTCCAGAGCCCTGGGACATGTCATTTGGACAAAACACTTTTCCATGTCCTGCCATCCATTCCACGGAGGCAGGAGAAAAGGGTCTGGAGGCAGGAACATAAGGCCGATTCACCCTGACTTCGGAGAACTAAATCAAATGGAAACTCTTGGGCTATGACAGGAAATATCCTCTCCATTTCACAGGGCATACACTGAGTACACGACTTTGTAATTTGACTTCATCCTCTTCATTTACATAGGGCACTCACCAAGTAACCAATGGAAACCTCTAGAGGGGATTTGAACCCCAGAAACTTCAGTAACAGGCTCCCTGTGCTCAGGCGCTCCCACCCTGTGGAGTGTGCTTTCATTTTACGTCAGTCTCTGCTTTTGCTGCTTCATTCTTTCCTTGCTCCGTTTTTGCGTTGTGTCCAGTTCTTGGTTCAAGGCATCAATAACTGGGACACCTTCAACCAGTAACATTATCTTAGTATCTTGTTTTAAAACTGAATTCTGTTTTTCATTTGTTTACCTAGTTTTTAGAAAATGACAATGAAATGCAACTTGGAACTTATCACAGCTTAATACGAGGGTCACTATGAGCTATACAACAGGTTTGATGTTTAAAAGTTTGCAACATTTCTTATTGCTCTTTCATTTACAAACTACAGTAAATATTTTTTTATGTTTTATTATGAAATATGACACATAAGAGTCTATAAAGTTTGGGTGGGCACAGTGGCTCATGCCTGTAATCCCAGCACTTTCAGAGGCTGAGGCGGGTGAATCATTTGAGGTCAGGTGTTCAAGACCAGCCTGGTCAACATGGTGAAACCAGTCTCTACTAAAAAAATACAGAAAGTTAGCTGAGCATCATGGCAGGCACCTGTGATCCTAGCCACTCAGGAGGCTGAGGTGGGAGAGTTGTTTGAACCCAGGAGACAGAAGTTGCAGTGAGTCGAGATTGTGCCATTACAGTCTAGCCTGGTCTACATGAGCAAAACTCCACCTCAAAAACAAACAAACAAACAAAACTGAATGCATAATCCAATAGATTAATAATTGCACTGATGTCATCATCCATTAGCATCGAGTGTCTTGAAAGGCTACAATATGCCCCTCCTTGATCACCTGGATCTCCCTTCTTCACCCAGGCATAGGACTAATGTGTTAATGTTTGTCTTGCTTTTCATAAGGTTTATCATTTCTGTGTATATTATTAAGCAATGTCATATGTTATGGTTTGTGAACTGTACATGGAATAGCAGTGTATTTTTCAGTAATTTCCTTTGTTCACTATAATTTTTCATTGTTGATGCTTCTAAGGGCAGTTCATTTTCACAGCTGTATCATATTCCACAATGTGACTATGGCAGCTTTTTTCTTTGGTAGAGGTGTATTTGGATGGCTTTCAGGTGTTTTCTATTTCTACAGTCACTGCCTAAATATTCTTGCCCCGTATGTGTCTCTTGGAGAAGACAGTGCAAGGGCATTTCTGGGGCAGACATGCCTGAGAAGGCAAGTGTGAGGTCACAGAGGGGCGTGTCTAGCTTTTTATGAAATACAGTTTCTTAACAGGAGCAACAGCAGTGGATACTTTGTCAGCAGTTGATCTTTTCCTCCTTTTGGATTTTTGTGGCTCTGCTGAATTTGCTTCTTGAATTATTGGATGTATCCACAGCACTTTGTTTACTTATATTTTGTAACTTTTTGCACGTGGACTTATCTTCCTTGGAATTTTATGTGGAGAGATATTTTGAGGACAGGGTTGCATTGTTTCAGCAAAGATATTCACTCACATGGGGTAGAGGTGAAGTTAGCAGCCACCTGGTGCCACGTCGATTTGACCCATGCTCTCCAGGTCTTCCAGCATGAACTCCTGGAGGACTGTTTCTCATCGGTTCTCAGGGTCAGTGGTTTTCCCTCCATCCAGCACCAATGCAGGGACAGGTGCTCTCCTTGCTGCTCCTGCTCGGAGGTGGGCTTTTATTTTAAGTCTAAGATGTCAGATTTCTGACCTCATTTTCGAGAGACATCCGGTTTTGTTTCTGATGCCCCATCCTCTGTGCAACTGTCTAAACAGAACAAAAATTCCACTTTGGTTCCTGCCAATTCTTTATTGACTGCTGTGGATTCCATCCTTCAATGCCAGCCCAGTAATGCACTTACAAAGATGCATTTTTGTAGGTTTTACCCAACATCTCAGTTGTTTTGGTTGGGAAAGCTATTTAGTGTCCCTTATGTTGAAAGTTGGAAGCGCCTGGCAACACCATAGGTGAGAGAGCTGCTCTTCCCGCTGTTCGTCATCTTCATGCTGGGTCCAGGCCTTCTTCGCTCTGTGATTAAGATGCCACAATGGGCCAGGCACGGTGGCTCATGTCTGTAATCTCAGCGCTTTAGGAGGCCAAGGTGAGTGAATCACCCGAGGCCAGGGGTTCAAGAACAACCTTGCCAACATGGTGAAACTTCGTCTCTACTAAAAGTACAAAAAATTAGCCTGGCATAGTGGTGGGTGCCTGTAATCCCAGCTACTCCAGAAGCTGAGTCAGGAGAATCGCTTGAACCCAGGAGGTGGAGACTGCAGTGAGCTGAGATCGTGCCATTGCACTCCAGCCTGGGCAACAGAGTGCGACTCCATCTCGAAATAAATAAATAAACAAACAAACAAACAAATGAATAGCTGCTATGGCCTCTGAGCTGCTTGCTCTGCCTCTGGCATCCGTTCTCATGCCCCACATTAGCAGAGATGCACTCACACCCAGTGGGAAGGCAGGGCGACTGAAGGACTATTATTATTAACAAGAAAGACAAAATTATTCTGAGGATAATGTAATACTTCTGTTTCCTAGAAATATTAAAATGCTCTGATAAATTATTAGAACAAAATTCAGTTTAGCACTCATGTTCAAAACGATCACCAACTTTAATATGCCAACAGTAGCCAGACTAAATAAGAAGAGGGAGGGAGGGGGTCCAGGCCTCTGCAGAGAGGGCAGGAAGGTCGACTCACTCTGCAGCTTCCTGCTCCATCATCGTTTTCTGTGGTGAGAGCCTGATGGAGCCTGGCCCTCCCTCTCTTGCCTGGGGCCTCCAGCCCAGTCTCAGGGCTGGGCAAGGAATAAACCCCATTTAGGTCATTTCCTCACTTGACCTTCTTCTGGGCTGAAACGCATTTGCTTTCCAAGTGCTCCTCAGGGAGCCGCACATGGAAGCCCTTGTTTTCTCCCCACTGCTGACTGATTCTGGGTTCGGGGACGCCCCCGTTCCCCTGGCTTCTTGGACACTGCATCTTTGGCTTTCACTCCAAGATTTTGACCTCAGTTAAGGATTCAGAAACTCTCTTTTTAAACTTTATTCTCAGATTGGTTTTTTAAAAGTCAGGCCAAAAAAAAAAAAGACACATAAAGTGGGTGAGTCAGGTGTGAGTGTCAAGTTCCGAGGACGAAGCCGGACACGCACAAACCTCTGTCAGGCCGGCGTCTGTGCTCAGGAGTCATGTTCATCCCAGAGCTTCCCAGGACCCAGACCCTAAACAAAAGAAAAAAAAGGAGGATAACAGAACTAAATGCTAAGATTCTCCATCAAGTCCCTTTTTTTTTGGTGAATGGGTTCTCCCCTTAATTTCTAGGTGATTGACATCATGGAAATAGAACAGCAGCATCTTCTACCTGCATGACTGAGCTTTTTCAGGTGGGCAGAATGAACCAGGACAGTGTACAGATCAGAGGGCAGGTTGGCAGGTGTGGACGGCCGCAGAGGACGTGGGATGATCCTAAGGAGCGTTTCTACCATGATGTGTATGGGATGCAGGGAGGGGACAGGGAAGCAGGCAGGGAGACAGAGAGAGGGAGGGGGAGAGGGAGGGGAGAGGGGGGGAGAGAGAGAGAGAAAGGGATGGATAGAGGGATGGAGGGAAGGACAGAGAGAGGGAGAAAGAGAGGGAGAGAGGACCAATTCACCACTTTTGTCCAAAGAACCAGGCCAACTGTCTGGAGCCCGAACGTACCTTCTCTAAAGGGTTTTGGAGCATATTGTTTTTGATTCCCTTATTCCTGCAGTTCTTTTAGAACATGACCATCCTCTGACTGTTCTATTCTTTTCTTTCTTTTTTTTTGTTTAAATACACTCCTATGATTTGAGCTTGTTTTTCTATCTTGTAAGCTATATCCTGGCAACATTCCAGGAATGATTCTAATTTTATTGGCAGTGGATCCTCAAATTTCTTCCTACAAAATAGGCTTCTGGAACCCTTCCCTGGAGATGCTAATTTCAGATCACATTTATGAATTCCTGAGATTCTCATTCAGAGTTAATGATTTTCCCCTGACTTCTGCTCGTTGCTTCATGAGGATTTGTCTTAATTCTCTATAGGATGAGGGAGCCATCTTCTCTGGAACCTGCAACCTTGTTTACAGGGGCTGGTGTGTGTGTGTGTGTGAGTATGTGTGTGTGTGGGTACGTGCATATATTCACATGCACACACACACTCACTTAGGAGGTGAAGCAAACTTCATTAGTATTCCTCTCTTTCAAAACTAAACACGTAGCAGGAAGGTGAAGCCCTGGGCACTGGGCTGGCTTCCTGGTTCAGTGACTCCAGGCTCCCAGCCCGGGAGCCAGGCCCCGCCTCATGGACTTACCCCTAGCATTTCTCTGCCTCAAAGGACGCTGGCCAGCTCTGTGGTGGGAGCAGCCTAAAAGTCCCTGGGATCTGGGAACTTTTATCATTCTGAAGAACAAGAAAAACAGAGACACCTGGAAAAGCTTTGCAGGAGGAGTGGCCACATCACCTGGTAGCATGTACATGTCTGCAGGGCCCAGCTGAGTTCTGGGGGATGGAAGGTGGTTCCAGGAAATGGTGACCTGAGGAACAGGTAGGGCCTGGGAAGGTGGGACCTCCTCTGGGAAGACCATCGAGAAAGCAGGACGTGAGTGGTGGGGGGGCAGAGTTGTGTGAGGGAGCTGGGAAGTGCCAGGTTGTGTCCAAGAAGGGTGTGGGGGAGCTGGATGGGTGGGGGCAGCCAGAGCAAAGAACAGGTGTAGACAGCAGGTGAGCGAGCAGGTGGGGGGAATGAGTGTAGATAGCAGGTGATAGAGCAGGTGGGGGAAGCAGGTTGAGGAAGCAGGTGAGTGAGCAGGTGCGGGGAACAGGTGTAGACAGCAGGTGAGCGAGCAGGTGGGGGGAACGCGTGTAGACAGCAGGTGATAGAGCAGGTGGGGGGAGCAGGTTGAGGAAGTAGGTGAGTGAGCAGGTGGGAGGAGCAGGTGTAGACAGCAGGTGATAGAGCAGGTGGGGGGAGCAGGTGGAGGAAGCATGTGAGAGAGCAGATGGGGGGAGCAGGTGGAGGAAGCTGGTGAGACAGCAGGTGGCGGAACAGGTGTAGACAGCAGGTGAGACAGCATGTGGGGGCACAGGTGTAGACAGCAGGAGATAGAGCAGATGGGGGGAGCAGGTGGAGGAAGCAGGTGGAGGGAGCAGGTGGAGGGAGCAG
>NC_045440.1:11054079-11091324 GCF_002776525.5 Piliocolobus tephrosceles | reverse complement strand
GAAGCAGGTGGAGGGAGCAGGTGGAGGAAGCAGGTGGAGGGAGCAGGCTGACAGCTGGGCAGGTGTCTCCTCAGTAGGACTCTGAGTTTCTACTGTGGACTTTGCGGTGAGGTCAGCGGGAACTACGGAGGGTGTGAGAGAGAGTGTGTCCTGATGCTGGGAAGCTGGGGTTTCTCCACTGGGGCAGGCGTTGCTGGGAAGGTCAGGCCAGATCTCCCTGTCCCTGGGAGCCCATAGGAGGCCAGGACAGACCCGCTATCTCTGTGTGGAACTAGAGCTTAGGGCCTGATGTCAGTGCAAGGCTGTGCCTCTACCGGCCGACCCTGAGGCTCACCTCACTCCTCTCAGGGAGCAGAGAGGTCAGGTGCTCCCTGGTGGGAGGCCTGGGACTTTTCACCGCAGGACCAACCCACAGGGGCTGATGGCTGGCAGGAGAGGCCAGTCCTGCCTCCGCTCCAGGGCTGCTCTCCCCCCAGGTCAGCTGCTTAGTCATCCCCGCACTGGACTTCCTTGTATGGCCAGAAGAGGAACCGGAGGCTGGCGCAGGGCTGACTGACCCCCGGGACCCCTCCAGCGTCTGGGGCTCAGCTGGGCAGATTCCAATTCCTGGAGGAGAAAGGAGAGCACTTAAAAGAGCCTCAGGCAGCTTGCTTCCAATAGAGGAGAGCCGGGTGCGCTGGGGACCAAGTGTCCGGGAGTGACAAGTACCCCTGAGTTAGTCAGTGAGCTGTGTGAACCTCTTGGTAGGCAGTGACCAGCATTTTTTTGTTTAATGTAATGAAATAGAACAAAAAATACCTGAATGCATCACATTTAGTAAGAGTAACAACCGCTTTGTGAAGCTGATTTCAGTCTGTGTGTGGGTCAAATTAGATTCATTTCTTTGTGTGATTCATGGTTTTAAAAAACATAGTTTGAATCATATTTAAAAGAAGGTATTAAAATATTTTGAAAGTTTTTTACTGATTGGGGAAAAGATCCATCTGTTTTCTCTGTCTCTCTAGCTCTCTCTCTCCCCGTCCCTCCCTTCCTCCCACCTTTCTTTGTTGTGAGGAGGATGCCTCCTTGTTACTTCGTTACTTCTTTCACTTCTTTTTTGTTTTTGTTTTTGTTTTTGAGATGGAGTCTGGCTTTATCGCCCAGGCTGGAGTGCAGTGGCTCAATCTCTGCCTACTGCAAGCTCCACCTCCCTGGTTCATGCCATTCTCCTGCCTCAGCCTCCCGAGTAGCTGGGACTACAGGTGCCCGCCACCACGCCTGGCTAATTTTTTTGCATTTTTAGTAGAGTCTGGGTTTCACTGTGTTAGCCAGGATGGTCTCGATCTCCTGACCTCATGATCCGCCCGCCTCGGCCTCCCAAAGTGCTGGGATTACAGGCGTGAGAAACCTTGAACCAAGGAAGCAGAGGCTGCAGTGAGCCGAGATCATGCCATTGTGACAGGAGTGAAACTCGGTCTCAAAAAATAATTTTTTAAAACAGGTGCATTCCTCCTCTTGCTTTCTGAGGACGCCCTGCTATATAGCTGAGTAGTCCCTAATAAACTACCTTAACTTCACTATACTCTGTGATTCGCCATACATTCTTTCCAAGGTGAGATCCAAAAACCCATTCTTGGGGTCTGGGACAAGATCCCTTTTCCGGTGACAAAACTATATAAATTCTAGAATAAAACACAGAAAGAAAGCTATGTGACCTTGGGTTTGGTCATGAGTTTTAACACATGACACTGTCAGAGGCATTTGAACCCCTCCTTTATATGAACTCCAGGGTGGCTTATGTTCCATTGGCTAAGAGAAAGTTTTCTTCCAAAATGTAACATGATTTGAGGTCAAACATTAATATCAAATAAACTCAAAAGATGGAAAAGCTAGCATTAGTTCTGAGAAAACCAGAAGTGTGCCTTTTTTGGAAATAATCATCGGTAGCATAAACTTCAGAATCTCCAAAGGAAATAAAAATGAGTTATCTTACATTTTTCACAAATTAAGATATAAATCAAGCTAATGAAATCCCGAAATCCAATCTTACTGTTTTTAATGTTCATTAAAAAAAAAAAAAAGACATCCTTATCAAATAGCCCCAGTAATAGTCACCAATTAAGTCTTTACTACTTAAAAGCAAAATCCACCTATCTCCTGAACAGTATCCACTTTACAAGCCTCATTATATGTACTGGAAACAAGATTCAAAAATAAATATATGCATGTATATATATAAAAATATATTTCAAATAAAAAATGCTTTGAGATAGTGGTATTACAATACATTTAGAAATTAATAACGGAAGCAAATTATGGGAGATCATCCACGCCTGTCACAAAGGTACCGAATTTATAAATCTTCTCAGATGCGGTGCAGGACAGGTTGAAAACAGGAACGCAATGAACCCGTGAGCAGCAGCCGTCGACGCGGTGTCCAGGGCAGGACCCTGCCCGGTCCAGGCCCCTCCGGCCTTGGGCCCGACGACTGCTACGCCTCTGACTCCACGCTAACGCGGAGCCCGAGCGCGCGTCACACCGTGTGGGGCGGGAGAGGCTGCTACCCAGAGGCGGAGTGAGGGATCGCGAGGGTCCCCACCCCGCTCTCGCCCTCGCCGGCATGTACCGACTCGCGTCCCCGCCGCGCGCCAACTCGGCAGCAGCACCGCCCCCCACGCAAAAGGCTCACGCGCCTCTTACCTAAAAGGAAGTTGGAAGCAGCGCGCCCCCAAGGTGCACCGAACGCACTCAAACAGAACCTGACGCGCTTTCAGCCCAGGAGAAAAACCAGCAGGGTCGGAAACGCACGCGGCGGGGGCGGGAGCTCAGAATGCGCCCTGCCCCTGCCCGAGACCCCGCCCCGGCCCGGCCCTGCCTTTTTGTCTGCCTTACCCCTCCCCGGCCGGCACGTACTGGCCCCGCCCTTCGCGCGACTCTTTTGTTGACCCGGAAACGGATTCTTCGGAGCCAAGGTCCGCTCGGGTGAGTGCCCTCCGCTTTTTGTGCCCAAACCCAGCCACGCAGTACCCTTCCTGCGCCATCCTCCCAACCCGGGGTCTGTGGGTCTCCGCGGACGTCACAGGCTCGGCAACAGCCCTACTGTCGGCGGGGAGCCCCGCGACGCCCTGAAATGCTCCGAAGCCTGTCGCTCAGCTGCCAGATCTGCGTCTGTGTCCGGTTCCGTCACTGAGGTCGCCCCTGTCCGGCCCTTCGACCCTAGTTCTCTTCATCATCCGCCCATCCTATCGCGCGCCGCGTTAGGTCCCCATTCGGCACGTGGCTTGTCTCCCGTCGTCCCCACCCTTACCCCTCTTGGCCGCTCAGGGCAGCCCTGGGATTTGGCAGACGCCAGTCCTCCCTGAGATGCCTCCCCATCCTTCCCTCCGCCAGGCCCTACGTCTCCGCAGACCCCCCCTCTTCGGGGTGACCGCTTCAGACAGGACGCTGAGTCCGGGACTGGGGTAAGGGACCTGCCCAATCCTGTGACAGCCGCGTCCTTCTGTACAGTCACCTCCCACTAGCGATCACCTTCCCGGTGTCCCACTGAGAAGTGGGCTCTTCCTTGGCAGGGGCTTCTTCACTGCATCGCTGTGGATGTCGAGGTGGGGCAGGAGAGTGAGGAGAAAACAAGAGAAGAGGGAGGTAGGGCCCGCGAGGGACAAAAGGGGAGGGAAATTTAGATGGGAAGTGGATGGGTCTGAGGAATTTGAACAAACATTGAGAATGAAGGAGAGTGACCTGAGCAAGTAGTAGTGGGGTAAGTGGAAATAGACAAAACGGGAATCAGCAGAGATGTGGAGGACAGAATACAATGAGGGGCCCTGACCGTCAGTAGCAGAGGGGGCAACAGAAGCCTAATTCCCAAATTCTTTAGATGGTTTTCTGATTTCCGAATTAGTTTCCCTTTTAAATTTGTTGTATCAGGTTCAGTTTATGAGGCCTCAATAGTTTTCAGTCTTAATTATGTATTGAAAATACTTTTTGTTTAATAAATACTTTTACATTAATTCAGTGTGCACTTCGTAAGAATATTGATGATTTGAGTTAGTTTAGTTTTCAACATCTTCCTCTATTCCTTTATATGATCTCTGTATTTAATGACTGTAGGATAAAATTTCCAACTAAGTATAAGTATCAAGTTTTCTTTGTGCTGTTTTCTGCAATTATTGAAGGATGGGCTGAATTGTCCTAGAACTTTGTTCCAACAGATTCCATGTGTCCATAATGAATACATTGCTCAAAGATATTTCGAAAGCTCACCTTTTATGTTTTTCATTGCCAATAATTATATCGTTTTAATTTTTATATTTTTGGATGACTTAATGTGATGTTCTGGAGAAGACAAATGCTTTTAATCAATATGATTAAAACCGTGAAAGACAAATTGCTGTTACTTAAGAGTGTGAAATTTGATCTCAAATCTTTAGGGGACAGGGATGTTAAGGGAAAACTGCCACTATGGCATCCAGATCATGTCATTCCTGTGAAGCTGGTGCTGGTTACTCTCTACTGGCTTCTGTTCACCTTTCCACCTGCCCCAAGACATACACATGGTGACATAAGGCAGTGGATAGGGAAAGAGCAAGACTTTTTAAAGTAAGCACAGAACAAAGGTGTCTTTCTAATGAGGAGGAGGTGTTGGTTCCGGGAAGGAAGCTTGGAGGCGAAAGGGCAATAAGATTTGGGTATTCAGGATCCAGAAGTGAGAGAGAGCCTGGGAAGCTCAGGAACCGGAGAAAGAAAAAGCATTGCCCATTCTCACCCATGACCCTGTGCTCAGCAGGTACTAGCAGAGACTTCAGGCTCTGTGACTAAAAGGGGTCAGACCAGTTCATATACCCATAGCTGTCGTGTAAGAATGTGTGTGGACTTTACTAGGGAAGAAGGGTGTTATGAAGGAAGGGGCAGAAAAACTCACCTGTTGGTCTCCACGTAGAAGTTTATTGTCCCGAATTCCTGGAGGTTCAGTGAAAAGCAGAAGATTGTCTTTTACACATGTTGAGTTATGCCCCCATATATGTGGTTGTGGTAAAGAAAGAGGGTATGTCGATGGGAAGTCCTGAAATGCATGTTCCTAACGTTTAGCAGGGACTTCTCAAGACACATCTTGCCTTAGAAAGAAGCTCAGAGAAGAAAAATGGAGAACAATTAGATATGACACTTTCACTGGAAAAAGTCATATTATTCATTGATTGTTTTGTCATCTCCCTCCTTAAATGTTGTTTTTACGATTTCGTAATCTCTGACCCTGCCTAACACATTTCCTAACTCACCCATAGCCTTCCCTTAACTTCATCCCATCTTCACAGATTCACACTGTGACCCAGTGATTTCGAACTTGTGAAGTTCCATTCGGGGGATCATATGGCAAGGCCTTCACAGCCAGACATGGATTATAGATGGGAAGTGGGCCACATGATGGCAGTGAGGCAAGTATGGATCGTTTAGGGATGACGCACTGTCAGATTTTGTTGACCATGATTAGAAACACTGTGTGTATTAGTAGTGAATTAATGCTGGGAATACCTGACAAATCCTGGAAAAGAAGACTAATGAGAGGAAATTTGTTCTGCCCAATTGTATAATGCATTTGAAGCTTAAAACAATGAATCAGTATTGATCTAGCCTCAAAATATTAATGATTTGGATTAGAAGGAAGACTTTAGAAAATGATAGCTATGACGAATTAAGGTAGCATTTCATCCACACGATGGAGTGTGTTTTATTCAGTAATTGCTTTAAGAATGGAATCAACCTAAGTGTCTAACAGGAGGGAGTTTTAGAAATTGTTCACAGCACGTCTGTTCCAAGGAGACTTTGATGTTCATAGATTTGTAAAGAATCTGCAAATGTCTGAGGGTTCCTCCACTTGGGGTAACTTGGGGGTTTGATCGCAGAGTAAATAAATGGTACATTTTATATTGTAATATATTATAACAAGATGCAGCCCACAAACTGTGTAGATACTCTTAACTACCACATAAAGTTCATCTACAACTTTAACCAGAACTTGATACTGTATGTATGTTTTTTGTAGATTTGGATAAAATGACAATTCATTATTATTTCCAGTTCACAAAGTAATTGTGAGGCTGAATACATTTTATTATTTTATAGATGTATGTGTAAAATGAATTTTTCTGCGTGATTCATTTTTGATGTATTTTAGATGCTATTTTATATTCTGTAGTTTACTTGTATGTACACACACACAAATACACACTTAGGTGTCTTATTATGTTTCTGCAGCGAAACCAAAATCCTTCCTTCATGCCCTTTGATTTTATGTTTTCCTCAGGAAGGCAGGACGTATTTTATATGATAAAATATTGTGTTTTATTGAGTCCACTTATGATACTGTTTAATATTATGAATATTTATATGACTTATTTTAAATTTCCAAATAACATAGATTTACATGAAATTTGACATCTTTATTTTTTTCTTTTCACAACTATTTTGACTATATCCTCACCAAAAATCAAAATTGAGACAAAATTGGCTTTTAGACTAATTCTCATTTTTTACATGTGAAAGACTATATGTGACTTTTAAGTCTAGGTTGCCCTGAGTCTGCAGTCACTGGGGTTTTATGTCACTGTGTCCTCCAATCTAATAATATTATTTTCAGGCTTTATTCGTGTCATTTTAATGTCCTCATTAAGTTTTAAAATTTCTTTACATGGGCCTACAAATTTATTTCAAATGTTCCTCATAATATTTTGCTATTGTAAATAGAGACTGATTTTGTGTGTTTGCTTTGTTTAAAGATTAGTGTTACTAAACAGGAAATACTGATTTGAGCATATTCAGAATAGTTTTGTCCACTTTTTAAATGTTCTTATTAGTATTGATAATTAGAATTGATTCTACTTTTTCAAGTTTACAGTCACATCATCTGAGAATAACTACAATTTCATGTCTTTGACTCCATTTTTGTAGTCCCTCTCCTTTTCCCTCTTGTTTTGGTCCCACCTCATGCATCATGTGCAGTGGTGAATGGCATCAGCCCCAGCCAGCCTCCTTATTCCAGCCTTACCTTTAGTGGAAATGGTCCTTTTGTTGACTCCTGAATATATAGTTGAGATTTTATTGATTAAGAATAATTAGTCCCCATAATTTGATAGGATTTTTAAAGATTTTAAATTATTTTTAAAGATTTAAATTATTTGAAAATGTTTTTTCAAACGTTGGTTGATGTGATTGTTTTTAATCTTTAAAAGTACTATGTGAAAGTAATACATTTTCTAGTATGGAATTATCCTTTTATTGTTGCAATTAACTCCACTTTACAATGCTCTGGCATTATTTAACCATACCAGTGATGGCCAGGTGACCAAAATAAATAGCCAAATGGCTAAAAGTGTATTAATGATTTTTGCAAATATAATTAATGAAAATTGTTGGTTAAAATTCTAGTTATTGTTGCATTTATGTTCACTTTACAATGCTCTGGCATTATTTAACCATACCAGTGATGGCCAGGTGACCAAAATAAATAGCCAAATGGCTAAAAGTGTATCAATGATTTTTGCAAATATAATTAATTAAAATTGTTGGTTAAAATTCTAGTTATTGTTGCATTTATGTTCATTTTGATTAGCATAATAAACTAATGAGGACAGGCTTATTTTTCTCCTTCAAAAGCATTTACATTACAAAGGAGGTAGAAGTGATTTGACATGTGATAACTCTCACAGGTCACTTTTACAGTTAAACTCTGATGTATAACTTAAGTATTAAAATTAGCTAATCAGATTTTTCCGCTGATTACTGAGGGAAAGTTTTAACTCTGTTTTCATGGAAATTAAACAATGTATCATATATTCGTGTTAGAATACAATTGTTCTGATTTCTTAGATTTTAAATTACTACTTTTCAATAAATACAATGTCTTTTATTTACCTGTGTTTTTTCTTTCCACCATGGGTCTTTTCAGTTTCATGATCTTGTTCTCAAAACTTTTTAATTATTGATTTCTCTCAAATCTGTTCATTCATTACAATATTTTATTATTTATTAAATTCTTTTAACTTTTTAACTTTTATTAATATGTACTGCATTTGTAACAATTTGGAAATTCAAGTAACTCCTGTTTTATTTTTCTTTATCTTGGTTTATGAGTGTTTTTAAAGTTTTACATTCCTTGAAGATCACAGCTGTAGCCCCAATTCTATGGTTCTGGCTACTTTTATTTATCATACTTACTAATATCATGAATGTAATTGGAATACTCCTTTGATTTTACTGGTGACATATACCCACTAGTGTACTGAGATGGAAAAAAAAAAGTCTTTAGAACTCAGATAAATATACAGTTTATATTTATAATTTATGTAAGTATGATCTTGTTATTAAATTCCTCTATCATATTTATGGAATTAGCAATTTCTCTTTGAATCTAGATGTTTCTAGTTATGTGTATTTCCAACATATGTTTTTAGCCACATACACTTTTTTGAATATCATATTTGCTGTTTAATTTTTGCTAGGATTATAGGCTGGACTCCAGATCCAAACTCAACATGTAGCAGACCCACTAAAAACATACATTAAGCCCCTAGCACTGTTTTAATCTCCGTGGCCTGGCTGAGCTTCTGCCATCTGTCCTCCTAGGCACTGTGAGGTCTGGACATCTCATTTGGCATAACTCAGCTGTGGCCATTGGCGGATCTCATCCTTAGTACTACTCCCTGCTGGCAGGGGTGGCCCAGGCGCACATAAGCCATTGCTGGGCTCCTTGGAGGACTTAGAGAATCCTGAGATTGCCCATGAGGATGGGCATGCCTTACAGTCTAGCACCCACCTTTACTGATGCCTGTAGAGATTTAGAAGGTCACAGGGGTCTTGGATGTGTTTCTTATACCTCCATTGTCCTCCCATACTCCTAAGCCAAGGTAGAGAATTTTGAGGAAGCTTGTATGGAGGTTTATGGTGACCCCCATGGTTCTGTGAGACTGGTAGAAGGCACAGACCCCTTAGACTTCTCCCCCAGGAGAATATGTGAGACTAGTGGAGGAAAGGAGAGTAATGAAGTATGCATTTAGTGTCCCAGGCTATCAGAGCACAGCTCTAAGGAGAAATACAGGGCATGTTATGGCAACTGGCACAGCTCTGTGAGACTGGGAGATATTGCACAACCTTGAAAAATCAAGGAGATGTGACCCTACTGAAGGAACAAAATAAATCTACATTAATTGACCATAAAGAAATACAGGTTTTTGGCTGGGTGCAGTGGCTCACATTTGTAATCAAAGCACTTTGGGAGGATGAGGTAGGCAGATCACTTGAGGCTAGGAGTTCAAAATCAGCTTTGCCAACATGGTGAAACCCCAGCTCCACTAAAAATACAAGAAAAAAAAAGTTAGCTGGGCATGGTGATGGGCACCTGTAATCCCAGCTACTCAGGAGGCTGAAGCAGGAGAATTGCTTGAACCCAGGAGATGGAGGTTGCAGTGAGCTGGTATTGTGCTATTGCACTACAGCCTGGACAACAAGAGTGAAACTGCTAAAAAAAGAAAAGAAAAAGAAATGGAGGTTTCTGAATTTCCTGATAAGAATTAAAGATAAATTGCCTTAAAGGAGCTCAATGAGCTGTGAGACAACACTGATAGACAAGTAAAATCTGGAAAAGAATACATGAACAACATGAGAATATCAACAAAGAGAAACCATAATAAGAGAAATGTAGATTCTGGGGCTGAAGAACACAGTAACTAAACTAGATCAATACAGGGTTTCAAGAGCTGACTTGATCAAGCAGAAGGAATATCCAGTGAACTCAAAGACTGGTTATTTGAAATTATTCAATCAGAAGAGCAAAAAGAAAAAGAATCTTTTAAAAAGTGAGGAACCTCTGTCTGACTTTGCTAAAAATTGGAGGTTCCTAAGAACTCCTTCCCCGCCCCCCCGCAAGGCAGAGTCTTGCTCTATCACCCAGACTGGAGTGCAGTGGTGTGATCTCGGCTCACTGCACCCTCCACCTCCCAGTTTCAAGCGATTCTCATACCTCAGCTTCCCAAATAGCTGGGATTACAGGTGACTGCCACCACGCCCAGCTAACTTTCATATTTTTAGTAGAGAGGGGGTTTCACTATGTTGGCCAGGCTGGTTTTGAACTTCTGACCTCAGGTGATCCTCCCGCCTTGGCCTCCCAAAGTGCTGGGATTACAGGCATGAGCCACCATGCCCGGCAAGAACTCCTTTTTATGTTAGATTTGCTAGGGTTTAGCAGCTCACAGAACCGAGGAAAACAGTTTACTTAGCTGATTTATTACAAAGGACATTTTAAATATTACAAATGAACAGCCAGCTAAAGAGTTACATACAGCAAGTTTTGGAAGGGTCTTAGTTTTAGGAGGTCTGTCTCCAAGCAGTTGGGATGTACCATTCTTTCAGCATGTGGATGGCTCTTCACTCATCCAGAAGCTGTTTGAATCCCATCATTCAGGGATTTTTACAAAGTGTTCATCTAGTAGGCATAATTGTTATCAACTCGATCTCCTGCCTCTGCCCTTTACCAGAGGATAGGGGGTAGGACTGCATGTTCCAAGCTTATAATCATGTCTTGGTCTTTCAGGTAATCACCCCCTATCCTAGAGCCCAATAATAATTGTTTTGTTAGAACAAAAGACACTCCTATCACCCATGAAGTTCCAATGCATTACGAGCTCTGTATTGGGAACCAGGGTCAAGGACCGAAAAGAACAAAAGCTTCTCCTAGCAACTTTATTACTTAGGAAATCACAGGGGTTTGGGGGCTGTGTGCCAGGAACTGGGGATGAAAACCAAACTATTTCTTATAAATAACAATGTCACATACATGTTCATATATTCATGTTGTTAGTGTCCTTTCATTTCAACTTGAGGAACTCCCTTTAGCATTTCTTGTAAGGTGTGTCACTTGTAAAGTGTGTCTTTTAAGGTATCCACCATCATAAAATGAAATGTGAAGCTGCTTGGTAGATAAATTCATGCTGAATTTATCTAAAGGTCAGACTTGAGGGAGTGGTATTTCTAGAAGCCTCACGTGGAAGAGACAGAATCATTCAGTAGAAGTGTATACAGAGGACCAGCGGAAGGGAGAAGGAATGGAGGGAGGCTCATGAGGGCTGAGATGCATGGAGAAAGCCTGCAAGCACACAAACCAAGAATAAATCTGAGAAATTCCAGGATTGATCTGTAGGTGGAGACCACATCCACATGATTCAGGGATTCTTAGAATTTGGAATCATAGGCCGAGCGCGGTGGCTCAAGCCTGTAATCCCAGCACTTTGGGAGGCCGAGACGGGTGGATCACCAGGTCAGGAGATCGAGACCATCCTGGCCTACACGGTGAAACCCCGTCTCTACTAAAAAATAGAAAAAACTAGCCGGGCGAGATGGCAGGCACCTGTAGTCCCAGCTATTCGGGAGGCTGAGGCAGGAGAATGGCGTAAACCCGGGAGGCAGAGCTTGCAGTGAGCCGAGATTGCGCCACTGCACTCCAGCCTGGGCGACAGAGCGAGACTCCGTCTCAAAAAAAAAAAAAAAAAAAAAAGAATTTGGAATCATAGAGGGAATTGAACATTTCAGAATTCCATGGGCTAGGTAGCATATGAAACTCCATGATTTTCACATTTCTAGGTCTAAAATCAAAATATTTATATCTTTATTAGCAACAATAGTCATTCTCTTCTTCTGACCCTGGAAGAGAACCACCAACCCAACCCATCCCCCACCCACTGCATGTCCTTGTTGGTTGGACTGGGGCTAATGGCTTTGGGACAGATGTTAGAAGCAAAACTAGAGTGTCATGGTTTTTTTGTTTTATTTTGTTTTGTTTTTTGTTTTTCTCAGAATTGTCTTCTTACTGCTTGGATGGTGTGAGTGAAAACCCAGAGGAATACATTTGGTGGCTGAGCTAGTACAATGCCATCACTGGTGAGTGGGAAATTCTTCTTTCTACTGAAATTTGTACCCCTGCCACCAGCCTAAGGGCAGATTCATCCTATTAACATGGATGTTCTAAGTGCATTCAAGGATCCAAGCTCCAATTAAGATTTCCCAGGGCTTGGAATGGTTACATTGGCTCAAAGAGTCATCAAGAAGTAATCTCCTTTCAACAGTACACTCATTCCAGCCTCTACTAAGGCTGTGTATTCTTAGAAAAGACGTGAGAGGATTTTGTTTCTCTCATCCAGTCTCGGGGAAATCATTCATTCATTACCAGCCTCTCATGGCCTTGTTGGGGAAATAAATTCACTCATTACCCATGTTATTGGCAGGAGTGGGCTTGGGAGTATATGCGGTTAGGCGGTGAAAATAAGTGAGAGCAGAAGATTATAGCCCTTACAAAGGCAGATGTTTTCCCAGGCAAGCTCAGTTAGTCTAGTGTTTCAGGTGTTAGGGGAGGGCTGTTTAACGTGAAGGGAAAGCAGATAGGATTAGGACAGAGGAGACAATGAGGAATTATTCATTTATTTTTCCTTTCTGAAAAATCTTAATGTCTTGAGAGAATGTATGCTTTTGAAAACTTAGAAAACAAAATTAAAATTCTTATTACCCTTGTCCCCAAATGACCTCTGATCAAATTTGATAACTGGAAGCAACTGGAATGTTGTTTCTTTAATTTTGGTTGTGCATTAAGTGATGGAATATAGGAGACAGAGTAAATTTAAAACTCTGAGGACATTTTTGAAGTGGAGAGACCAGGACAATCAAAGGATTTTTTTTAACCCCTAAATCTAGAGACAACATGAAGAAACAAAAGAGAATCATACCTAGTGCATAATAGTTGGTTTTCACACCACTATAAAGAACTACCTGAGAGTGGGTAATTCATGAAGAAAAGAAGTTTAACTGACTGACAGTTCTGCAGGCTTAACAGGAAGCATGACTGGGAGGCCTCCAGAAACTTACAATCATGGTGGAAGGGGAAGCAAGCACCGTCTTCATAAGGCAGCAGGAGAGAGATACCAAATCAGGAAATGCCACACACTGTTAAATCAGCAGATCTTCTGAGATCTTACTAGCATGAGAACAGCAAGGGGAAGTTCACCCCCATTATTCAATCCCCTCCCACCAGGCCCTTCCCCCAATATGTGGGGATTACAATACAAGATGAGATTTGGGTGGGGTCGCAGAGCCAAATGATATCACCTGGTGTTTGGAGGTCCCAGATAAAACTGAGAAAGGAAGTCCTCAGACCATGGGAAATGGCAGGATGAGACCATCTTTCAGTACTGAAGCTTTAGAGCCCCTGGCTTGTGCTGCTGAGCCATTCATCCTTATCCATTAACAGTGAATACCTGAGTTGTGTAGAGATAAGAGGCTGCATCTGCTGATACCAAGTTCTGTATGAAAGTTGTTCACTCAACTGAGTGTCAGTCATTTCATAAATAATGTATTTGTAGCTTGTATCTAAAAAATGATAGATAGGAACCACTTTACATATTACCTCATTGGATCTTTTTGAACTCATAACAGGTCTTTATTCATGAGGACACTGAGGTCCTGTAGTGGAATATCTAATTAAAGTATTGATTAAAATGTGACAAATTGTGGATACTGCCTCCTTTGTAGTGAGTCTATGGATTTTCTTGAAGGTGGTGGAGAGGAGAATTTTAGTTCTAAATTTACAAGTCCAGATTTCATAATTAGTATCTGGAAGTTATACTTAGAAGTCTCTTGGGAAATCTTCAGGTTATATCATGTGATATTTCTCTATGTGAAGTTTTATGTCTTGAATGTATCTGAAAGCCAGATTCCCAGTTCAGATTTAAAGCAATGTGACAAGAACCCCAAACCCTGTTTGAGTTTTCTTTCATACCACTCACACTTCCTTAGGACAGTCACTTTGATCTTGCTCCACTGAACACTGGCAGAGATAGCCCTGTTTGCAGTAGAATGTCCATAATGTTTTAGGATTCCATGACCTTCGAGGATATAGTTGTAGACTTCACTCGGGAAGAGTGGGCCCTGCTGGACACATCCCAGAGAAAGCTGTTTCAAGATGTGATGTTGGAGAACATCAGTCATCTGGTCTCTATTGGTGAGTCTCTTTATATTTATTATGTATGTAGGTATTTATTCATTCATTCTACATGTTTCTAGAACAGCTTTCTTATCTGTCACTTCAACCTCTGCCTTGATCCTTTCATAACTCTCACAATTACCTGACAGCCATTTGTTTCCTTTTCACTTGTATTGATTTGTCCTCTCTCTAGAATGTCATCTTTCTGACCACAATTTCACATCCTTCTTGCTCTTCAATCTCCCAAACTCAGAAAAGTTATGAAAATTCACTGCTTTTGAATGCATAAATAAATGTATTGATTTCTTTAAAGTAATTGTTCTATCATAGGGACTGTTCTGCACAGAACCTAGATTGTTCTGGCGGAGCCAGTATTTATTGCATTATTTTTTAATATAATGTCAAACACTATGACAACTTGTAATTTCTCACTGTGAGAAAATACAGTGAAAATACTGAGTGAAAATACTGAGGATTCTGCAGTCAGTATTTGAAGTGAGGCATGACCATCAGCAATTATTGGTCTTTGATGTCTGGGAACAAGTTCAAGAGTTTTCCTTTTGCTCATAAAGGACTGTCAGTGTTGTCTTCAAGGTACTTTTCCCAGGCTGACCTTCAGTGGCTAACTTATCCTTCCCGGTAGCCTACCCTGTACCTGATAACCTTGTACATTTGTCAGCACAGAACTCAAAATCGATGTATCTTTTTCCCAAAAACAGGCAAGCAGCTCTGCAAATCAGTTGTGCTTTCCCATTTGGAGCAAGTAGAGAAACTTTCAACACAAGGAATAAGCTTACTGCAAGGTGAGCTCTAAGAAGCAGTGCTCAATAGGAGGAGGAGAAACATGGCCAGTGAGTGAGTAGGCCAACAGTTGCCAAAGGAAGATTTATTTTTTCCTTTTTTTTAGACAGAATCTTGTTCTGTCACCCAGACTGGAGTGCAGTGGCACGATCTCGGCTCACTGCAACCTCTGCCTCCCAGATTCAAGTGATTCTCCTGCCTCAGCCTCCTGAGTAGCTAGGACTACAGGTGTACACCACCATGCCCAGCTAATTTTTTTCTATTTTTAGTAGAGTCAGGGTTTCAGCATGTTGGCCAGGCTGGTCTCAAACTCCTGACCTCAAGAAATCCTCCCACCTCGGCCTCCCAGAGTGCTGGGATTACAGGCATGAGCTACCATGCCCAGCTGGAAGGTTTCTTAAATTTGCAGTGTTTCTGAAATGTAGGCAAAATCCTGAGGGAAACATTTCTCAGATATTGACATTATACTTTGTAGGTACCAATTTTTATTCAAGTATATCTCTGTCATTGTCTTTGGCTTTTGTAAAGGGGATATTTGTGTACTTATTTGAGTTAAACTATTACATAGTAGCCCTTTGTAATGGTCCTCTTCTTTGAAAATTTTTCTTTCCTTTATTTCCTTAACTTGCCTTCTTTATTTTTTTATATGCTGAAAATGTCAGTAGTCAATTTCCTATAATACTCTTCTTCTTAAAGTATCATTAATTTAACATGCCTTCCCTGTCTGTGTGTATTTGAAACACACTCAAATGGGCATTGGAGATATTTAACATTTTCATTCCCCTAATGCCTATATAGCATCTTTTTTTAAAAAATTTATTTCAGGTAGAGAAGGTGACATTAAACATCAAGAGATACCATTCATTCAACATACCTATCAGAAGGGCACATCCACCATCAGCACAATGGTAGGTAAGCTTTATGGATGCAAACCCTGTTCTTCCATATAGAAACCTGGACATTGAACAACTTTGGAATTTGGTACAGGTACCTGACTATACTTAAAGCCCTCCCAGCAGAGATTTAGTTAGTTTGGATGTAGTGAAGACATTAAGTTCAAATCAAAACCATAACATGAGGCCTTATAACAGGACAATTGTATAAATTTTACTATGTGCTGAAACTTTCAAACAGGATTAAGTCTTAATAACTAGTCAGATAGCTCTTCAGTTGGGATGCTACAACAGAAAAACTCTCTACATGCAGTTAGATAATACACTATGTTTATATAACTGATACAGGAACAATTGTAACTGGAATCTACTACTGAATGATTACTCTAGAATTAATATGTAGAGAAATGAATGAAGTAATGAGTGAATGAGTATGGATAAACCTTTAATAGTCTTTCATTTCCTTCCAAAAACCAGAGATCCCATCCTCAAGAGGATCCTTTTCTATGTAATGATTTAGGAGAAGATTTCACTCAACATACAGCATTGACTCAAAATGTGATTACTTACATGAGAAAGAAACACTTTGTAAGCAAAAAGTTTGGGAAAACCTTCAGTGACTGGTTATCCTTTAATCAACACAAGGAAATTCATACCAGATGTAAATCAGATGAAGGTCATCTATTTGATTATGCCTTTATCCAAAGCTCTGCCCTTAGACCACACAATGTGACTCATACTAGAGTGATAACATTGGAATGTCATGTGTGTGGGAAAACCTTCAGCAAAAATTCTAATCTTAGGCGACATGAAATGATTCACACTGGAGAGAAACCACACGGATGTCATCTATGTGGGAAAGCCTTTACTCATTGCTCTGATCTTCGAAAACATGAGAGAACTCACACTGGAGAGAAGCCATATGGATGTCATCTATGTGGGAAAGCCTTCAGTAAAAGTTCTAACCTTAGACGACATGAGATGATTCACACTAGAGAGAAAGCACAGGTATGCCATCTCTGTGGGAAAGCCTTCACTCATTGCTCTGACCTTAGAAAACATGAGAGAACTCACTTAGGAGATAAACCATATGGATGCCATCTATGTGGGAAGGCTTTCAGTAAATGTTCTTACCTTAGACAACATGAAAGAACTCACAATGGAGAGAAACCATATGAATGTCATCTATGTGGAAAAGCCTTCTCTCATTGTTCTCACCTTAGACAACATGAGCGAAGTCACAATGGAGAGAAACCACATGGATGTCATCTATGTGGGAAAGCCTTCACTGAATCTTCTGTGCTTAAACGACATGAGAGAATTCACACTGGAGAGAAACCATATGAGTGTCACGTATGTGGGAAAGCCTTCACTGAATCTTCTGACCTTAGACGACATGAGAGAACTCACACTGGAGAAAAACCATATGAATGCCACCTATGCGGAAAGGCCTTCAATCACTCTTCTGTCCTTAGACGACATGAGAGAACTCACACAGGAGAGAAACCATATGAATGCAATATATGTGGTAAAGCCTTCAATAGAAGTTATAACTTTAGACTTCATAAAAGAGTTCACACTGGAGAGAAACCATATGTATGTCCTCTATGTGGAAAAGCCTTTAGTAAATTTTTTAACCTTAGACAACATGAGAGAACTCACACTAAAAAAGTAATGAATATGTAAGAGTCATCAACCATAGCGTTAACACTAAATACACCCAAGGACTGACATACTACAGGAACATTTTGTCTGTAATCGTGTGGAAAAGCCTTTATTTGTAATTACCACTTTGCTCAACCTAAATGAATCCAAAGTAGGGAGAATCCATATGTATTTAAGCTGTATGGCACAAACTATGAGAGAATGAAACTATAGATCAAAGGAATGTGGAGGAGTCTTCATCCAAAGCTCTAACTGTTAAACAAACAGGAGAAATCACATCACAAAAATTCTGTACCTGTCATCAATGTGAAAATGCCATCCTTTAAACAAATGAGTAAAATTGACAGGCGAGCAACCATACGTCTGTAATTGCTGTGCACTGTCATTCAGCTAAGCACCAGTTTTGGTGTCTGCAAGAAAATTCATTATCAGGTAACTGATAAAAACAGGAAATTTGTGAAAATATTTTTATTAGGTGGATGAGGCCTCTTGCACAATTCCAGAAATTCATAGTAGAGAAATTATTCAGTGAGAAATCCTTTTCTTAATACAGCAGCACTTCTATAATAGATCAGAATTCACATGGTGTAGAACACTCAGTGACATGAATGGAGGGCAGTCCTCAGTAAATTACTCATTCCTTAGTCAATACCAGCATTTTTCCACTAAGAAAACAATCTTGACATGATAGTAGAAGAACCTTCAGGCAGCTTTCATGTCAAAAAAGACAGGAACGAAAACTCTAAAAAGCCATTGAGATGTATAGCTGGGGGACAAGACATAAAGCCATCAAGCACATGCTTGAGAAAAAAAAGTATAGTTTTGAGCAAAGACTTTCTACTTAAAATATGTGGGATGAAATGTACAACTCTGAAATAACCTGGGAATATTGAATGCAGAATTGTGTAAGAAGTAATAAGATTAAATTAGTACTGTCAAAAATGCAAGCATTAAATGTTGTTGCTGAATAATCTAATAGGTTGATTAAACTCCTATGTTTGTTTTTTGTTTGTTTGTTTTTTGACACAGTCTCACTCTGTTGCCCAGGTTGGAGTGCAGTGGCGTAATCTTGACTCACTGCAAGCTCCACCTCCTGGGTTCACGCCATTCTCCTGCCTCAGCCTCCAGAGTAGCTGAGACTACAGGCACCCACCACCACACCCGGCTAATTTTTTGTATTTTTAGTAGAGATGGGGTTTCACTGTATTAGCCAGGATGGTCTCAATCTCCTGATCTTGTGATCTGCCTGCCTCGGCCTCCCAAAGTGCTGGGATTACAGGCATGAGCCACCGTGCCCAGCCCAAACTCTATGTTTTTAATTCAGTTTTAAACACATAGATTTGGGTCAGTTAGAAAATGGGGATGGGCATGGTGGGTCACACCTGTAATCCCAGCACTTTGGGAGGCTGATATGGGTGGATCACTTGAGGTCAGGAGTTCGACACCAGCCTGGCCAACATGGTGAAACCCCATGTCTACTAAAAATACAAAATTAGTTGGGCATGCTGGTGTATGCCTGTAGTCCTAGCTATTCAGGAGGCTGAGGCAGGAGAATCACTTGAACCCAGGAGGCAGAGGTTGCAGTGAGCCAAGATCATGCTACTGCACTCCAGCCTGGGCAAAAAAGTGAGACTCTGGCTCAAAACAAAAAGACAGTGACATTCAATGGAACTAATATACGTAGAACATAAAATTACATATCCTAACTATATTAGTGGTATATATGTACATGGTAATGATTAAATCAAACATGGATTAGGAAAGACTCACTTTAAAAGTACAGTCTTATGGTGCATACATTTGCCTTTTTGTTTTTAAACCACTTTATCAAAGTGAATTGACAAAAGCTGTCATTTAATGTATACAACTTAGTAAGTTTAGAGATAAGGATAAGCCCATGAAGCCGTCACCAGCATCTTTGCCACATTCATCCTCTCCAAAGGTTGCTTCCCCCATTTGTCATTGTTTTCTTTATGATAAAACCACTTACATGACATCAACCTGTAGCAAATTTTTAAGAATATAATATAGCATTGATAACTGTAGGCAATATATTACAAAATTTAACATTGCAAAAACTAATTGCAAATGAATCTATTTAAATAAAAATTGGCAGTGCTGGATAATTGTGGTTAAATTTGCATGAATATCTCCCAGAATCAGGTACAAGTGTCGTAACATAGAGATTTTTGTTGCCATGGACTTTTTTTTCTTTAAGAACCTTTCTGTTCTGTGTGTAAATGTTTAATATTCTCACTTCTCCTAACAAGGACTCTTTTACTTTTGGAATCTTAGCTTATGTCTTCCTCTCTGGCCTTTAAAGCTTACAATTTAAATGAGTCCGGTTTTGTCTTTTTCTAGATTTGTTTCATCTTTATTCACTGCATCCTACCCAGAAGCAGAAGCCCCACTATTTTGCACAAAACAAAAATTTCAGCTTATTTTTCCTCAGCCTAGATAGGCTATCTTTCTTCTGGGGCTTTATGTTCCCTTGATGCTAATTTTCAAGTGCTTGAGAAAAACCAGGGTGATACATCGTTGACTCTCCCCTTTCTCATGAATTCTACCTCAGAAAATCCTGTCTGAACAGGCTACCCTTATGCCTTAAGGCAGCTGTTTCATGTATTTCATTTCAGTTTTGTTACTGTTAATGGTGGGTTGGTCCAATGAAAGCCACAAAGTCATGAAGGGAACAAAAATGTTTAACTCAAATATTTTAACCCAAGTAATGGTTCAACTATTTTTATGGGTGAAATATTTAAATCAGAATTTTCGCAATAATGACTATTTCTATAGGAAAATGTTCTCCACAGTTCACAGCTTGAAATCACATTAAATCCATTGGTGTCACCTGCCTCATTTACCACATGCCACCATAAGGCCCTGCTCTTTTGGGCTGTGACAGAAGTCAGTATATTTTCTCCCTGTGCCACATGTGTCCCTGCTCCCAGTCCTGGGTTTCTGTGTTGATGCCAAGGTATCAGATACCCATAGTAAGAGCACACACACGCACAGCCAGATTTCCTTTGATATCAGGTTAGTGATTCATGCAGAACTTTGTAGGTAAGGGGTAGTAAGTTTTGAGTCATCAGGTCATTGCCATGGAAAGGGAGGTAACCCCCAGGTGTTGCCATGGCCGTGGTAAATAGATACGGCACACAGGTGGGTATGTGTGGAAAGTTGCTTTTGCTCTGGCTTTGTTTTAGCTAATCCTCAATCTGGTCCAGTGTCTGAGCCCTGCCTCTGGAGTGAAGTCCCACCTCCTACCTCATCCTCTCCTCAGAGATTAGGTATTCCTCCTTAATCTTAAGGGTGCTGTAGAAGGGCAGAGGTCTGTATTCTGTAACTGTTTCCTGCTGAGCTTATGGGCATAGGCCCTGCCTAGCACCGGAGGAGTAAAAATCCCTGGGTAACTCAACTAAGGGACCCAGAGGCAGGACACTTTTTCATTATGTGGGTCAGTAGACAGGATGGGTTGGAATTCTTCTGCCAGCATTGTCTTTACCTGGAAGTTTTGTAATCCAGAAGACGCAAACTTTACTAAGAGGTTGAACAAGGAAGTGACAAAGAATAGTAACAAGATAGCTATCAAAGGTCCCAGGAGACGTAAAAACCAGGTGAGACTCGGAAGGTGCTTTTGATAGTTGACCAGATATAGTTGGGAGTCAGTGCCCTGATTATGTAACCAGGTAACTTGCTCATAGATCTTTCGAATGTTAATCTCAACTTGTCCAGATTTGTTAATATATGTGCAGCAGGTTTTACTAATAACTTCACAGACTCCTTGTTCAGCTAGTAAATAATTCAACGCTAGTCTCTTATAGAGAATTACATTTGCCAGAATCTAAGGACTTGAATTCCCTTTCATGCCTGACCTGTGATGGTGGCTAAGGTTTGTAAGGGTTTGAGTCAAGTTCCTTAGGGATTATGAGCTTTAATCCTTAAGTGGATTATGAGCTTCAAATGGGCAGTTGGATTTTGAACCTAAATGCCACAGAGAGCAGTGGTTGGTAGAGAGGTGGGCTAAACAAATGGAAGGGAGGGACTGTGGAAGGGAGAAACGGAAGAGGTAAACAGTGCTGCCCAAGGGGAGACCTCAGAGGCCCTGACCTGCTGGAGAACCTATCCAGTAGCAGAGACACTGAAAAAAATACTCACGTGGCCGATTTTCTACCATTGTAGGTGGTTCTCCATTATGCCAGGGGCCTGAGAACTCCCAATTCCTTTGACCAAGAGTGGCTTGAGCAAGCTAGTTGGAAGACAGCACACAGGAGGAGGTTAGCAACTTGCTATTAAAATGCTTCTAACTTAGAGGGCAGAAAAGGGCAAGACCAATACTCCGCTACGGAGAGGGCTATAACTCATATATCCCTCAGAATCCTAGAGGGAATGTCAACACAAATACCCCAGAGCATCCGGAGGGCGGCCAAAATACCAATGCTGAAAACTCAGAAGGGCCACGTTTCAACCAAAAAGGGTCCCTTCACCAAATGCTGAAAACCCCGGGGCACCCAGAGAGTGGCCAACAGTCAATCCAAGACCAAATTGGGGTCACCGAACAACCTGACTCTAGCACCCCAGAGTGAAAACAGTGGGGACCTCTCACAACCAAGTACCCTGCCTTAATTGCCCCCAAACAATTAACAGAAAGTTAAAACCAAACATAAGACTGCACACATTTTAGGACTGAAAATAAAATAACTAATGGAAAAATACAATGGAGTCTGAAGAGAAAGCACTCAGGGAAGGGGTGACAAGGACGTGGTCTAGCCAAAGGCTTTTATTTTATTTCCTAGTTCTCCTGATACTATGGGGTGGGGGCAGAAGGGACACTCACCTGTCCAGCAGGACAGATGCGGTGCTGACTGATTTTCCCCATGGGACCCAGGTGAAGCTCTCCCCAGGATACCTCAGCTGGGGTGGACTTAACTGCCACAATGGGCGGGGCCTGCACAGGGGGTCCAGTAACTCACTGGTCTGCCAGTCAGAGAGGTGGGTGTCACATAAGGCGGTGACACTATGGCTGCCCTGCCAGTGGGCTCAGCTGCTGCAGTGGGAGGGGCCTGCACTATGTCAGTAACCCACCAGGCTGCTGGTGGGAGTGGTAGGCCCCACATGAGGCAGTGTCACTGTGGCTGCTTGCCCATCTGAATGGCTCCACTGCCTGCCAGGGAAAATGATGGTTCTGAAAAGAGCCTTTGGTTCGTGTTACAGCTCAGATGTTACAGCTAGGCTTCGACGCCTTTCCACTCCTCATCCCACCAACTGCCATCCTGCTGATCACTGTCCCGCTGACCAGCATCCTGCTGATCACTGACTGCCTAGCCTATTGTCAACTGCTGCATCACAGACTGCTGCTGGCCAATCACCGATTCACAGACTGGTGCTGGCTGCTGATGGCAGATTGCCACTCCTCAATTACCAATTGCCATCTCCCATGACACTGTCTTTTTTCTTCATGCCATGTTGGGTGCCAAGCTGATGCAAGGTGAGCCCCACAGTGGGGCTTAGCCCAGAGGGTGCTTGGCTTTGCCCAGGAAATAATTCAAGGGCAAACTAGAGGTCAAAGAAAACAACTTTATTGAAGAGCAGTGTTACAGCTCCAGCAGGGTTACAGCTCCGTGACTGCTCCTGCAGAGCAGGGCTACTCCATAGGCAGACAGTAGCAGCTCAGGGCAGTTTTGCAGTCAACTTTATATCCACTTTTAATTGCATGCAGATTAAGGGGCTGTTTATGCAGAAAACTCTAGGGAAAGGATAGTGACTTTCGGGTCATTAGGTCATTCCCATGGAAAGGTGTAGGAACCCCTGGGTGTTGCCTTGGTAATGGTAAATTGACATGGCACATTGGTGGGCATGTCTGATTGGAAAGCCGCTTCTGCTCCAGTCCCTTTTTAGCTGCTCCTCAACCTGGTCCAGTGTCCCAGCCCCACCTCCTACCTCGATAAGAGGATACAGTAAAGAAATCAGCCTAAATCAACTACAAGAAAGATGGTTAGAACAGCAACCTTCACTGCTCATTATATGCGAATTATAATGCATTAGCATGCTAGAAAACACCCCCACCAGTGTCATCACAGTTTACAAGTGCCATGGCAATGTCTGGAATTCATTCTAAATGGTCTGTGGGGGAGACACCTGATTCCAGGCGTTCCCTGCCCCTTTCCTAGAAAACTCATGAATAATCCACCCCTTATTTAGCATATAATCAAGAAATAGCTATAAAATACCCATCTAGCAGCCTGTAAGGTAGCCCTGCTCTGCCTATGGGGCAGCCGCACTTGTATTCCTTTACTTTTTAATAAATTTGCTTTCACTCTACTGTGGTGGCTCATTCTTAAATTCTTTCCTGCTTAAAGCCAAGAACCCACCTGACCTCCTGTGCTGAGCCTAAATTTTGGGGTTAGAGATGGCCCTGCATATCACTAATCATGAACAGAAATAAATGTAATTAAATCCTTGCCTTTTGTGATATCCATGAATAAACATGGTATGCAAGTGCTAAGTATAAAATTGGAAAACATGAAAACATTCTTTAGAAAATTTAGAATAAAATTTAATTATATCAAAAATCTGAGAGAAAACAAAAAAATAAATATAATCAGGCAATTCACAGGTTGGAAACAATATATGGCCCAAAACACTGGCCAAAACAAAGGGGCTACAGGACCCATGCAAGTCCAAAATCCAGCGAGGCAATCAAATCCTAAGCTCCAAAATGATCTCCTTTGACTCCATGTCTCATATCCAGGTCATGCTGATGAAAGAGATGGGCTCCCATGGTCTTGGGCAGCTCTGCCACTGTGGCTTTTCAGGATATAGCTGCCCTCCCAGCTGCTTTCATGGACTGGCATTGAGTGTCTGCAGCTTTTCCAGATGCACAGTGCAAACTGTTGGTGGATCTATCATTCTGGGGTCTGGAGGACGGTGGGCATATTCTCACAGCTCCACTAGGTGGTGCCCCAGTAGGGACTCTGTGTGGGAGCTCCAACCCTACATTTCCCTTCCACACTGCCCTAGCAGAGGTTTTTCATGAGGGCCTCACCCCTGCAGCAAACTTCTGCCTGGGCACCCAGGCATTTCCATACATTGTTTGAAATCTAGGCAGAGGTTCCCAAACCCCAATTCCTGACTTCCATGTACTCGTGGGCTCAACACTATGTGGAAGTTGCCAAGACTTGGGGCTTGCACTCTTTGAAGCCACAGCCCGAACTCTACATTCACCCCCTTCAGCCATGGCTGGAGTGGCTGGGATGCAGGGCACAAAGTCCCTAGGCTGCACATAGCACAGGGACCCCGTGCCTGGCCCATGAAACCACTTTTCCTCCTAGGCCTCCAGGCCTGTGATAGGCAGGGATGCTGTGAAAATCTTTGACAAGGCCTGGAGATATTTTCCCCCATTGTCTTGGGGATTAACATTTGGCTCCTCATTACTTACACAAATTTCTGCAGCTGGCTTGAATTTCTCCTCAGAAAATGGGATTTTCTTTTCTATCACATTGTTAGGCTGCAAATATTGTGAACTTTTATGCTCTGCTTCCCTTATGAAACTCAATGCCTTTAACACCACCCAGTCACATCTTGAACATTTTACTGCTTAGAAATTTCTTCTGCCAGATACCCTAAATCATCTCTCTCAAGTTCAAAGTTCCACATATCTCTAGGGCAGGGGCAAAATACTGGTGGTCTCTTTGCTAAAACATAACAAGGGTCACCTTTGCTCCAGTTCCTAACAAGTTCCTCATCTCCATCTGAGACCACCTCAGCCTGGATTTCATTGTCCATATCATTATCCGCATTTTGGTTAAAGCCATTCAACAAGTCTCTAGGAAAATCCGAACTTTCTCATATTTTCTTGTCTTCATCTAAGCCCTCCAAAGTGTTAGAACCTCTGCCTGTTACCCAGTTCCAAAGTTGCTTCCACATTTTCGGCTAGTTTTTCAGCAGCACCCAACTCAACTGGTGCCAATTTATAATATTAGTCTAATTTTCATGCTGCTGATAAAGACATACCTGAGGATGGGCAATTAAAAAAAAAAAAGCAAAGGTTTAATGGACTTACAGTTTCACATTGCTGGGGAGGCCTCACAATCATGGCAGAAGGCAAGGAGAAGCAAGTCACATCTTAGGTGGATGGCATCAGGCAAAGACAGAGCTTGTGCAGAGAAGCTCCTTCTTATAATATCAGATCTCGTGAGACTTATTCGCTATCACGAGAACGGCACGGGAAAGACTTGCCTCCATTATTCAATTACCTCTCACCTGGTTCCTCCCACAACACCAACCATGCTTGGCTAAGTTTTTGTTTTTAGTTTCGTAGAGATGGGGTCTCACTATGTTCCAGCCTGATGTCAAACTCCTGGGTAAAGAGACCATCCCACCTCAGCCTCCCAAAGTGCTGGGAATACAGGTGTGAGCCACCAAAGCTGGCCCGTTTTTCTTGATATATCAAAATTATTCCATACGTATAGTCAGATAACTTTTCATGTGGTTACTAGGAGCGATGGATTTCCCTGTCCAAGGTACCAGTTTTTCGGTTACGTTTCTCTGTAATACAGAGTACACTCACAGCCCCGGACACTCTCCACCTGTCTGATGAAATTCAGGTAACCTTTTCACTAGGTTTAACTTCTGAATAATGTAAATGGGCTTCTTATAAACAAAAGCAATCGCACTACAGGAAATTTTTCTTTACCTTTCTCATAACTAGCCTAAAAGACAAAAATAAAGATTGTACATGTTTTCAAGGCAACTCCTATCTTGTCTTAATTAGGTTTTAGATTACTTAGGAAAACAGACCTATAAAAGGGTTAATGTTTTTACATCCAAGTAACTTTCTGCATTGCTATCATTTAACGATGACCCCTGATTCTGTTTGATTGAGTGTTTCGAGTCTTCTGACATCTTTGGCAGGTTTCTTCAAGATTAAAAACCTACATTAATTCTTTTTGGCCTAAAACTAACTTTGGGATTTTGAAGGTTGACACCTGGAAACCCTCAAAAATATTGCTTCTTACCTTATAGAGATTACGTGGTTAGACTTATTTGATAAAGTATATGGGAGACATTGTCAAGTGCTAAGTGATGGAAGATCTTTCAGTTACACTTATAGGCATGTTATTGACATAAATGTTCCAAAAATTATATAAATTCGTGAAAATCTGTTATCAGTCATACTTTTGTTTTGTTAAATATCTTCTAAAGTTATATTCATATAAATATGTTATAAATGTAAGTATTCTAATTTTATATACCACTTATAAAGATCTCAGGGACCTGATGCGAAGCTGTAAGACATGATTCTGGTTGTTATAAAATGCTACATGTAATAAATATAACCAAATTTTCTTGTCAATTGGGAACTTTTGTCAGATTTTAACCATGGTTAGGATCAGCACAGTGGCTCATACCTGAAATCCAAGGACTTTGGGAGGTTGAGGTGGGACGACATCTTGAGCCCAGGAGTTCAAGGCCAGCCTGGGCAACATAGTGCGACCATGGCTCTACAATAGAAAACGAAGTTAGCTGAATGTGGTGGCATGCGCCTGTAGTCCCAGGTACTCAGGAGGCTGAGATGTGAGGATGGCTTGAGACAAGGAAGTCAAGGTTGCACTGAGCCATGATTGTGCCACTGCACTCCAGTCTGGGTGACATAGTGAGAATCTGTCTCAAAAAGATTAAAAAACAAAATTTATAACAGTATTACTGTTCCTTCAAAAGCTACTCCTACAGGAGTGGCACAAAGGATATCAGGGAAAAAAATACCTCTTAAGTGCTATTCCCATTGTCTGCCCACAAAAAATTGCCTGGTTCATTATCCAGTCATGAAAACAAACAAAAAGGATAAACCAGTTCCTTATTACAGACCTGGACTAAACTCTTATGTGTAAAATCATTCTAGGCTTAAAATACATAATGGAACAACTGAAGTGCTTTACAGTCTTTTAAATGAATAAACTCTTAACAGAGCTTGGTGACCAGATTAAAAAATATAAGGTTGGATAGAAAGTCATTGATATGACCCAACTGGTCACTATGAGTAAGCTCTTTGAAAGACATTTAGAGCAATAAAAAATGCTAAAAGAAAGAATGAACAGGCTAATAAACTAGTATCTTTACAAGTACAACAGCTATAGGAACAGACCTCCTTGTATATATTATAACTCAAAACTGAGCTGTCCTAAACAAAGGAACCCTGGGTGAGGTCTGTATCTCGAGATGGCTGCATTCATTGCAAACAATGAGGTCTCTGGAAGACTTGTCATCCACTCTTGAAGTAGTCCACTAATAGGCTGGCTGCCTTTGGGCCACACTGTTTTCCCATCAGAGAAAGTCCTTGAGGGTTTGACAATAATCCACTCTGCAGGGGTGGAGGACCTGAGGAATTATCTGGTGAGGTACTTCCTGTAATACCTTTTTTTGAAGTTAAAAAAAATGTGGGTACATAGTAGGTGTATATATTTATGGGGCACATGAGATGTTATGATACAGATATGCAATGTAAAATAAGCACATCATAGAGAATGGGGTAATGCATCCCCTCAACCATTTATCCTTTGAGTTACAAACAATCCAATTACACTCTTCTAGTTATTTTTAAATGTACAATTATTATTGACTATAGTCACCCTATTGTGCTATCAAATAGTAGGTTTTATTCATTCTATTTTTTTGTAACCATTAACCATTCCCACCTCCCCACTGCCAGCTCCCCCACCCACTACCCTTCCCAACCTCTGGTAACCATCCTTCTACTCTATATGTCCATGCGTTGAATTATTTTCTTTTCTATTTGTTTGTTTTTTGTGTTTTGTTTTTTTGAGACAGAGTCTCACCCTGTTGCCTAGGCTGGAGTACGATGGCATGAACTTACCTCACTGCAGCATCCGCCTCCTGGGTTCAAATAATTCTCCGGCCTCAGCCTCCCGAGTGACTGGGATTACAGGTGCCCACCAGCATGCCCAGCTAATTTTTTTATTTTTAGTAGAGATGGGGTTTCACCATGTTGGCCAGGCTAGTCTCGAACTCCTGACCTCGTGATCTGCCCCCTCTTAGCCTCCCAAAATGCTGGGATTACAGGTGTGCACCACTGCGTCCAGCCCAATTGTTTTCATTTTTAGATCCCACAAATACGTGAGAACATGTGATGTTTGTCTTTCTGTACCTGGCTGAATTCAATTAATATAATGATCTTCAGTTCCATCCATATTGTTGCAAGTGACTGGATCTCTTTGTTTTTTATGGATGAATAGTACTCCACTGTGTATACGTAACACATTTTCTTTATTCATTCATTTGTTGATGGACACAGGTTGCTTCCAAATCTTAGCTATTAACTAATATTAAGATGATGAAGATTCTTGTACACTATTTGTGGTTACTGGAGTCACTGTATTCACTTTAATAACAACTCTAATAAATCAAAATATCCCTCTGAGTAAAAAAATATTTCTGTGGTGGGTGTTTCAAATCATATCCAGGGAATCCTCATGTCTCAACCTGTCCAAATCATGCTTGGACCGTTTTAGAAAAACATGCCTTCCTCCTATGTGATACTGCCCCAGGAAATTTGATGGAATGAGATTTACTTTCTGAGTTGAGAGAACACATAACATTCTCTTTCAAGGGAGAAATCATCTTGGAGTTTCCAGATTCACCAGAACACAAAGTTCTCTGTTCTCTACAGGCAGGAATTGATAACATTGACACTCAGATGTACACAAATCCTCACCTTTCTAAAGTACTCAAATCTTGTGGGTGTTCTCCTCAAATGACATAAGAAAAATTAAAAGTATTAAACCTATAAAATATCAAATAGACTATTCTAAACCATTGCCTAAATTTTCCCAATATCCACTAAAATTGGAGGCAGTTCAGGGACTTTCAACAATTATAGAGGAATTAATTAAATGAGGATTTATAATCCCTTGCCTAGTCCCTACAACATTCCAATCCTACCAGTCAAAAATCTAATGGACAAGTTGGAGATTTGTTCAAGGTTTATGTGCAGTAAACAAAGTTGTAATCCCAAGATTTCCTGTGGCCCTAAATCCAGAAACCAAACAGAGGAAAATTTAATGGTGCCAGGTCTTTATGGAGGTCACTGTCACCACACCTGAATAACCTGGATGCAAAATCCGGGGACATAATCAACTTTCCTTAACTGGATATACGCAATTTGCCTGAGGAGAAATGTTTCGCTAAAGAGGCTAGGCTTGATTAGATTTGGCTTAACAGGACCCAAGTTATTCAGCTGGGTCCTTTGGACTATATGGTTGATGAGATGATAGGACTGATTAGCACATATAATTGATGAGGTTATCAACTGCATAAAAAGAGGGTTCACCACTCAAATGGTGCTTTCCTGGGAGAGTGGAAGAAGCTCTGAGCACCAGAGTGTGGTGACGGTGACCTCCATAAAGACCTGGCTCCATTGGATTTTCCTCTGTTTGGTTTCTGGTGAGTACTGGAGAAATTTTCACCAGGGCAGACACACCCCATTTATTTTGGTCAATAAATTTTAATGTGAAAATTATTATTGTTTAATTGGACTACAGGTATTTGGTGGCAAGCTCTCTGAGGGGAGTTTAGGTTACTGTGGACATGTAATTTTTCTCAAATTCTGGTTCACATGTAACGGTCAGAGGAAAACTTATCTAATCTTGGCACACAGGAGTTGATTTTTCTGGGCTGGGCTTGTTGGTTAAGCCTGTAATCCCACCACTTTAGAAGGCTGAGTCGGGAGGATCACTTGAGGCCAGAAGTTGGATACCAGCATGGCAAACATATTGAGGTCCCATCTCTACAAAAAAATTTAAAGTTACCTGGGCATGGTGGTGGCTCGTGCCTATAGTCCTAGCTGCTCAGAAGGCTGAGGCAGGAGGACCACCCTGAGCCCAGGAATTGGAGGTTACACAGAGCTGTGGTCATACCACTGCACTCCAGCCTAGGGGGACAGAGAGAGACCCTGTCTCGAAAAAAAAAAAAAAGTTGATTTTCTGTAATTAGATTAGTGGAAGTATGCAGTACATAAATAAGTACAATAGGCTGAGTTCCAGAGAATAGTTCTCTGAGGAGTGACATATATGTTTAGACTGTGGGAAGGAAGAATGAAGAAAAAAATGTGTGTGGATTGGGGTGGATGTACATGTGGATGAAGGGTGACAGTAAACAGGGAACAGATAAAGTCATGCTTAATTGTGATTGTCCACTTCGTAGGAGCCCTGTAAAAGATTGGTTCATGGATGCATGCTGTTGTCATTAACAAATATTGGCCACTAGGGGGTGTATTTTTATATGGTTTTGTGGGGGAGGTTATGTCCGCAGACATT
Organism: Piliocolobus tephrosceles; assembly: GCF_002776525.5. Classification (NCBI taxonomy): domain Eukaryota; kingdom Metazoa; phylum Chordata; class Mammalia; order Primates; family Cercopithecidae; genus Piliocolobus; species Piliocolobus tephrosceles. The sequence goes on along the minus strand of NC_045440.1, from coordinate 11,060,641 downwards.
TCATTGTCTGCAAGTATGCAAGTGGAAATGATCTCAGAAGTAGAATCCAGACAAGAATCTGTCACTGTCAGTTTGGAGATAGCAACGGAAGAAATGGAAGCAATTGAATTAAGAGTTCCAAGATAGTGTGCAAAAAGAAGAGAGAAGAGAGTCTAGGATGGAATTCTGGGTCATTTTCATAGTATGATTTGTGCTTTTTGCAGAGAACTCAGGGAAATAGAGACTACAGAGTAATTTTAAAACAGTAGTATGAAAAGGAGATAATAGTTCAGTTCTTTTTTGTCCCAAGTAAAAGACTAAGGATCACCTATTAGGTATTTTACGGAACAATTATTGGTGGTGCTGGCAAGACATATTAATGAACAGACCATTGGTGGTCTTAGTAAGTCAAATGGTGAGAGGGGATGAGGAAATGCTACCATTTTGATTTTCAGTTTTCAGTTCAACTGTGAGGGAAAGCAAAGGAAAGCAGATACTAGAGAGAAAATAGGTTTAAATGAGGTTTTTATTTCAAAAGCTTCATGATGATAGATTGGGAAGAGTAGGAGAGGGAGGTGGTAAAGGAGATTTATCGTATAAGTGGTAACATGAAGCTCCCAAGGGCAGGAGATAAAGTTTGAGTTTGAATCCATTAAACATGACAAGGGAAGAAAATACTTCAGTTTTATGGGCAAGAAGTAGTAATGGATGGGTGTGGATTAAAGTGTAACTGTAGACTTCATGGCAGAGAGCTAAGGTAATTGGTGAGAAAATTTAATTCATCTTTGTAGGAGAAGGAAATTCCATCTGTGTAAAGTATGATAAAGATAAGTATGTGCACGATGCAAAAGCCATGGAGTAGATCTGCAGTATTTATGGAGCTACAAGAATAATTTAGATAGCAAGATGCAGTGGGATTGCCATATACATTTGAGAGTTACTGGATATTGTGTGTCCATATTAGGCCAGGATCAATCTCCTAGTCATGTTCTCTGTCAGAACTGACTGCCGAATAGGAAAAAATATGAAGCCACTAAGATTGGTGTTTAGATCCAGAGTAAGATCAGATAGTACAAGGTAGTAAGAGGTCAAATGGACAGATAATTTTTGATGCTGCTCGTCAATATTGAAGAGCATCATGGTGATTGAGCTAAGCAGTGAAAATGATGAACTTTGAGGGCCAATGGAAAGAAACTAGGTTCTACTAACTCTAGGGTCCCTGCAGTAGAAAAATGTGGGCATTGGAAATGATTCTGTGAACATGCCCAAAGGGAGACTGAGATGGGAGGATTGTCTGAACCCAAGAGTTGGAGGCTGCAGCAAGATATTGCACCACTGCACTCCAGACTGAGCAACAGAGGGAGACCCCCTATAAAAAAACAAACAAAAAGAAAAAGATGTACTGGACCCAGTTTGGAGCTGTGAAATTTTGTCATGTTACTAAAGCCTTCTGAGCCCACATTCAGCTCACTTGTTACACTGATAAAGAACCCCAACAGCAGGGTTATTGGGAATTATTTAGACAAATAGATATGTATATAACTAGGTAAATCTATATCTATTATCTTCAAGGAGAGGGTCACATGTAATTAAAGTTTAAATAATTTACTTTTTATTTTTGTCTGAACCTTAGGTGAAAGGAGTGAGTTAAGGCTACGTGAAGAACTCTGTCAGAGAGTGCATTGATCACCCACCCGAACCTGGGAAGACGGGAAACTGACTGAGATGCACCTCAGATGACACTGACAGGGCAGGATCTTAGGCCCCCACTGCCGCATCTGAAACAAGCTCCAGGTCCAGTCTATCACCCAGCACCTGGCCAGTCTCTATTAGCAAAACTGCTGACTGAAGAAGAACAAGTTAGAATAGCTCGAAGACTAAGCCTTCTACAGTGTCTGCCTAAAGAAGTTTATGGCCCTGGAAGAGATAAATCAGAAGAGGAGATGCTAGAGTCTGTAGTTTGTTTACTGGAATTTGTTTGATGTCTGCCATGCAAGCACTCCTTTCACCTTGACTGCATAGACTTGGCTGCTGTGATCTTCCACGTCCCTGCTGCTGGGGGCCAGTGGATGCAGCGCTGTCTTCCCTGAGACCAACTTGGTGACTTCAAGAGAAACATAATTTTTGATGGTTTTGGTTTTTTGCCACTAAACCAAACAGCCAGGGAATAAAAATTATGATGATGCACAAAAAGTTTTCTAAAATTTTTAAAATAACTATAGATGCTGGGATACAGTAAATGACATTTTAGAAACTTAGAGGAAAAAATAGGGTGATTTTTCTTATGGACAGCTTGACCAAAGTTTTATAATTACAAATGCATTTAGATTTTGTTTTTGCTCTAGTACGTAAGAATTGTATAGTGTTGCAGCAGCTGTATTTGTTTTAATTGTGTGTGAAGATGAGGAAAAAGATTGTGGTCATTTTCACTAAATGAAATAACTTCTCCCAAGTGCAAACCCTTAACTAAAGTTACTGTCATTTACCTTAAGGTTTTTTTAAAGAGCTGCATTTAAATGTTCAAATAAACTCTCACAAGGCCCTTATTTTTTTTCTCCATCATTTTATGAGAGGTTTAACTTTTTAAATGTCTCATAAATCCAATCAAAGTTTTAAAAGGGGAGCATCCCACACAAGAAGCCCAGATGAGTTTGATACCTATGTAATCAGGATATGTCCCCAGGAATGTAGTGCTAATTAAGTTTATTTTCTGTGTTCCCTGCTTAAGGAGAGCTTTCCTGTGTAATCTGCCTCTGTGTGTGTGTGTTTCTTTTCTTTCTTTCTTTCTTTTTTTTTTTTTTGGTAAAGGGGTCTCACTATATTAACCAGGCTGGTCTTGAACCCCTGAGCTCAAGTAATTCACCTACCTTGGCATCCCAAAGTGCTGGGATTATAGGCATGAGCCACCCTGCCCAGCCTCTGAAATCTGCCTCTGAATCTAATTGGCTCCTGTCTCCAGTTTTGAGTCTTCCACTAAACTACAAGTGAGCCAGCCTCATTTCATTTCCATTTATTTTATAAATGGCTATATAATTTTGAAGCCATTTTTCTACTGTTAAAAAACTATGAGGTCTGTGGGAAGAAAAGGGAGAACTTTATTTTATATTTAAAAAAAAAAAAAAAAAAAAACTGGCACGGTGTGATAGCTCAAGCTCTGAGCCCAGGAGTTCAATACAAGACTGGGCAACACAGTGAGACATGCGGCCAGGTTACTTTGGAATCTATTTAATGGTAGGTGGAGCAAGAGACTTTCAACATGCAAATCTAGCACCAAAATCCACTGTGCAAGAAACAAGAGCACATGTAATAATGCTACTGTTGTGTCCCACGTCTCCCAAAGGGCAGGTCAGCACATGAATTATAGGGCAAGGGAGTCAGATTTGGAGGAAATTCAGTTGACTCCAGATATCTTTGTGAAATCTAGAGTTTTGTTTTAGTAATTATCATTAGCAGTAATATCCCTTAATTTCCTAATTTATGGATATAAAAAGCATTTGTCAAATTTAAGTACCATATAAGACAACGTTAATAACTACAGCCTGGGCAAATGACCATGTATCATGTGTATCATGAAGGGTTAGGATTACCACCCTTTAAGTCTGAAGTACCTGAAAAAGAAGAAAAATTCTAGTACTAGTAATTGAGATCTGGTGACTGTGATTTGCATACATCTGATTTTTTAATACTCACAATAACCTTGCTATTTACAGATCAGTGTCTCATTTATATGAACCGGGTTCAGAAAGCTTTATTAATATGACAAAATTACATGGCTAGAAAATGACAGAGCTAGAATTGTAACAAAGGTCTGTCTCTGAATCTCAAATTTCTAAAAGGGGTTATTTTGAGGAATAGATATCAGACCCAGCTTTATCACCTGTCGGATAAATTATCAGAGACCCTCTCCTTATCACACAACCCTTCTCCTTTCATCCAGTTCGCATGATGAGTCCTCATGCCCTCCCACATGGTAAACTCCACTGCGCTGACCCTACTTCCCAAACGTCAGGCCCCAGCTCTCCTGACTGTACTCACACTTACCCATTTCAGCACATACACACCAGACAAATGATTCCCACATCCCTCCAGTATTTCACCACATCTGCTGATCAAGAGCCGAGTCCAAGATGACTCTGAATAGCTCTTCTTTCTGAGGCTGCCTTTCCCAATTTAGAGTTATCATAAAGTCAACATAGCTAGTCACGGAGCTAATGATAAAAAGGGAGCTGTGCCTTATTTGTGTAATAAAATCCAAAAGGAATTTTTAATGTTCCTAGGAAATCATGCTACCCCTGAAATGCAACTAAGAATATCAGAAGGAAAATGTTTTCTTACCTTTTAATTGTACACCAGGATTAGCTGACAATATTTATTTATTTATTTATTTATTTATTTATTTATTTATTTATATTTTTTTGAGACAGAGTCTTGCTGTGTCACCCAGGCTGGAGTGCAGTGGCACAATCCTGGCTCACAGAAACCTCCGCCTCCCGGGTTCAAGCAATTCTTGTGCCTCAGCCTCCTGAGTAGGTGGGACTACAGGTGCGTGCCACCACGCCCAGCTTTTTTTTTTTTTTTTTTTTTTTTTTTGTATTTTTAGTAGAGATGGGGTTTCACCATGTTGGCCAGGCTACTTTCAAACTCCTGACCTCAGGTGATCCTCCCGCCTTGGCCTCCCAAAGTGCTGGGATTACAGGCATGAGCCACCACACCCAGCCCTAGCTGACAATGTTTAATATGAACATATCATAAAGTATGTCCATATTAAATATACAGTTATAGCAGTGGAAGAAAGCTTTATTGAAATAAAATAATTGATATGGTCTAGTTTAAGAAATTATTAATAAATTAAAAACAGATGACATAAAGATGCTTTTGGCCAGAGATATAATAATGGACAATTATGACAGCTGCAAAAATGGGTAGAAGCCATCATTTCCCATTTCCAAATTATTAAGCTAAATCTGCCTTGCTCAGCTCATAATTTAATAGGTAAAACTTGTTTCTATGCACACAAATATGGTAACCACTTAAAATAGGCTACAAAGTGTCTACATTTTTTTGCTAATTCCCTAAGCACATGGGGAATAGACCATGCAAAGATATGATGAGTCTTAAATGCATATTGCTTAATGAAAGCAGCCAATCTGAAGAGATCACATACTGTTTGATGTCACTTATATGACATCCTGGAAACGGCAAAACTACAGAGCTGTAAACAGAGCAGTGGTTGTTAGTGGCTTGTTGGGGTTGGAGTGCTGCAGAGGAGGTCCAATGGACAGGCTGAGTCGACCTCCCTTGGTTGACACAATCACGCTGGGCATGTGTGGGAAAGCTGGGATGTGCAGTGCCAGGATGAAAAAGGCCACTTCCCGTGCTATCAGAGGAAGGTCTTCTTCCATCACACATGTAAGGCTGTCAAGGCCAGTTCTGAGGAAGATATTTTGCAGATATTTTGTATGATTCCATAAATGATTCTGTACATGGGGACAACTTCACTCTCTAGTATTCAGTTTTTCCTACGCTGGGCAGGGAAGTTCCTTTATTTCATTCTCTGTGTTCAACTCAATTCCTTTGGTCTCTGTTTCCTGCTATTCAACCATCTTAGGAAATTTGTTCTAGCAGCTCAAGAATGGCCCATGGGCCTTAACTTCCTCTGAGAGGTTTTTGTCCCGACAGGGGACACTTTGCATTTATCCCTGAAGCAGTTCCACTCCTCAAGGCAGCCTTCTGTGGCTCCCTGGACTGTGCTCCTTTGGAAGAAGACCTCCAGACCTCAGCTTCTTTCTGTCTCAGATGAGGGAGGCTGGTATTTACATACTCATTAAAAATTCATATTTTAAAGCATTTTCCAGCCAATCCACCCCCAAAAGATAACATTTTTTTTTGAGTCTCCCAAACCAATTATTCAGTAATGCGCTGTGATACTCACCCAGTGCAGGCTTGAGTCAAGATGGGGTGTGGACTCTCGGGAGGCGGCGGCTCCAGGCGTCCACCAGAGCAGGGCTTGGGGTCCCTGAGACGGCGCGGCTGAAGAATTGGTTTAGGTTTAATTAGAAATAACTTGGCAAATCTAAAAAACATAATTGGGAAAAGTGTTTAAAAAAGACGAAGCCCGGGAGCAAGAGACAAAATCTGGCAGTTCCCTCTCACGGCCGCCAGGGGTCAGTGCGCACCTGCGGAGGTGGGGACGGCCGGGGATCAGTGTACACCTGCGGAGGGGACTGGCTGGGGGTCAGTGCGCATTTGCGGAAGGGGCGGTCCGGGCGTCAGTGCCCCCCTGCGGAGGGGGTGGCCGGGGGGTCAGTGCGCACCGCTGGAGGGTGCGGTCCCGGGGTCAGTGCTCACCTGGGGAGGTGGCAGTCGGAAGCCGGTGTGCACCTGGGGACAGGGCAGTCCAGGGGTCAGTGCACACCTGGAGAGGCAGCAGTCGCGGAGTCAGTGCGCACCTGCGGCGGGGGCAGCCGGGGGTCCGTGCACACCTTGGGAGGGGGCGGCCGGGGGTCAGTGAGCACCTGAGGAGGGGACGGTCGGGGTCAGGGCGCACCTGCGGAGGTGGGGGCGGCCGGGGGTCAGTGCGCAT
>NC_045440.1:10864151-11053979 GCF_002776525.5 Piliocolobus tephrosceles | reverse complement strand
GTCCGGGGGTCAGTGATCACCTGGGGAGGTGGCAGTCGGGGGCCGGTGTGCACCTGGGGACGGGACAGTCCAGTAGTCAGTGCGCACCTGGAGAGGGGGCAGTCTGGGTGTCAGTGCGCACCTGAGGCGGGGGCAGCCGGGGGCCAGGGTGGTCCAGGGATCAGTGCGCACCTGCCGAGGGGGCAGTTGGGGACCGGTGTGCACCTGGGGACCGGGCAGTCGAGGGTCAGTGCACATGTGGGGAGGGGGCAGTCTCGGGGTCAGTGCGCACTTGCGGAGGTGGGGGCGGCCGGAGATCAGTGAGCAGCTGAGGAGGGGGCGGCCGGGGGTCAGTGAGCACCTGCGGCGGAGGCGGCGGGAGTGGGGAGAGGGGACCAGAAGAGGCGTGTGGGGAGATGGGAGAGGGGCTTGGGGGGGACCCTGGAGTGAGATTTGGGGGGTCAGGGAGTGGGGTCTGAGGGGACAGGGGAGTGTTAGGAGGATCCTGCAGTGGAATGTGAAGGGACGGAGACGGGGGGTGTGGGGGGACCAGCAGGGGATATGGAGGCATGAGGGGTTGGGAGGGTTAGGGGGACCCTGGAGTGGGATGTAGGGCAACCAGGAAGGGATGTCTGGGGAACAGAGGCGGTGGGGTATGTGCGGAGATGGGGGAGGGGATTGGGTAGGACCTGGAGTGGGAAGTGGGAGGATTGGCAGGTGGACTTTGGGGACAAGCGTGGCTAAGGGACCCTGGAGGGGGATGTAGGGGGAACTCTCTGTGGGATGTTGGGAACAACCTGGCTGGGGGCTGGGCATAGTGGGGCAGGCTTCCTGTGCTCTTGTGAAAATGCAGCCTGCATAATCGCTAGACCAGAAGACCACAGCACAGAGCAATTTTACTTGACAGAGCCCATAATGTGAAGCCAAATCCATATGGACGTGCTTAGATAGACATGAGATTTTTCTGGAGGGATTCTTCAACTGCTAAGAGTGGGAGTAGAAATAGAAGAGTGGGGAAGGGCACAAAACCTTATTTTTCATTTCTTAACCTCTTAATTTTTTTCTGTTGTGCATGTATTACCATGTAATAAAAATAAAAAATAAAAATAAATTTAAATAAAAATAAAAATTTAAAATAATTTAAAATACATATAATAAGAGTGTAGAGGCATGAAGGACTAAGGTAAGGCGTGAATAAATTATAGTGTGCTTGAAGTCTTCACCATAGGATGAAAGGACAAACAGAACTAGTGTTGTTTTCCACATCAAAATATCATGACTTGGCTGAAGAAATATATCTAACTGTATCTGAAATCAAAGTTAATGTTATCAAATAATTCAGACTTAGAACTTTCAATAAATGTATAGAAATTGTTTTATTCAAAGACTAAGGGAGAAAGGGTGAGAAATTAAGTCTGGCAGTACAATTATAGAACCTCTGGTGTATTCTTATTGGAAAACTAATGTTTTAGGTAAAATGGAGAGGGCAGTAGTTACGATAAATACTATGAAATTACTGACTTTGGTAGTCCAGCCAAACATTTGCTTCAGGAAAAGCATCCAGAAATATAATAATTGAGGGACATCAAGGTATACTATATAAAGCATTGTTGTATGTATTATTTCCTCTTTTCCCTTGAGAGGTAGGATCTGAATTATTATCAGACTCCTAATGAGGAAACACTCTGAGAAGTGAGAAGCCTGCCTTGTGTCAGAGTGGGCAGATCAGAGAGACAAAGGTGTCAGGGCTTTGAACTCAGGCCCTCTGACTTTGCAGGGCTGTATTGAAGTGGCCGCCTTGCCTGAGGCCATAAGGCTGAAGGGGTGGACAGGGCAATACACTGTGGTCATTCACATCTTAAATTATCATCTGACCAAGGAACTACCTTTCCCGATTAGGTGACCAATTCACTATTTATCCTTTTACTATTTCTTAGAAAGCCCAAAGCCAATATATATGCTATCCCTTAGTATACATTGTTGGTAAAGTTGAGTTTATTGTTTCAGGCCACTCTGATAAAGGTAAATTGAGTGAAGCGTAAACCTAAAACAGCTTGGGTTGGGAGACTTTTCAAACATTTCGGTGCCAATTTATGTTTTCCCCATTGCTACCCTCATACTCTCTTTGCTTTTAGGCATTTTTTCCTTCAGATATATAGGTTTTATGCACAAATGTTAGTGAAACAGACTGTGAACTGGGAAGTGAAATTTTTATCCAGCAAATTTTAGTTTCCATATGAAATGTTTCACTGAATATGGATAATTTGAAAAGAAGAATATATTATTTTATAAATTGTTAACTGTTTTAAATTTGGTTAGGGGAAGACAGTGTGGTGATTCCTCAAAGACCTAGAACCAGAAATACCATTTGACCCAGCAATCCCATTACTGTGTCTATACTCAAAGCAATATGAAACATTCTATTATAAAGATACATGCACGTGTATGTTCATTGCAGCACTATTCACATTGGGAAGACATGGAATCAACCCAAATGCCCATCAGTGACAGACTCTGGATAAAGAAAACATGGTACATATACACCATGGAATACTACGCAGCCATAAAAAAGAATGTGATCACATCCTTTGCAAGGATATGGATGGAGCTGGAAGCCATTATCCTCAGTAAACTAATGCAGAAACAGAAAACTCAACACTGCATGTTCTCACTTATAAGTGTGAAGTGAACAATGAGAACACACAGACACAGGGATGGAAACAACACACACTGGGACCTGTTGCGGGGGTGGAGCGGGGAGAGGGAGAGCATCAGCAAAAATAGCTAATGGATGCAGGATTTAATACCTAGGTGATGGGTTGATAGGTGCAGCAAACCACCATGGCACATGTTTACCTATGCAACAAACCTGCACATCCTATACAAGTATCCCATAACTTAAAATAAAATAAAAATAAAATTCAGAAATAACCACCCTCCCCCAAGAAAAAAAGAAGGAAGGATGAGAAGAGTAAGAGGTTTGTTTCTGTGCCACCCTGTTCCAGAAAAGATTTGAAATGGTTTACAATGAAATATTTAATAACATAAAACCAAATGAAGATAGAAAATAATTATAAAGTAAAAATGGAATATCAAGACAGGAATATTAGGGGACGGGTAAGTGATGGGCATTGTCACAGATCTTATTAGAGGCCGAGCTCCTATGCAGAACCCATGAATAACTGGACCTAAACTCTATGCAGCTACCTGATAGATGCCATATGCTCAAAAAGATGTCAGCAAGCGGTGGGTAGTGGTTGAATCTGAGCCTGCGTGTATGTTGTATAAAGACGATGTATAAGGAGTAATGTGTTCCCTTATCCACGTAACACCGTCACTGAACAAAAAGCAAAAAGAAAGAGAAGGAGGGAGGGAAAGTATCTGTCCTATATGTTGACTGTAAGGTTACATTGTTTGAATACCAATGTAAGGAGCTCTGGCACCGCATTTACAGACTGCCTTGAGTTCACACATTCTCAACCTTAACAACAATGTAATTTTTGCAACTGGAGACTTTTAAAAAATTAGGGCCAACAACTACATTCAAAACAGCAGGCTCTGTCACTTCAAGATCTGCTTTGAGAAAGGCACTGACAATTGAGAGAGTCTCTGCTAAGGTGACTAAAAAAATGAACACAAAGGGTTTTTTCTGTGAACTGAAATGAGCACTGTCATTTTGAACTTTCATAATTTTAGGAACACATAGCTGGTTTTCATTAAGCTGAGGATGGCTTTGACCACTTGGTAAAGACTACAATCTCACAGAGGTCGAAACCATGGCAGATGCTTTAGATGTAGACATAGTCATGTAAATTATAATGCTTCGTTGAAGTGAGAAGAAATCACACTTACATAGTTTAAAAATATCTCACTGGATTTTGCTCAAATTTGTATCAAATATTGTACTGAAGCACTATTCAAGATCAGAGCCCCATGGATAAGCTCAGGAGTTATCAAGAAAAATAGGAACAGATGTGTTGATTTTCAGATACATAGAACTCTAGAGAAAGTATGCGATCAAGCAAACAACCTAACATTTCCAAGTGTCAAAACCAAGGCTCAGAGTTGGGAGGGGACTTACCCAGATTCACAGTGAGCAGTGCCAAAGCTGGGCCAGACACACATCCCCCTGGAGCCAGCCAGCTCCCCGACATAGGACAGATCAGAGAAGGGTATGAGAGAGGAAGCTCCAAGGAGAATAAATCCAGAGATCAGCAACCTGGTACACTGCAGGGAACAAAGAGGACCCTTGGGTAATACTTGAAAATTTACAGTTCACTATGTAGGATTTGTGTTCCTGGAGAAGTAAGTCGGTCGGTGGCGGCGGGGAAGGTGGGCAAGTGAAATGTACAAATGAATGCTGTGATCCTGAAATACCTGAGGAGATGAGGGAACCCAGAGCTAGTGACATCAGGGAAGTCAGAGATGACGCTGTGACAGGCTTGAGTAAGGAGGTGGAGCAGATCAGAGTTCCTGGACAGGACAGTGGGTGGGGTGGACACCTGGGTAAATGGGAAAGCAGGAACCAGAGGCCTGGGGGAATTCATGCTGGACTAGGTCACCTTAGGCCATGTGGACGAAGGGGATCAAACCATTAATTTTAAAAAAGAAACAGATGGTACATCTCCTCCAGATTTAGCACCAGAGATATACAAAGTAATAAGACACAGTTCCAGCCCCCCAGCCTCACCACACAGAGCAGACAACAAAGCCTAAACTGATCAATGCATGCAATGAGAGGAACGTCGCACTGGGAACTCCACAGGGCACTGGGGACTCAACAGGGCATGGAAGACCTGTGCAAACTGTTAAGAAAATGAGATGAATTATCTGGGAAAGTGTGGCAGGTTCTGAAGAGCAGCAACCCAAGAGCGGCCGTGGGGGCTCTGAGAATGGAGTGAGGGGAAGGCAATGAGAAGCACTGCTGACCAAATCCCACACTGGAGCCTGCAGGCTCCCCAGCTCCAGCCCTAGGCCTGTGTCCACCTCCCACCAAATGTGTCTGCCCCGCCCACCTCTGTCCCACATTCTCACTCTGAAGTCATGATACCAGTTTGCTCTTTCCAGAAACATCTGCAATTACAAAGGAAAAAATCTAAAAGAATATCTAATGATGAAATTTCTCATTAAAATACCTTTTTGATGTTATTTGCCTTCTAGTGAAAATCATACCATTTTTGAATTAATTTTTAAAATTTTTGAAATATCAAAAGAAGATTACATTTTCTAAATTGGTCAGTTGGGTTAAACACACACCAATAGAGACACACACAAAAGAAGCAATACCTGAGGCTTATAGTCAACCGTTACCCAAAATGGACACTCAGAAATCGTTGTGTTACTTATTTTTACTGCATCCTATCTCCTTTGAATAGTAGTATCTGAGATTGGAGAAGGCAATGAGTTGCAGTTCTTTGAGAGCACTGAATTCCTACAGATATATTTGTTTTGTTCGTTTTCTCACTTACCTTTTTCATTCTTGTTCATCAAAGCCATGACGTAACAGGTCCACAGATCTGGAAAACACCTTATTACGTAAGGGGGGAAATCGGATTCACACACTGCCTTGACCTTAGTCCAAGCCCAGATGGCAGAGTCTCCTCCAGGGTGGGAAAGTAGCCGTGAGCATCTGTTTGGGTCGCCTCACGTGTGTAATCACTCCACGTGTGTAGTCGCCCCACGTGTGTAATCGCCCCACGTGTGTAGTCGCCCCACGTGTATAATCGCCCCGCGTGTGTAGTCGCCCCACGTGTGTAATCGCTCCACGTGTGTCATGGCTCCACGTGTGTAATCGCTCCACGTGTGTAATCACTCCACGTGTATTCACATGAGCTGCAGGGGGCTCTAGAGGCCAGGTGGCTGCTGGTTCTGGGGACGTGTTTTACAAGAGCAAACACACCAGGTGCCAGGTTTTAGAAAGCTTTTCGCACCCTGGCCATCATGTTTCCCCTAAAGCAGACCCCAAAACCCAGCAACGCTGAGCACCCAGGACCATTTATATCTGTGTTATCACCTATTAGAGAATATATGGCATGCAAAGACATTATTAAAGTTGGTAGTGCAAGAACACACAGGAATTCACATCCTGTAGTCTAGATAAAATATTATAGTCTCTGCCACATTTGTGTCACCCAAGGCAAGGACACGGGCACTCTCATTATGATGCATCTGTGCCGTCTGCACACACAGGGCCATTCAAATGCAGCGACAAGCAGGATGGTGGAGTCATTGCCCAGGAAGGGTGCGCCCTCACATGACCAGGGAGATGGCTCCAACAAATCGCCTGCACACAGGCTTGGAGCTACAGATTCCTCACACTTAGAAGCCATATGCCCCTTCCCAAGGCTGTGAGTGCCTTGGGGCAAGGGTTTTTACCTTATTTATTTATTACCTTTTAAAATTCTAGTAAACTATATATAACATACAATTTACCATCCTAACCATTTTCAAGTGTACAATTCCAGCATCTTATTTTCTCAGCCTTGTCACCTTAGTGTCTAGTGTGTGGTCACCTAGCAGGCACTGATTCAATGTGCAATTAACTAACTTTACACATTAGGAAAAGCTGAGGGCCCACATGTGCAGAGACCAAGACCAAAGAGTACACATTTAGAGTAAGGACAGGCACACGCTTTATCTGTGACTTCTTGCCAGTTGCCTTGGGTAGCCTTATTTTCCAGGACTCAGGGTGCTTCCTCATAGACAGCCGGCTTCTGCCATTTTTTGCAAGTACACAACTGTTGAGCCTGAGAGGGTTCCCTCCGCTGTGTGTCCCTGAGCTGCTTGTGCCACACCGTGGGGCCTCCCAAGAGGAATCCCTGTCTGCTGACTCTAGAACCAGGAAGAGCAGCACATTCCCTGAGTAAGGGCTTGTTTTAATCTTGTGGACTCTGAATCAAGGCTGGCTTATGATGACCAAGTATTTTGGCAAATACTTCCAGAAAGCTTGGAACCAGAAGTGCAGCAAACTCACATGTCTATGTCGATGTCATCTCCATTTGAGTTTTATTGCTTTTCTTGCTTAATTACTGTCTACCTTTTTCCCCTTCTTTCATCTTAATTATGATTCAGGCTGCTTTATTCTACTTTTGGGGTGACCAACAAAATCTTTTATGCAGGTGGGCAGAGGGGCAGAGGGTGCTTCCTGTGCCAGCCCCTCCACTGCTCCTGCACACAAAGGGCATGGACTCTGATTGCAGGTGCACAACGTCCATTGTCAGGACGCTGTGGCCGGGGACAACTAAAGTCCAAGTGAGGCTGTTGACCTCAGCCTCTCTTCCCTTCGCCAACCTCCTGGTAGCTTTACTCACTGGGGCCTGTGACCCCAGCATCCTGGGAGCTCCACGTAGCCCACCTTAGCGTTGGGGTCCAAAGCACTTATCCAACTCACACCTCGCACTGCTGCCACTCACAGAAGAGACTGAGCTGCTGGGAGCATGGGGCCGTGCCGACTTTCCTTGTCACTGCCCTGGCTTGAACACAGGACATCCTGCATGGAGCATGGGGAGGGGTGTGGTGGGTATTCCTTGGCTTCCTGCTGCATGTCCCCAGTCATCACATCCTCCTGAGCAGGTGCTTCCGCAGTAAGTGGGATGCTCCATCTGTAGTGAGGACCATTGCATCCTGCAGGCAGGGTGGTAAAGAGGTTGAGAAGAGGGGAAGGCTGCCCAAGGGGGAGCTTTGAAGCTGTTTAATCTGAGGCCTTTTGTGGAGCCCGACCACCTCACCCTCTCTCGCAGAAGGAGGCAATTGAGAAGTTGTGACCCAGTGCAGGCTGGGCTGCTTGCCGTGTGCAAACTCAACAGCAAGAGCAGTGAATGGAAAGCCACTTTATTTCCATGGCTACAGGGGAAGTGGCCAGGTTTACACCTGGAGAAACTGCTTTGAAGGTTGGGCTGAGGGCGGGGGTTTAAGAAGGAAAGCTTGATGTGGGAGGTATCTCACTTTGTACTGGTAAGTGACTGATGTGGCGCGTGAGATCTGTGTCTCTTGTTTCAGCGGCTATCTCGGGTCACAGTCCTCCTAGAGCACGGACTGGCATAATCACAACAATGACCAGGTTGTGGACTAACGGCTTCAAGGGGATCTCTGGAATTTCGCAGCTGGGTCTCCAGGTTTGGTCTGTCTCAAGGTTGACCCCTGTAACTTCTAAGTAAGCATACAGTTAGATGCTGTGGAAAGGGTTGACCGTGGGAGAGGGAGGGATGTGGAGTCTAGTTTAAGGTTAAGGGGAAAAGGCTTCTGCAGTCGGCTTGAGACTAGTAAGAAAAGAGAAAGAAAAAGAAATTTCCGACTGCATTTTGAAGCCAAGCTGCTCAGTTACAAGGTTAAGGGTTATGAGCCAAGGGGATCCCCTCACCTCTGCATCAGCATGAAAGTCAACATCATCCCCAGAGACGTGTGAAGAAACGAGTTCAGAAAGATGGGATGTGGCATCCAGGGAGCCCCAAATGACAGGGCTGGGATTCGCTCCCAGGTTTAGTTTAGGCTAAAGACCATGCTTCTTCCAGGACCATGGACTTCCTTAGCACTGCCCCCGCCCAGCGCTGTAGGGCCCGGGATCCTGAAGATAGGGGGCGTCCCTGGGTCAGATTTGTCCCATGCCACCCTCCTGGGTGAGGCCTGCAGTAAATAAACCAGGGCCCAGGAAGGCCAAGGGCAGGGCCCTGCCCCACAGCGAGGAAAAAGGAAAGAAACGCGGGAGCCAGAAGTGGGCGGCACACAGGAGGGAGGTGGTGAGTGTGGGAGTGGGGGGTTGGGGGACTGAGGGGTGGGGGTGGGAACAGGGGTTGGGTGCAGATGAGGGGTGGGGGAAGGGGGTGTGGGGTGGTACGTGTAGGGTGGGGAGGGGGTGAGGGGTGAGGGGTGGGAGGTGGGGGTTGGGGTACAGGTGAGGGGTTGGGGCCTGGGGCTTGTGGTGGAAGGGGTGGAAGGTATAGGGTGGGGACTGGGTGAGGGGTGAGAGGTGGAGGTGGTGGGTAGGGGTAAGGGGGGTGTGGGATATGGGGCTGGGGACTGTAGGGTGGGGTGGGAGTAGAGGGTAGGGTTGGGGTGAAGATTGTGGGATGGGGTGGAGGTGGGGGTAGGAGATGTGGGGTGTGGGGTGCAAGATGGGAGGTATGGGTTGGGTCGGGGATGTCAGGTGGGAGGTCTGCCCTCCCCTTGGCTCCCACAGGACCAGCTGGAAAACACATTTCCAGTGCCCTCCCAGGAACCGATGTGATTCAAAGAAGTGAAACAGACTCTCAGAAAGGCTTAGCGGGTTTAGCATGCAGTCTCGGCGAGCGCTGGGATTAATCCAGCTGCTGTGAAGTGTGCATGCTTGGGTTTGGTTCCTTTTCAAAGTCAGGTGTTTCTTATCTATCAACTGGGGGGTCCCAAGAGGCAAGCTTACCTGGTTAAATAGGGATTAAATGCGCTTTCTATGCAGACTTGAGGCTTTTCCCAGCATGTAGTCTGTCAAGGGCCTGAGATAACAAGGGGGTGGAGCCCTGCAGGAAGGCGGCTCTGGGAAGATACTCTGGGCACCGGCAGCTGCCAGCAGAATGGCCGGTCTGCTGCTTGTTTACACAGCAAATTACATTTTCCAATAACATATCATAACAGATTAAGCCTGAAAAACACATTCTTTCCAGGCCAGCAAGTGCTTCAGAGGATTACTCAGCCCACAGGGCTCCTGACCTCCGTGATCTCAAGGTCAGGCGAGCGCAGGTTCCCATCTGCTGCCTCCAGAGCCCAGTCTGAACCTGGAACGCAGCTGACGTCAGCATGGAGCTGCCCTGCCGTCACTACACCTGAGAGCTGGAACTCACAGAGGCCACTGAGAGTTACTTTCTCCTAGGAGATGGAGCCAGCTCTTATTTTAAAGCACATAGCATCCACTTAAATGAATGAGCACTTTAAAAAAATTAGTTTGGAATGACTACAGGGGCTAATTAAAGGCCACTTCTTGGGGCTCGGTTTTTCCGTGGAAGGAATACTTGATCGCTTCAGCGGCTGATCCTGGGGAACTACTATATTCCTGCTGAAAAAAAATAAATCCATTCCCCAGGGAGGTACCCCTGGGGTCCAGTTGCCCCAGGATCCAGGAGAGCTGGTCTTTCATGGAGAGGTCAGGAGAAGCAGGGATAACGTGCTATTCCATGGGTCATGAATCTTGGTGGCAGAGGCTGCCCATGAGTGGCCCATGAAAATGTGGGGTGTTTGTTCCTCAAAGTGATAGTGTGCCTCACTCTACAGCTCTGACTTAACACAACTACTGGACCCCGCAGCTCGAACCCAGTTCTGCCCCCTCACTACTGGGGCTCTTGTTCTGTCATTGACTGGGTGCCCCTGTGGGGCAGAGGCTTGCGGACAGGCCTGCCCGCTTCCCAGTGCCTGTTCTCGTGGCCTGCGCATGCGTAAAACCCACACCGCGGGAGTCATTCCTCTGTCCAGGAAGGCACTGCAGCCTCTTCCTCCCTTCACAAAGGCTGCCAAACTCTCATGTAAGAGACGAACTCACGAAGCCTGCTCCACTGAGACGCCGGTGGCAGAATCGGGCCATGTCAGATTTGGGATCATTCAGCAAACGCTTAGGGAACACTAACCCTGGCCACAGGGCCCAGGGCTCTAGGAGTGTGGCAAAACAGGGCAGGCGAGGGTCTGGCTTTCAGGAAATGTATATGAGTGGCAAGAAAGAGCACATGTGGTGACTTGGTGACTACATAGACCAGAAAAGCTCACGGAACGACGAGCCTGTGCCGCACGGTGCATCGTGCGGGGGCTTCCTCCTCCCAGCCCATTAGAGTCACCGGGAGCCTGGGAAAGTGGGAAGGTCGGGGTGAGGCAGAGCAAAAAGCAAGGAGACGCAACGGGGAGGGTGCTCGCCCCCGTCGAAGTTCAGAAACCCTGAGAGGCTGCCCTGAGAGCCAGGGGCCAGCGGGACCCAAAGCTGCAGGGAAGGGTTTGGCTTCTTTTCATCTTTCAGTGTGGATGTGACTGGCCTCGATCTCCCTCCTTAGGGCTCATTTCCTCTGTGCCGCGGAGAGGGAGAGGCCAGTCGGAAGCTGTTGGTTCCGCTGAGAGATGACTTTGGCAAAAGAATCAACAGGACTGCTTTGAGACTGGATACTGGGGATAGGGGAAGGACGAAGGGAAGTGGAGGAGGCAGACTCCACTGGCCTGGATTTCATGCCTGTTTTTAGTTTTATTTTTTTGGTTGAACTAGTCGTTTCATATTGCATGATTCAAATTCAGGAATACAGTGTTTTGAGTTAACCTCATCCGTTGCACAACGATTGCCTTTCAATCATATCACACATTTTGATTCTCAATGATGCGAAAGTAATACTCACTTAAATTACCCAGCATATAAATGCTCACCTTGCCTCCAGGGGTCTAACTTAATGTTTTTATTTTAACTTGTTTGCTTTCATCATTGTTGTTATAGTTGTTAACATAGTGATTTATGTTTAATATTCAGGAAAATCTGTATTTTCCTGACTTGCTTTTATGGTGGGTGGGATTTGACAACGCCTGTGTGGATTTTCCTGTGGTGGTTTTGTGCTATCCTGAGGGAGCGAGACAGGGCAGGAGACTGGGACAGCTTTCCGAGCGCCGCGGCTCCAGGATTTCTATTGTTTCCACAGCGACAACTTGGCCTTGAGCGTTCAGAAACCAGCCTTCCCCTGCTCCCCAGTCTGGTGTGAAGTTTCCTCCCTTTGCTGTGTTGCACTTGTCCTGCTCCTGCTCGACTTGGATCTGAGTCTGCTTCTGGCAGCTTTCCTGCAGGGCAGGGATGTGCTCCATACAGGAGTTTGTAGCAAGCAGATGGCTCCATGACTGTGGGATCCTGTTCCATTCATGCTCCCTGTGGCTCAGCTGCAAATTGAAGAGCTCCTGGGCCAGGCTCCCTGCTCATACCTCACTTCCCCATGAATTCCTTTTGGCACCCTGAGGTGCTTCTGCTTGTGGGGCCTTCGGAAGCATACTTCCCTTCCCAACTTTCTTCAACACAGAGATTTGAGCCGTGGTGTTTGTCTCTGCCCTGCCATACGTGGGGTCCTTTGTTTCGCTGTAAAATCTAGTACGTGTATGTTTCTGGGAGAATTTGGGGACGTACAAAAGCGACAGAACATTGCTGCCACCTTCGCAGAATTCCTCTTGAATGTGCTTTTAATTCTCTGAGGAAACTTAGGACAGGGTTAATTGTAGAAAAGATCAGGTGCATGTAATGTTTAGCTCTACAAAACTCTACGATGTACAGATTCCCATGCATTCAATGGAAATGAATACATCATTGTAAATCGTGTCCAATATAGGCATTCCTCCGACTCAAATTCAGTGTGACTTTCTGGTACCCAGAATTCTCTAGAAATCTCATCTTCTCCAAAAGTTCTTGACTGTACAGTACTTTTGATATTATTTTGCCACTAAAATTATGAAATAACTCTTCTAACCACAAAGCAAATACGTTCACTATATGCCTCCTCCCTCACAGGAGTACTGTGCATGGTATCGGCCATGGAGCCCTGAGAGCAGAGATGCTGGAGAGCAGCTCGGAAGAGGAAAGACAGGGGTTCTGGGTTAGTTCCTGCAGCTGCTGTAAAAAGTTGCCACACACTTAGTGGCTTAAACAATTTAATTTTCTTACAGTTCTGGAGGCCCAAAGTCCTGAAATCAAGGTGTGAGCAGGGCTGTGTTCCTCTGGAGCCTCTGGGGGAAAATCTGTTCCCAGCCTTTTCCAGCTTTCAGAGGGGCCCGTCTTTCTGGGCTTGTGCCCATCCTCCATCCTCAAGGCCAGCAGGGCAGCACCTTCAGTTGCCAACGGTGACCTCTGCTTGCATCCTCACACCTTTCTCCTGCCTCCCCCTGTATGGACCTGTGACAAACCCAGATAACCAGATCATCTCCATCTGAAGATCCTTAACCTAGTCACATCTGCAAAGCCCCTGTTCCAGGTGAGATAGAGTATCCACAGACTCTGGGGACTAGGATGTAGGGGCATTTGGGACCTTCGGGGCCGTTATTCTGTGCACTGGCATTCTAGGAAAAACGACCAAGATTCGGGCACTATTCTGACAGGTGAAGCCAAGACGAAACGTTTCGGAACATCATGATGAACAGCATAAGAAGGAGGCACAAGGCTGCTCCTGAGGCCCCTTCACCAGTGCACTCACCCCCATTCCCCAGCCTTGCATCTTCAGGGTGCACCCAGGCTCCTCAGTGAACTGCAGGGTGAGAAGAGTGGCCCTGGCCAGAGGATTCCTCAGCCGAGGAAAACAGATGAATAAGTGACTCATTGTAATTTTAGATTGAAAATCGATCATAGGTACACACAATGTGGCCAGGGAGTGCCAGAGAGGAAAAGGCAAACCCTGCCTGGGGAAGTGGGGAATGCTGAAATAAGTTCTGATGCCTGCTCAGTGTAGAAAAGAAAATAAGAATTCTAGGCTAAAAAATCCCGGTAAACGCACAAGGACAAATGAGAGAACATGATTTTTGAGAGATCTATGAGTGGTGGGTGTGGCTAAAACCTAAAGGGTCCTGACTGTAGGTGAGGAGAAAACAGAGGACGGAGAAGGAAAATGGATTCTGATGGCGAATGTCTCTGTAGGAAGTTGTACGGGGTTAGGTCTTCTCCTGCAGACAATGCGGAGACCTTGGACATTCACAATCAGAGCTACTTTGGAAAGACCCCCCCTCAGAATACCCTGACAAACATTGTCCGCATCATGGACTTCTGTGCACAAGTATTTCTTCCTCTACTAATTTGTAAACTCGTTGCAAGTCAAGGCTGCATTTGTCTTAGTTTTCCTTCCCTGTAACTTAAGTTTTCAAAACAATTTTTATAGTTAAATTAAGTTGGACTGAATTGAGACCACCAAATACTATGAAATGATGGAACTTTTATATCATAGGTATATTTATATTAAAGACATATTTAAGACAAATACAATAAAATGTTACTTTACATATTCTATTATGGAATTTAAATAAGCATGTATTCATTCTAATACCTCATATGCACATGTTTTTTAGAACACCATACGCAGGCACTCAAAAACAACCTGAATTTGAAGGTGTGTTCTCATGTGATGGTTAATTTTATGTGTCAACTTAACTGGGCCATGAGATGCCCAGACAGCTGTTAAAACATGGTTTCTGGGTGTGTCTGCGAGGATGGTTCTGGAAGAGATGAGCATTTGAATCAGTGGACTGAGTGAAGATCATGGGCTGGGCTCTTCCAATCCTCTGCAGGCCTGAATAGAGCAAAAGGCGGAGGAAGGTTGAATTTCCTCTCTGCCTGATGGTGGGGCTGGAACACCAGTCTTCTCTTGCCCTTGACTTTCTGGCTCTCAGGCCTTTGCACAAAGCCACCGGCTTTCCCTGATCTCTGCCTTGCAGATGACGGACTGTGGACTTTGCAGCTTCCATGATCACGTGAACCAGTACCTCACAGGAAAGCGCACTGTAGCTCTTTCTCGTCTTCAGACAGAAGGTTCTCTGTTAGGCACAAGAACAAGCTGTCCCAGCCGTGCTGTCTGTGCTGGAAAGGGCCTCATTGGAGACGCTCTGTGTTGGAGTCTACACTCCACGTTCAAGCGCAGGCCATGTGTCCTCTTCCCTGTTGCCCCAACACCTCCCCTCAACCCCCAGTCCAACTCTGAGGCTATGGGGGTCTGGGTGAGGTCACACTGGTGTTGAGTGGGGTGTGAGGCCACTAGCCAGGGCCCCTGCAGCTGTGGGGGAAGCACCTTGCCTGAGGAGCCGTGCTTTTCAGTTTCCGGTTTCTAGGGATCTCCAAATTCTGTACCTTCCAAACAGGCTGCGCATCAGGCATTTTCCAATTTTCTTTGTCCTGTAATCTTCCTTTCATCTCAGACTTCACAGTGGAAAGTGGTCTGCAGAGATTGCCCTGGGAATCTCAATTCCTGGGTCAAACTGAACGTAAGACCAAATTTCTAATCAGTTTGGCAACTGACCACTGTCTCCCAGGACTAACCTGCCTCCTGCATCCCTCTGTTCTCAACTCTCTACCACCAGGGACCTTGGTCATGTCTCCTGCAGAACCACAGAGCAAGAAAGTGCTGAAAGCTGGATCTGCAGCAGCAATTGAAAGGCAGTGCGGTCACAGCTTTCTTTATACAGGTGGCATGGGGTCGGGGCATGCATTTATACAGTGAGGCAGTGGATTTTGTGAAACTTTTCCATCTGAGAAGACAGTGGCCTTGAGAAGTAGCAACGGGACTAACCAGTACAACTTTTTATATGTCAATCATGTCTCAATAAAGTGGTCTTATTAAAGACTGAGGCTTATGACAAAAATAAAGCAAGAAAGCAAAAAAGAAAGAAAAGAAAAAAAGAACGCAGGCCTGAGGTGGATTCCAGGCAGCAGCAACCGTGGTGGATGGGCTCAGACCAACCCTCGGCACGGGGGACTGGGGAAGGCCCCGCAGCTGCCCCGCTAGGGAATGACTGTGGGAAGCTGGCCTCATCCCAGAGTTCCCACGATTGTTAACACAGGACATCCCTAACACACCAGTCTCATAAAAAGAGGCGGGTCCCTGAAGAGCACCCAGATCCCTCCAGGCCACCCAGGCCCGGGGTCAGTCTGGACCTCCCGTCTCCTGCTTGTCCCCCTCAGGACCTGCCTCTGACACCAGCTGAGTGTGGCCTTTGACATTCAGGGCCTCCATGTCATCAGCTGTGAGGTCATCTCTTGTCTTTCTTTCCCTCAGTGTTGGACACTTTCAAATAACGTCGCACACAGAACTCAACTTGCAACACTCCCATAGGGACACCTTCGGTGACGCCGGCCGGCAGCTGTACCCCTCATCCTGTCTGGGCTGCTTCTAGTCCTTTCTTGGGATCTGAATTTTACCCCTAACCTCTGTGCCAGGGCCCGAGGCCATGGTGCATGCTGGACGACGTCCCAAAGCTGCACTCAAGAACAGCTCAAGATGGCGAGGCACAGACCAAGTGCTGCCTCAGGCGGAAGGAGCCACTCAGACTTTAGACAAACCCGGAGAGAACCCCAGAGGTGAGGATGCCTGGTGCTGGCTGGGACCTGTGCCCTTCCCCACCCCGACACAGCAGGGCCTCAGATACAGGGCAGACACGCCCGGCCCTGCAGGGAGCAGCCAACAGGCTTCTGGGGGGAGGTGGAACCCGCTGCAGAGTTGTCTGTGTCCCGGGGCATTGTGCTCACTAAATGGTTCCCTGAAGCGCTGTCCTGGAGAGATTTTTCAGCTTCAGCATATTTCTCAGTTGCCTTTTAGGAGAAATATCTGGTAGTGATCAAGAAAGCACAGTTGTCATAAATCAATAACTTTTTTAATGGATTTTTTTCTTTTAAATAGACTTCAGTTTTTAGAATAGTAACATTAAGTGGAAAGTACAGAAAGTTCCCATCACTGCTCCCCTCACGTGGCCTCCGCACCCTCAATGTCCCCCACAGAGAGCTGCATTTGTGACAGTCAATGGGGCCGAGTGGATCCTTGTCACCCAGAGTCCATGGTTTACATCAGGGTTCACTCTGGGTGTTGTTATTCTATGGGTTCAAACAAGTACAGTGATGTATATCCCCCATTACAATGTATATCCCCCATCACAGCATCATGCAGGGTGGTTTCACTGCCCTGAAAATCCTCTGCGTTCCCACTGTTCATCCCCCCTCCCCTCTAACCCCTGACAACCGCAGGTGCTTTACTCCCCTCTAACCCCTGACCACCGCGGGTGCTTTACCGTTTCCATAATTTTGCCTGTTCCAGAACGTCGTATAGTTGGAATCATACAGGTATGTACCCTTTCCAGGTTGACTTCTTTCACTTGAGACCATGCATTTAAGCTTCTTTCATGTCTTTTCATGACCTGACAGCTCACTTCTGCTTAGCCGTGAGTCATACTCCGTTGTCTGATGTAGCACAGTTTATCCATTCCACTAGAGGGCATCTTGGTTGCTTGCAAGTGTTGGCAGTTATGAATAAAGCTGCTGTAAACCTCTGTGTGCAGGTTTTTGCGTGGACATATGTTTTCAGTTTATTTGGGTAAATACCAGGGAGCATGATTGCTGGATTTCGTGGTAAAATGTTTCATTTTATAAGAAACTGCCAAACAGTCTTCCAAAGTGGGCTGCGCTGTTTTGCATTTGCACTTTGGAATGGATGAGAGTTCCTGTTGCCCCACCTCCTCGTCAGCATTTGGTGCTGTCAGGGTCTGGATTTTGGCCCCTCTCACAGGGGTGTGGCGGTATCTTGCTGACATTTTAATTGCATTTCCCTGGTAACATACCATGTGGAGCATCTTTTTCATATGCTCCTTTGTCATCTTTATGAATTTTACTTCAGTTTCCAACATTCTTAGAGGAAAAAAGAAGATTTTCAGGTAAAGTTTTCTGGTAAATTGAAGATGTAACACGTGTCTATTCATACAGAAAGTGATGTCACCTCTGAAACATTGATAATTCTCAAGGAGAAGTTTCCACAGAGGACACAGCACAGCAAGCTCTAAGTATTCTAGCTTTGGCCAATTGTGAGAGGCTCTTTAGGTTAAAGACAGAATAAGGTTATTAAAACCACAGGGAAAAGGGGGCATTCTCCAGTCTCTTTATAAAGAAATTGGAGTCTGGAATAAAATGTGCCCCTTTGTTAACAAAATATTATTGCTCAAGAAGTAGAAATATATAAAATGCATATATCATATATATAAGACACACACACACAGAGAGAGCAAAGAAAAGATGGTTCCAAATTCACTCAAACTGGTTCCGTACTGTGCGCGCTTACATCCTCACGTCAGATGCCGGGTTGGAAGGATTTTGGGTGTCGCGTAATCTGAAGCCTAATGATCCAAACAGATTGAATGTGAAGTCAGTAAGAATTTCTTATTGCTTTTTATAGGATGTTTACTGATTTGAAAACAGAATGTTTTTTAAGAGAAAGACGTTAAGTGCCACACATTTCAATTTAAAATGTGAGATGAAGTACATTTCCTTGCCAATAGACACAAAAACATGTAGCTTTTTTCTTTTTCCACAGACTTTATAGAGCAGATCCATTATTTCTGTGGAAACCCCGGTGTGCCTGTTGATGGAATAAACAGTGAGCTTGGGGCACCTCGCGGCTCCCCGGCCACAGGCCTTCCACAGCTTCCCCTGGCTCTGGGGTGTGTCTGGGTCCCGTAGACCCTGACGGACGCCTTCCACTCCTCAGGCCCCACGCTCGGCACACTGTGTTCCAACGCTGGAACACATGAAAAGCTCGTCTCCTCTTAATTCCACTGACCATGTTTGTCTCTTTCCTCTTCACATTTGTTGCTGGTTCCCTGCACATGAATGCCAGCCCCTTTTTCTCCAACAGTTAACAGATGCCCAGGCTTCCCAGCCACCGCAAAGGAGCCCTGCATGAGGCGGGCAGTGTGTCTATGCTGCCTTGGAATCAGATGACCTGGGCTCAAATTCAGCCACTCAGGAGAACGGTGGAAGCACTTACATTACTTCAGCTCTTCAAGCTTCAATCTACCCTGACAGTGGAGTGGACATAATTTAAGAGACGACACGTGCCTGGTGCCTGCTCCATGCTGGACACGGTCTCAGCTGCGAGGGATGGCAGAGAGGAAGGTGGAGCTCACCCAGGAGGCCAGGCCATGCAGGGCTGTGAGCCACGGTGAGGGGTAGGGGCTTTATTCTGAGGGTGACAGGACTTCACTGCTGGGTTTTGAGCAAGGGAATGCTGGGATGGTATTTACCTTTCACAAAGGGCTCCGGCTGCAGTGTGGAGAGTGGAGGAAGGAGGCAGCGGGAGGCCAGGTCGCACGGGGCTGCCAAGCGCCCGTGGAAGGGACAGTGGTGCTTGGACCCAGTGTAGAATGAAGCGGCCGACAACCTGTCCAGTTTGGAATGTGTGTTGAGTGTAGAGGCATCAAGGCTCACTGGATGGCAGGAAGTGTGGGTTTAAAGACAGTTCCTAAGTCTGGGCCGCAAGCAGCCCGGGAAATGGGGTGTCACTTTCTACAGCGAGGGACAGAGCAGGGAGAGAAGTCAAAAGTTCTGTTTTGAACCAGACTTCCAGGTGGAGATGTCCCACAAGAAGCTGGATATGTGAGCCTAGAGAACAGGGCTGAGGATATAAATCTGTGAATCCACCAGCATCATGACTCCTGGGACGGTGGGACATGGCCTGGGGAGGAGCAGAGGAAAGGCAGGACCGTAAACTGGAGCTTTACAAAATGGACGGGCTGGGAGAGAAGGGTCCAACTGTGTAGCAAGGAGACAGAAGGAAAGTCAGAAAGGTGGTGCCTTGGAAGCCAAGTAAAAAAACTGTTCACAGAAAAATATTTCAAATGTTGGTTTCTAAAAGGTTAGCGAAAGTGTCCAAGTGGTGAGACCTCATCTCTAAAAAAAAAAAAAAAAAAAGCTGGGCGTTGGGGCACATGCCTGTAGTCCCAACTGCTCAGAAAGCTGAGATGGGAGGATCGCTTGAGACTGGGAGGGAGAGGCTGCAGTGAGCTATGATCGCACCACTGCACTGCAGCCTGGGTGTTAGAGCAAGACTCTGTCTCAAAATGATAATAATAAAAAAGTGTCCAAACACTGTTGAGAGGACAAAGAAGGTGAAGAGTGAGGTTTTTTATTGGATTTTGCAAAATGGACATTAATGGAAACTTGGTTGAGAGCAGTTCCTTTTGAACCCTAGAGTTGGAGGCAACAGAGAGAGTGAGAAGTGGCTAAATGGAGAAAGGAGGACGGGCGGCTCTTTTGGGGGTTTACAGTGACAGAGGAGGACGGGCTGGTGTCTGGAGGTGGCGGCATGAGCACCAGAGAGGGAAGTCAGGGTTTCTGCTGCTTTTTGTTTGCTTTAGTTTTGGATGGAGAGTAGCGTATTTGCATACTGATGGGTTGATAACTCTGGGTTATGAAAAGATCTCATTAATGAATATGGAATACCTAGTCATGCAAGACATTTAGTAAATGCTGGCTGTTATTTTCATCACTGTCACCTTTTTCTAAGCCTCTCTTCACACGTTCTGGCTGATCCCGGTTTGAGTTAGAGCACTGAGTATGAGCCACACTTCTGGTTTTATCAAACACTACCTCATTCTACGTATTTCTCACATGGGCCTTTGCTTCTCGGGTTTGGTACAAACTCATGGATGGCAAATTCTGTGCCTTGTCCATGGCCCACCCTGCACTGTGCCGGCTCACAGAGCTGCAAAACTGCATCCAAGACTCATCTGGAGGAACATGTTTCTTCTCTTGGGGCGTGCACACCCAATCTGAGGGAGCAGATGCTCTGTCTTCACCTCCCTCTGTCCCGAGGCCGGGCAGGAGGAGGAGTGGCACAGGCAGCTGCTGTACCTCCCTGTGAACAGGAACCCCAGTGGTGGAGTTCAGATTTCTGTAGCTGGACACGTTCTTGGCCTCAAACTGCACACAAATCACAGTCGTTTGGCTCCAAGTTCTGAAAGGGTGGCTTGTGAAAAAAGAACTCTGGAGAGAAATTAAAGCTCATCTTCCAAGGAATTTCTAGTCTGTGTAGTTGTGTTTTGTCCCCAGTTGATGACACCTAGAAGCCCAAAAGGAAGGCAGCTTCACGTCTGAGAGTAAGCACCAACTTGGAATTCTAAAAGGCACCATGCATGAGCCCCGTCTCCCGTCCTCAAACGCTTGAGGCTGGTACCCGACGTGGTACCCGACAGCGTCCCCTTCTCAGGAGGAGAAACCATCACATGATGTGCAGACATGGAACACACTTCCCCAAGTGCGTGCAACGGAGGTCAGAGCACTAAAGCCCTAACATTAGAGCCAGGGGTGTTAACAAGACAGCGCAAGGCCAAAGCCTTCATGGTCTGCTTTTCCATGTAGTGCTAAATAAAGGAGAATAGAGTTCAGTGCAAGAGAAACTTTGAAGCCAATAAAATAGCAGGAAAAATGGAAAATAAGAGGGCAGCCAGGTGATTCAGAGTATATTTTAAGTTTTACATCAGAAACAGACACAAAAACCTGAGAAAGACAAGTACAAATTTAAATGACAAAATGAAAAGCACATTGTTTGTTTTCAGGATACCTAAGACAATGACACAAGCATGAAAATGAGTTCATTTCACAATGAGAACACCTGGACACAGGAAGGGGAACATCACACACCAGGGCCTGCTGTGGGGTAGGAGGCGGGGAGGGACAGCATTAGAGACACACCTAATGTAAATGACGAGTTGATGGGTGCAGCACACCAACATGGCACATGTATATATATGTAACAAACCTGTGTGTTGTGCACAGGTACCCTAGAACTTAAAGTATAATAAACAAAAAAAAAAAAAAGAAAAAGAGGAAAATGAGTTCATTTCTACAATTACATGAATCAACCAAACGGGCATTAATGTCTGCATATTACACATCTTGTCTCTTCTGCAGTTCTGTCCTCATTTCTCCACCCTCCTTCAGAGTCTCCATTATTTTCCTCTGGAGATTGGCCTTCAAGGCCCACGGCTCTGAATCAGACGTTGCCATCATCAGGGTGTATCCATGGAGTGTGTATCCACGGTAACGACGATGATGCTAATCCTAATCCCTCCTTCTTCCCTCTTCCTTTCCTTTTCTGACTCTTGTCCCCCAGGCCCCCATCCCACTCATGTGCGTGCGCACGCACACACACACACACACACAGGTGCACACAAGCACTCTTAGGACATCCACAAGAGGATGGGCACCCTGCAGAGTGGCCTTGCCACCCCCAGAGCAGATGACCAGCCACACGTCAATACCAGAAAGGCTCGTATCCTTCTGAAAGGGAGGACTCCCTGTTGTGAACCTAATAGAATATCGACATATGGACACCACAGTTCAGCTAGATTCTCTCAAAAGTGTCTCTGCTGATAGAGGTCCACAATGCCACATTCATCTTTAGAATCCTGAGATATTTGGACTGTGCAATCAGCTGAATTGTGTCTTGCCAAAGTCCTATGTTGAAGCCCTAACCCTTAATGTGGCTGTCTTTGGAAATGGGGTCTTCAAACAGGTGATGAAGGTTAGGTGAAACCACAAGGAAGGGTCCTGATCCAATGGGAGTGATGTCCCCAGGAGAAGGCGAAGGGACGTCAGGGATGCTTGTGCAGAGGGCGGACCACGTGAGGGCATGGGAGGACGTCAGGGATATGAGTGCAGAGGGAGGACCGCGTGAGGGCACGGGAGGACGTCAGGGGTGTGCATGTAGAGGGAGGACCGTGTGAGGGCACGGGAGGACGTCAGGGGTGTGCGTGTAGAGGGAGGACCGCGTGAGGGCACGGGAGGACATCAGGGGTGTGCGTGTAGAGGGAGGACTGCGTGAGGGCACGGGAGGATGTCTGGGATTCGAGTGCAGAGAGAGGACCATGTGAGGACAGGGGAGGATGTCAGATATGCAGGTGCAGAGGTAGGATCACATGAGAACACGGGAGAAGAGGTCATCTGCAAGCCAGGGAGAGGCCTCAGGAGGACCAGCCCTGCCACACCTTGCTCTGGGACTGCCACCCTCCAGACCCCAGGAGAACACATTCCTGTTGGTGAAGCTGCCAAGGCCGCGGTGCAGCATCAGGGGTCTCTGGCTGACAGACTGCGGAGCCGCGAGGCTAATGGCAGCTCCACGTCAACTCTCTGAAGGGAGTTTGTTTCCATCCTCATTTTTCCTGCCTTATCTTTCAAGAGGCTTCCTTTACCTTCCCTTCTGTGGTTTGTTTCTAAATACGGAGGAGGAATGCAGGCAAGGGAGTACCAAGCCGTCTTTTTAAAAGACAAAAAGGGCACATTCTTCTTCCTTCCTGAGCAACCCATATACCAAATATGTACAGAACACCTGTAAATGGTAGAGGATTCAGATATTTTTAAAGCACAAAACCTACTCTTGAAGAACATACAACTGCTGAGTGGTAAGAAAGTTTTGGCCGCTATAGCTGCTAAAAATAAAGTTGTTATATCCTAAAATTAAAAATAAAGAAATACATCAATGATCAAGCACACTCGATGGCCTTCATTTGCATACGCTCATGACAAGCCTGGTGGGAGGTGTGAGAATGCCTGGGTGTTAGCCCTGCCCCCGGGGAACTCACGATAACGGTGTTCACAGCATGCTGCGTGTTGCTCACGTTGTCGTTCATAACACGTTTTCTCTCATGCACCTAAACTCTTCTGCAGCGCAGCTGGGGAAGGCACCGCCTTTCTATTTCTCAGGTGTCAAAACTGAGGGTCTCAAAGAGGCAAGCACTTGCCAAACTCATGCAGCAAGCAAGGACAAATGAGAGGGAGGCGTCTCCAACCAGGTGCAGGGTGGCAGACGTGGGCCCGTGAGCACCACCTACCTTCAGATCGCCACAGGGGTCAGAGGAGTGAGAGCCACGTGAGAGGCCGTCCTCTTGGGGTTGAGGAGAGAGGCCACTGTCCTCTGGGGGGGTCTGGAAGGATGTCTCTGTACAGGGTGGGCAGAGAGGAGAGGGAGACGTTCTCAGAGCAGGGAGGTGCACGCCGTCACCAGGAGCCGGCCAGGAGGCCCACCAGAGCTGTGGTGGAGGCCGTGCAGACTGTGCGGCAGGGCTGGAACCTGCTTTCATACAAACAACAGGGAAAACACAGAGTTCTGAGCTGGAGAGGTGCATGGCCGGATGAGCCGCACAGGTGGGTGATGGAACAAAGGCCACAGTGGTCAGGAAACGCTGTGAGGGGACAGTGAGGAAAGGGGATGTCCCAGGGCCTTCATGCCTGTGACCACAAAGAGGAGATGGCTGGGCCAGGCTCCCCCTTAGCAGACCTCGTAGCAGTTACGCAGGTGTGATCATCAGTTAATTGAAGAGCTCTCAGGTGAAAAGACACAGAATACTTCCCATGTCAGTGCCAGGGTGGGTTTTTATCTCAAAGAAGGCCCATGCCCTGCAGCTGGGAAATGCCACTCCCTTCACCGCTGCTTCTGCATTTAAAAGTCCTATCAGTGCTAATGGAACTCACGAATGCCTCATGCAGGGGAAAACACACTGCATGAATAGGGATAGCAATTTACAGGACTGATTGAACTCAAAGGCACTGAGATTACATCCTGCAGAAAGAGGCTGGCATACAATCCAAACACTGGCCAAGTCAGGTGGCATTCAGAATGAACGTCAGAAATCGCCTCTATTTTTGCCTCAATCAGCCTCTGCATGTTCTTTTTCTTAAAAGCTTAAAGCAAACAGAAGGACACACTCAGTCCTAAAGGTTCTTTGTGGCCCAAGGTATTCTGGCATGAGACCTGCCCTATGCCAGGAGGGAAATGTTCCAGGAAAGGAGGTGTGGATGGTTTTCAGCCACAGGAACGAGATTCTTGTGACACCCAATCCTGGGGAATTAACTCTGTGACACCAGAGTAAGTATCCAAGGACCGAATGTCATTTGGGTAAGGCAAACCAGTTCTCCAACTTTCGAACACACCTTCCCTTTTCCAGCCTCAGCCAAAGGAGGCTGGAGCTCCAGTCAGGCTCTAGCATGTGCATGGCCTGTCGTGGATGCCCACATGTGCCTGGGCAACAGACAAGGAGGGTGTGCCTTGCTGGCTCCTTCTGTGGTGCCCTGAGTAGCCCAACACCCATTGCAGGAGGAGGGTGCTGAGGCCTGTGGAAGTTGCTGCAAGGTCACCAGCGCTTGCCTCTGGGGAAATCCATGTTGTCCCTGCTCTCAATCTGCACACGTCATATCTCCTCCTTCGGGGAGGCTTCCCATCCCCTCTGAACACAGTGCAAAGTGAGTGTGGTTGAAAGCACTGGCCTCAGTCCATGCTCCCTGATAGACACAGCCGAGTCTGTTCAATGTTTTTTTCCTGTCAATCTAATCTTTGGGCACAGCACCTGCAGGAAACCAAGGCCCAGGCTGCAAAGAAAGGATGCGACGGAGCCTGCACACCACGGCCTTCACGGGAGCCTGCGTGAGGAGGTGATACAGATGTGGCTCCTCACGTCCTGTGGGTGAAGCTGGAACTCTGAGGCTTCTCCATCACTGGTTCCCCACTTCCCCAGTTTCAACGCTCTCCTCTCTCCCCACCCCTGCAAACACATCCTATCATCTAATTTAGCATTTTTCAGTGTATTCACAAGAGTCATTTATTGCTCACGAAGGGATCAAGGTCCATTCTCACAAGCATTATTCCAGTTGACACAGCATCTTCTCGCTTCTGTGACAGACTCACTTAGGCTTGTGCACCTTCTCAGATCATGTTTCCTTCAGCACACAACGTCCAAACACCACTTCTCTATCTGGTGAGCTCCTAGTCATACGTCAAAGGCCAATCCAAATGCTACCAACTCTGAAACTTTCACTACCCACCCCTGCAAGCAGAGCTGCTGATTCTGCAGCCATTTGCTGTATAACTGATTATATTTGTATTTTTGTATTATATTTGTATCTTCCAGATGTCTGCTCACCTCTTTCTCCCACAGTAGGTAGTGTTGCCGCAGCACCAGCACCAAGTGTGGCTGGTAATGTGCTTGCTCTTTATCCAAGGAAAGAGACATGAGAGAGGCACAACACTAATGAGAGAAGCATTTTCGGTGGACTGTGTAGTAAAACCTAACTACAGCTGTCCTAGGGAACAAGTCAAGGGAATCTGCCCTCCCCTCCCTCAATTCCAAACAGAACTGGCAACGGTAGGTGCACCTCTTCCTCTTCTTCATAAGGGCCCTTGGTTTTTCTTTCGAAGTCATTCCTCCCTGACAGTCTGAGCATTAATTTGGATGGGGAGGCTCCGACCTTGTGTTCTCAGGGGAGGCACAGAATCTGGGTCTACCCTAGGAGAGTTCTCCATCCCCTGGCCTCTGAGATTGGTGAAAGATGGGCCCCTGACCCCAGCAAGACCAGCATATTACACCCAAATTTTGCCAGAAGTCTTGAGGGAAAGTCCTCTCTGGTGCACTGGCTGCAAAGCATCATGCAGGCCCTGAGCTTTGTTACAGCTGTGCAGAGAAAACCACGTTAGAAATGAAGCCCACACAGAGACAGCAGAGTCAGAGAGGGAGAGAGATTTCCAGATGGTGCTGAGCACCTGGATCCAGCCATACCTGACGCTCATACTGGGACTTTTTGTTACTTATAAGCCATTTTGAATGGGGCTTCAGCCCCCATTGCCACATAAAATGTCCTGGTCATTCCCCATGAATCTCCATATCAGAGGGGAGCCAGCACCACAGTCAGGCAGCATGGAAGATGGCGTTCAGGGAAGAGAGAGAGGAGTTTCTGCTGCAGGGTCCTTGTTATCCTGCAGACCCAGACACCCAGCACGGTCAGGGCATTCTGGGCGAGGAACCGATCATTAGCCCCTCAGCCACCACAGAGGGAACGAGTAACAGTCACCAAACAGGAGAAGCAAGAAAGCATCACGTGCCTTTGCCTTCACAAGGCCCAGCCTCCACCCACTGTGACAACGATAACACCGACCTAGAGGAGATGTGGAGAGGACTCCGGCTCCCCTTCTGCTGCTCTGTGCCCATGCTGAGAGGTGCAGCTTCTGGAAGAGCTGCTATTTCCATGCCCCCTTGTTTATCTTTTGTTGTCAGATTACAGTATTTCTGATCGCTGGCAGAAATTCGATGTTTCAGTCTGCTGACTTTTGAATCCAACTGGTAGCTTTCAGTGAAGTTATGATGCTCAGTCTATCATCCTTCTCTTTCTCTCCATCTCTCTGTCAATCATCCATCTATCATCTATCTATCATCTAGCTACTATCTACCATCTATCAACTATCTATCATCCATCCATCTATCATCCATCTATTTATCTACCCTCTCTACCTACTATCTACCTATCTACCATCTATCAATCATCTATCATCCATCCATCTATCATCCTCTCTATCTACTATCTACCTATCACATTATCTACTATCTACCTGTCAATCAATTATCCATCATCATCTATCATCCATCTATCATCTCTATCTACTATCTACCTATCTACCATCTATCAATCATCTATCATCCATCTATCTATTTATAATCTACTATCTACCTATCAATTATCCATCATCATCTATCATCCATCTATCATCATCTCTATCTACTATCTACCTATCTACCATCTATCAATCATTTATCATCCACCTATCTATTTATAATCTACTATCTACCTATCATCTATCAATCAAGTATCTATCATCCATCTATTTATCTATCTACTGTCTACCTATCATCTATCAATGATCTATCATCCATCTATGAATCATCTATATACTATCAACCTATCTATTAGCTATCAATTAATTACCAATATCTGTCATTTAACTATCCATAAATCACCTATGTATCTATCATCTATCCGTCTTCACATGCACATGTGTGCACATACACACACCTGTGTACATGATATATGTGTGTATATTCACACACACGTATATAAGGGCAATTCTTATTTCTTATTTTCAGTATCTCCTCCCCGATCAGTGCTCAAGCTGTCCAGGAGATGCATGGCTGCTCAATAGGTCTCAGAGCCAGTTTGACTGCCCCTACACCCCGTTCTCTCCACACTGTAATGTGACATGACAGGAGAAAATAGGCATTTACTTTAATGAATTCTCCTCAGCAAAATGAAAGATTACTTCAAAATCGAAGCAGCCAGGGCCAACACCCTGGGTGAAAATAATTACACCAATTGCTATGGGGATGTTAGAAACTCTTACAGAGGGCTGAGAAGAAAGTCAGCTTAGAATGTCCACATTCAAAAGTGAAGTTAGTGCTTACAAAGGTCAGAGAACGGTCTAAGGCCGTGAACCCAAGCCCAGGGGACCTCTGGGCATCAGCGCCAGGCGAGGGAGTAGAGAAGTCCAGCTCGGAGAGTACAAAACAGGCGAGATGTCTGAAGTGCATCGTGCCACTGAGGAGAGAGGCCATTTCTCTTACTGTCTCCTGTCTGAAGAGAAGGAGGAAGTGAAAGTTGAAAAACAGCAAGAATGAAGTCAGTGGTAAGACCAGCTGGTGCCACTGATGATCAGGCCTGAGGTTAAAAGATTAACCCCCACTCTAACCACATATGCTCTCCATCTATCACGACCCTTCCACATGGAACCCCTTAATCACGACCCTTCCACATGGAACCCCTTAGAGTTGTAAACCCTTAAAAAGGCCAGGAACTCTGTCTTCGGAGAGTGCTGTTCTTGAAATGTGAGTCTGCTGAAGCTCCCGGCCAAATAAAACCAAATCATTCCTTAACCCGGCGTCTGAGGGGTTTTGTCCGCGGCTCGTCCTGCTACACCACCAAGAAGTGCCAAGAGGGAAAAAGGCCTCTGGCCCATGGGTGTTGGGGGGAGTCAGAGAAGGTGGGCAGGAGAACCAAAGAGGGCCCGTGGCACTGACGTTAGCAGGCACAGGGATGGTGTCTCACTCCTGGAGCCTAGAATAGGAAGGATGATGGTGGGAGCTGGGAGGGATGGAGGGAGGGCATTTGATGTGGACAGGACTTCTGCCTTCAAAGAAGGGCATGTCTTTAGGTTCCCTGGTAAGTTCAACTTCTCCTGGGCTCAGCCTCCAGCAAAAAGAAGGTGGGGCCAGGTGCAGTGGCTCCTGCCTGGAATCCCAGCATTTTGGGAGGCCAAGGCAGGAGGATTGTCTGAGCCTAGGAGTCCAAGACCAGCCTGGGCAACATAGGGAGACCTTGTCTCTACAAAAACATTTAAAAATTAGCTGGGCACAGTGACGTGTGCCTGTGGTCCCAGTTACTCAGGAGGCTGAGGTGGGAGGATCGCTTAAGCCCCTGGAGGTGGAGGTTGTAGTGAGCCAAGGTTGTACCACTGCATTCCAGCCTGGGTGAAGAGCAAGACCCTGTCTTCAAAAAAAAAAAAAAAAAAAGATGGTACTGATGATTCTAGCACCTTCCTCAGGTTTCTTTAGATTCCTGGTTCTACCTGCATGAAGCATTTCGTATGGCAGGAATTTTTTCTTCTTGTAATAAACAGTACGCAGGAAATTGTGCAATGAAATGAAGCCCAAGTCATTCTATTGACAAAGGCAGCGTTTTAGTTAATTTTCAGATACGATTTCTCAGCACTCTGCTGTGAATTTGCCTTTCTGATTGTTGCAGATAATGAAAGAGGTCATAAAACCTTCTTTATGGGTATTATTTGTCTTCAATGTCATGCTATTCTAGAAATCAAAGCTGAAAAGAAACTAAGACAATTTGTAGGTAATTTCACGGGTGTAGTAGAGGTGTGTTTAAAAACTCAGGGCTGCAATTCTGAAGTGCAGCTAAGATGCCTCCAATAAGAGCCCACACTGCTGGAGGTGTGCGGCAAGGGGTACTTGCAAACACTATTTGTGGGTTAATTGACAAAAGCTTCATGGAAATCAGTATGTCAATCAAGAACTGTGATACACACTGACCTTTAGATGTAGGAATTTTAGTTTTTAGGAAACTAGACTAAGGAAATAATTAGAAATATAAATATTCTTGTACAAAGATATGCACGACAGTATTATTATAATGGAAATTATTGAAAATATGTGAATCCAAAATGATGAAGTAGTTAAATAACAAATGATATATAAATGCAATGAAATGCTATATCGTCATTGAAATCACTGTTTTGACAAATTTTTATCTGCTGGAAAAATGTTTATAAAGAAATATTAAGTGAAATGTTGAGAAATGTATAGAACTTTATGTAAAATATATTAGCCATGCAAATACATGAGTGTATGCTTTTTGTGGATAGATATAAATATTGCATAGAGGAAAAAATAGAAAAGAATCCATCAAGGCATTAACTACACATTTTTCTTTTTCTTTTTCTTTTTTCTTTTTTTTTTTTTAAGACGGAGTCTCGCTCTGTCGCCCAGGCTGGAGTGCAGTGGCCCGATCTCAGCTCACTGCAAGCTCCGCCTCCCGGGTTTACGCCATTCTCCAGCCTCAGCCTCCCGAGTAACTACACATTTTTCTAAGTTACATGTGTCTTAGTGTTATAGGTGCAGGTTATTAAAATTTCCTTCTCTGTACCTTCTAAAATTTTAATAAAAAGAATGTACTTTTATTTTATTTTATTTTATTTATTTTTTTTGAGATGGAGTCTCGCTCTGTCGCCCAGGCTGGAGTGTAGTGGCCGGTTCTCAGCTCACTGCAAGCTCCACCTCCCAGGTTTATGCCATTCTCCTGCCTCAGCCTCCCGAAAGAATGTGCTTTTTAAATAATTTTTTTTAACTTGAATAAAAAAATTATTCAAATTATTCACATGATCACCTGAAGTCTCCATTTTCTCAGCTTAATAGAGAACTTAACCGACCTCTTCTTATTCCTTTTTTTCTATCCTGGTTCACGCAGTGGATAGAAGATGGCACTGAAGGAGCTTTCAAATCCTCTCCAAGCCTCACTGTTTATGACGTGATCATGGCAGCGAAGGTACCCGTCTCGTGCTGGGCTCCATTTGCTCTGTAGTCAGCCACCAGTCTGGATAGGATTTGGAACGCTGCCTCGGGCCTGCCTTCTCTCCCACAGGAAGGACCTTTGGCCCCAAACCAGGAGCTGAAGGGTTTGGCAGAAGCACCCTACGTCTGGCCTACAGCACAGCACGGTGCCCTGGGCGGCTCCCCACTCACCTGGCTCACCACCACCCTCTTCCTTCCTTCCCGCTGGGCTGCCCTCTCGCCTGCATTTCTTGTTGTCTATGGAACTGAAACTACATAGCAGCATTTTAAGGCATCTCCCTTAAAACCCACTCCTCTGTTCTCATCCACATGGCTTGTTACTACTTTCCAATGTCATCTCCTGCGGTCCTCCACATGACCACCTTCCAGGCCAGCGGCCTTGTGTAGTGGCATCCCCAGCCCCACCATTCCCATCCCCAATCTGGAGCACCCTTCCCCTGGCCACACAGTGAAAGGCAGGGCTGTGAGAGCTTCGATGGAAACCAGGTCTTCACCACTTCGTCTCCCTTTACGCCACACACAGCTTTTGCAAGTTCTGGATACCTGTAATTTTTTAAAAAATAAATTGCTATTTGAGTCAATATCTGAACAATGTATGAAAACAATTAGTTTTTAGGCCCACTTATTTTTAAGCCCAAATGACATCACTCACCCTCGACCACTCTCCTTATTCAGGATACTCAGATTGGAACCGTTCAGCTCCTCAGAAAATAAAACACACTCTTCAACGATCAAGTTTTGCTACCAGAGAGTAGATCTTACACCATTGATTATGGAGGCTGTTTCAAAACAGAGTTCAAAGAAAGCTTGAACAGCGGTAAGATCACTGCCACCAGTAGGTGGCCTCCAAGAAGCTCCATTTTCAGTTCTCATTTAAAGGCAGATATTTCTATATTTAAAAAAACCAACCTGTGCTGTATAGTCATATCTTATGCACCTGTCTCCCAATTCTAAAACTGACCCCTTAAGAAAAAAAAAAAAAAAAAAGAAAGAAAGAAAAAGGAATTGAATCAGCACAAATCACCGGCAAGACAAAGCTCAACTAACATCGTATATGGACATTGTCTCTTTGATATTTAAGTTTCAGAAAACCACTAGGGTTTTAAAATTAAACTGACGTTAGTTTTTATATACTGCTTGTCACAAGCCATGTACTCAGGAATAGTCACAACTAAAATTTTGGGATGGTGAGGGGGAGAGAAAAAAATCAAACAGTGCTTCAAAAACCTTCACTGGGAAGCTGCTCAGGCCTCTCATTTCCCCCCATGTACCTTTCCTGATCCCCGTGAGTCCTGCCCACTCCGTCACTGCTCCTCATAATTCCTCCTCTTCTTTGGTGATTAGGCCTTTCCAAACGAGTGAACAGTCAGCTTGTTCTCTGTTCATCTTTGCTTCTTGGGCTTTCTCCTGGTAATTCTCCTCAGCCCATAAATAATTCTATTTGTTATCTCCCTATTCTTGACCATTTGTTCTGCATTTTCTCCATCGTCCTTATGATTAGAAACCTCACAAAGAATGTTTGTCATTGGACTCCTGGCATTTCCTTTGCCTCTAAAATAAGCAGAGCT
This sequence comes from Piliocolobus tephrosceles, assembly GCF_002776525.5. NCBI lineage: Eukaryota > Metazoa > Chordata > Mammalia > Primates > Cercopithecidae > Piliocolobus > Piliocolobus tephrosceles. The sequence goes on along the minus strand of NC_045440.1, from coordinate 11,022,051 downwards.
CCACTCCTGTAGGTCCTAATTGTAATCAAATCAGTCATTTTTTTCCCAGCCTCATCAGCTTTGGGCTTCCACTAACGGAGTTTTAGGTTGCATGTCTCTCGTGGACTATTGTTGCTGCTGGACAGAGCTGATCGGGAAGGAAACTTATTTTATAAGAATGGGAAGAAATTATCAAGTTAACTGATGTGTAAGGGAGGTGTACCTGGAAGAGACTCTTTAACAGGCAATGCATGTGTGGGGATATTTTAAAGTTTTATTGGTAGAAATAAAATACATTGAACACAAATCGAGCAAATATGACTTGGTGGTTAACAACCTCCCTCTGATGAAGCAGGAGTGCTGCTGTGAGAAAGGGTTGTGAAATTCTGCAAGCACACGAGGGTCGCTGGGTTTTAGGGTAGTCTCTGTGGAGAATGGTGACTGGACCACGTGGGAGAGGGTCTTGAGGCAGGAAGGGGAGCAGACTCCAGAGTTCAAGAGGTGTTTGCACACAGTACCCTCTCGTTCCCCTTACGGTATGGCTGTGGCCAGCATTGAGAACCAAGTGTTCAGCAACCCACGCTGGCCTGCCGGTCCCACCTGACCTGAGAGTGGAGGGCACTCCGCGTTTCAGCAAGCTGCTTCCTTGACGGTGCCTTTGGTCTCTTATTGTTGCCGGGGAGGCTGGAGTCCACCCAAATCGAGTGGGAAGTGCTGTCAGCTGCTACCTCACTTACCTAGGAGCTTTAGAGGCTCAAGGGCATGACCGGAACAGACTGGAACCCAATGGAAGAGTTTGGATGCAGAGTCTGTCCTGCTCCACCGAGCCCCAGGGAGGAAGCCTCGGCCACTGGCTGCACTGAAGAAGGTCCAATCTGAGTGCGAGGCAGAGGAGCAGAGGCGTCCTCGAAGAGAAGGCCAGGGCCGCAAACCACAGGAGCAGGGCATCCTGAGAAGCAATGGGAGCAAAATCAAGATGCCCAGAGTCTTGGGGCTGTTTCAGAAACCCCAAAAGCAAGAACACGGGGTGTCCGGTAGGTGGAGTCAGCAGTCCCAGCGCCACTTGGAGTTCAGTCACAGGAAGAACTGGGCGCATCCTGCACTCACTCTGACTTCCTACCTTGCGCCGGGTCCTGTCATCACCCCAGACAGCCATGGTAAGATTCACCATTTCCTTGGAAAGTCTTGTGGGCTGTCTTCCTGTCCTCTCACCTCAGCCTCTGGCCTCCCAGATTCAGCCCGTGTGCCAGGACTTCTCAGCCCGCTCTGTGGGTAGCGGAGAAACACGTGCCCTTCTCCACCTCACTATCTCGGGAACACAGTCCTTTCTCCTGGCCTCCTTCACTCTGGGGCCAGAATCCAAATAGTCTGTGAATCTCTATCACTCCCTCAGTGTATTTCAAGGAGCACCAATCTTACAACATGTTCCCAGAAGAAACTGTTTCTGGGGCCAACTGGTTATGGGAAACATGACTCTCTGTATCATCCTCTTAGAGATTTAAAGTGTGTATTGACTATGAGAAATCTTGCAGTAAGGAAGCTTGTTGATATTTGCCTAACCCAGCATTTCCCAAACTCGCTTGTCCATGGAAGCCTCCTGCAAGTGACAGCCATGCACAATCAACAGGGCCAGGGCTCCACTGGGCATGTTCTGGGAAATGTGCCTGTATGTATCGTTGTTCCGTTTCCACTTTTGTTAGCTTTGATGGCAGCAAGATTGAAGGCGCCTTGAGAGAAGTGACCTTGTTTTGAATTGTTTAGTAACAATAATAGCTAATAGGAAATTTTAAGCAACAGACGGGCATATAGTAGGTTCTCAATAAGTGTCCCTCGACAGCTCGGCCTCCCTGGAGTGATCATTTTTCAGGACTCAGATTTACCTGACTCATACAAATATCACTGGCTTTGGCTCTATGCATGCCTGGCCTCATTGCTTTGGTGTATTTTTAAATAAACTATTTTTAGAGCAGTTTTTAGATTCAGAGCAAAACCGAGCAGCAAGTACGGAGATTTCCCACGTACCCACCTCCCCACACGCATAGCCTCCCCCATTATAAACATCCCGCACCTCCGCAGGGCCTCATCTCCTCCTCAGCTCTCCGCTGCTCTGATAAGAGAACCACCCCTTAGACCCGGCACTCCAGCTGCCAGGAGACTGAAACACGGGCATTCCCAGTGTTGGTTCCTACGGCCTCAGCATTTCTTCCTCAATGAGCAACGTATGCACATTGAGAGCTGTCTTCACCTCGAATTTCAGATTTGCCCATTTTACTTCCTCCTCACTCTGCCCCAGCTCTGCTCTCCTGCCTCAGTTTCCCAGAGAGTGTGGAATCCTCTGAGAACACAGTCGCCTCCCCGGCCTCTGGACACCATCACAGTCTCTTCTTCCTGACGCCCCATAGGGCTGCCTCTTCTGCCACCACTTTCTCAAAACATAGCAGGAGAAGGAGACAGGCAGCTTCAGACAGTGAGAAAGAGAGACAGACGTGAACCGCAAACACCTCTCCATGCCCAACGTGGGACGCTGTTCTTTCCTCTTTTAAGTGGGAGCAGCTCCCCACTATCTCTCCTGCAGGTCTTCTGGGGGCCCCTGGCCCTGCTCCCTGAGAAACCTGCAGTGGGGAGGGAGAGAGTCCCAGAGAGGTAGAGACAGAGACAGGGACAGAGAGAAACACAGAGACAGACAGGGACAGAGAGAGGGAGAGACAGGGACAGAGAGAGACAGAGGTGAGGACATAGAGAGAGACAGAGACAGGGTCAGAGACAAGAACAGAGAGAGGGGGGAGGCAGAGACAGGGACAGAGAGAGACAGAAAGAGAGACAGAGGGGACAGCGAGCTTTGAGCTCACACCACCCACTGGCACATATGGAAGGTCAGAAGGACACTGCCAGCCTGAGGGGTGGCTGCGTTTACCAACTAGAAGGCGAATCTACTAGTGAATATGGAGGAAAGCATGAATGTTCAGGCTTGCACACACATTATGACTCAGAAATTCCCATTCCTAGATATTTCCCCTAGAAAACCTCTTGTGAGTGTTCACTGAGAGGCAAGTGCAGACATGTCCCTGTCAGCACTGGTTGAATGAAACACAGCAACATGGTGGGATCTTAGAAAGGTAAAAAGAAGAACAAAGCAAGCCACAGAGAACACAAGAATAACGTCGTAATAGAGCTCAGAAATGCTAAAATATGTATTGTACAGATATTGACACTATATTTTAAATGAGGGAATACTTTGTTTAATGCCGGAGAGTGGCCACATCTCCCAGGGAAGCAGGAACGCGGGGCCAGGAAGGAGCCGCAGCAGCTTCAGAGGTCTGGGGGGTTTCCATAGATTGAGAGGGACGGCCTCTCCACAGCGGTTCATTTCATCAGTAAATTTCAAAGCTTCCACATACTATTATGTATGTTCTATATTTACCACATTTTCTTAATAAAAAATAAAGAGTATTTTCCCATCTTAATATCACCAATACCTTAAATTGAGGTAACATTCTCCCGAGCCCAGTGCAGCTTTCCAGTCACTGAGTGAGGACAGGAGGCAGCTTTCCGCAGCAGCCACGGAGGCCCCAGTGGGCGCGGGCAGGAGGGTACGTCCAGGTCCCTGAGAACCAAGTCAGTGCTCTTCTGATCAGAAGCCTGAGCGATCTCTGTGGTCTTCCAGCAGCTGCTACTGCACAGACGCTATCCAAGGGCCACCCCAGGTCTCACCAGCCTCCTGTGGGAGGCGTAGGTCTCCAGAAAATTTAGACTTGGAGTCTGATCTTCATCAGCAACCAGACCACCGATGCTGGGACCCCACATGGGACTGGGACTTTGCACCCAGAAAGTCACTAAGTTCCAAGGAAATTGACTGGTTTACTTTGCAAAATTGAACCTGGATCCATCCAAAGGTGGCTTATAGAGCACAGATTCCCTGGATTAATCCAGTTGGCCATGGCCACTTGAACCCCAATATCTCAGTGGCTGAGCAAAGCAAGGCCTTATCTGTTGCCCACACGGCACATGGATGACTACAGTCACCACACACCTTCTTGTGCCAGGGCCTGGGCTCCAGGAGCAGCTCCCATCTGGAAGGCACCATTCTTACGCAGAACAAGCAAGAGTCAGTCACAAAATGGATTTTAATTGGTTTGCTTAGCTTTGGCACATGCTTGTCTGTGCATGTCAGTGTCTGTGCATGTCATATGTGAGAGCAAGTCCGTGGCCCACTGACCATCACAGGTGCAGAACATGATGGTCCCCGCAAGGGACACACGGCGGGGCAGGCCCTTCCCCGATGGAAGCCAAGTAGTTGGATTTAATAACACAACTATCGCATCCTCACACCCTAACTCTCTTCTCTTAGTGTTTGGACTAACTTTAAATTTTTCAAAAAATGTTTAATTAAAAACAATTATTTGAGATAGGGTCTCACTGTGCTGTCCAGGCTGGTTTGGAACTCTTGAGTTGACACAGTTCTCCCACCTCCACTGGGACTGTGGGTGCATGCCCCTGTGCCCCCATGCCCCCGTGCCCAGCTGATTTTAACTTTGATCATGCATGAGACCAACTGGTGCTGGGAATCTTCCGTAGCATGGACACCTGTGGGATTGCATGGACTACACACCTGGCAGCAGGGCTCTAACCACCTGGGCTCCAATCCCAGCACCAGCACTGGCCAATTGAGACTGATTTTCACAACGAAGACCAACTGTACTCAGGAACTGGGCGAAACAGGCCGTTGTGATTGTACTAAGGGACCAGTGGGTTTCCTTACATGTGAACTTCAGCTTTTCCACTTCCAGCTTTTCCTGTCTTTGTCTGCAGAGCTCCTGGGGCTCTTGCTGGCACTGTCCTCCCTTTAGACCGTACCGTCTTCATTGCCTGCTCCCAAGGAGGTGTTAAGACACACAGAGGGCTTTCCTCTGAAAGACCTTTTAAAACAAACACCTTTCTCCCCTACACTGCAGCCCTGGGAGGTTTCGTCAGGCTGTTCAGCTAATTGGCAGGTTCTGCTTCCGCAGGGGGAGATGCACCATTTAAGAGGATTAAACGAGGTTTGTTTAAGTCTCTGGTATATACGGCTCAAATAAGCCATTGTGTTTGCTTTAGACTTCACAAGATCCTTCTTGCATGTTTAAACAGATAGTCCAACAGGTAGTTTCAGCTGCCAGCTGCTTCCTGCATTTAAATCCCAGCCTCACGGAGTTTATTTATAGAGGATGTTTTCTGAACCAATGAAGCACATCCCTGAACGCACAAGAGAAAAGTGATGCTTGCTGTTAGTCTGCAGCTTTGTGCAGCCAGTGTCCTCTCCATGAGCTGTGCCACAGGACACATTTCCCGGCCAACACCACACCCTGCGACATGGTGGGATTCGTGCTGACTAATGGAAAAAACACCAGATGCTGGAAAGAGATAAAGGAGAGCGTTACTGCAACACTGTGTAGAAGAAAGGCCACAGATGAGAAAATACAAACCAGCCTTGTCACCCACGAAGACACTGGAGCCCCGGACACAGAGCTCGAAAAGCCTCCTTGGGGTCCCCTGGACGATCCTCAACTCCGGTCGTGGCGTCCAGGAGAGAAAAGAGGTGAGAGAAAGGTCCTTGGAGACCAGCCCAGCAACGAGGGCACAAAGGAATGGCCCCACATCGATACGTGACACACGCACATCGCTGACACACAACACGTGCATGCGTATTACATGTATGACACATGTATGCGACATGCACACATCACACCTGGACGCCTGTGGTACATGCATTAGGTGACACACACAGGTATGGGACACGTGTAAAATGTAGCCTACATTAGATTGTAATATATAACAACCATAAACAAAGTTTCTGAAATAAACGAAATGTTTGATCTTTCCACACAGAGCGGACGCGGCGTCCCAATAAGCCTGCATTGAGCCCCTCTGGCCGCTAAGCGGCGCTGGAGCCGTCCGTGAGGCGGTGGGTCCCCGCCCCGGACTGTCCTTAGCGCAGAAGAGGCGGAGCGGCCATGCGGTCCCTCAGCGCCGGGATGCGGGTGTGACCCAAGGACTGTCTCCCTCAGCGCCCGGATGCGGGTGTGACCCGCAGGACTGTGTGCAGGGCAGGGTGAGCGGCTCCGAAGCACGTGCCACCTGGTTGTGAAGCAGCCTGAGCTGCCCCCAGGGGCAGGAGACCCTCTCTGGCCCCCAGGCTGCCTCCCTGGTGCTGGCCTCGGAGAGGACGTTCTCCCACCCGTCCGTGCCGCAGCCCTCACTTCAGACCTGGCCTTGAACCTCTGCCCGGGGTCCAGGTGCCTCAGACCCTTCGTTCATGGGCGCCCCCCAGGCTTGGTCCCCGCCAATTCTCTGGCCTGAGGACACTAACACGGGCGCCGTCTACGTGGAGGCCAGAAAGTGGAAGTCAAACACATGTGCCTGCTAATTATTTACATTTATTTCTTATTCTTCCTATTTATTTATTCAGAGAGAGGATCTCACTCTGTCACCCAGGGCAGAGTGCATTGGCGATCATGGCTCACTGCACACTTGACCTCCCAGGCTCAAGCAATTCTCCCACCTCAGCCTCCTAAGTAGCTGGGACCACAAACATGCACCACCACACCTGGCTATTTTTTAAATTTTGTAGCGATGGGGTCTCATCGTGTTGCCAAGGCTGGTCTCAAACCTCTGGGCTCAAGCAATCCTCCCACCTAGACCTCCCAAAGTTCTGGGCTTGCAGGAATGAGCAACTGTGCCTGACCACAGTTTTCTTTGTTAGCAGTCAAAATGAAAAAGAAGAGGCAGAAAGATGTTCAGCTGTAATTCCTAGGAAAAAAAATATGTTTGGGCCAGGCACAGTGGCTCACGCCTGTAGTCCCAGCACTTTGGGAGGCTGAGGCAAGCAGATCACGAGGTCAGGAGATTGAGACCATCCTGGCTAATATGGTGAAACCCCGTCTCTACTAAAAATACAAAAAATTAGCCAGGTGTGGTGGCGGGCACCTGTAGTCCTGGCTACTCGGGAGGCTGAGGCAGGGGAATCGCTTGAACCCAGGAGACGGAGGTTGCGGTGAGCCGAGATTGTACTACTGCGTTCCAGCCTGGGCGACAGAGTGAGACTTCATCTCAGAAAAAAAAAAAAAAAAAAAAAAAAAAGAGAGAGAGAAAAGAAAAAATACGTTTGCTTTCATTATGATCTTGAACAAAGATGAACTGAAAAAAAAGAAAAGGAAAAGTCACCCAAAGTAAACTAGAAGAACAAAACAACGACTCCGGAGGCTGGGAGAAAAAGCCGTGTTTGGAAAACACAGGAAACTGTGAGGCTTTTCTGCCGCATCTGTGTGATCCTACCCAAGCTCTGGTGTGGGAAGCCTCCACGCAGAGGCCCTTCTAAGTGGCTGAGTTTGGAGACATTGGAAGACCCAGATGTACAGAACATGCCTGAACATAAACACAGATTCTTGCACTTGAAACCAAACACTGAAAATGAAACAGCAGAAAACCAAACGTATCAACGTCCTTTGAGAACGAATAAGCATGGGGTGTGGAGGAGAGCCGGGCCAGCCTCAGACTCAGCCTCCCTGGAGCCTGAGACGTCCACTTCTGTGTGGTCCCAAGGGAAGGGGTGTGGTCCTCTTCTAGCCAGCCACGTTTTCCTTTAAGTAAAAAGGCAACTGACAATCTTTCTCAAGCCATCAAAAACCCAATGAAAATCCATCCAAACAACGACAAAAATCAACCAAAGAAATAGGCCAAGAACAAGGATGGCAAAGTTAAAATTCACTTCAACAGGCCGGGCACAGTGGCTCACGACTGTAATCCCAGCACTTTGGGAGGCCGAGGCAGGCAGATCACCTGAGGTCGGGAGTTTGAGACCAGCCTGACCAACATGGAGAAACCCTGTCTCTACTAAAAATACAAAATTAGCCAGGCATGGTGGCCCATGCCTGTAATCCCAGCTACTCCGGAGGCTGAGGCAGGAGAATCGCTTGAACCCGGAAGGCAGAGGTTGTAGAGAGCCGAGATCAGGCCACAGCACTGCAGCCTGGGCAACAAGAGCGAAACTCTGTCTCAAAAAAAAAAAATTCACTTTGACAGAGAAACTAAGACTCAACTAATGTGAGCATTATAAATAAAGAGAATGTAAATGTTATGAAGTTGAAACATTAAGTTGGAGTTTACTGAAGAGAAAGCTTTTTCAGGGCCCATACCTCTCCTGCCTTTACAGATTTTCTTTTCCTCGAGTTACCAAAAGATGCCTTTGTCCTTGAGGTCTGGTTACAAATCAAGGTACTTTACGACATTCATCTTTATCACTTGGAACAGACGATAAACAGGTACAAATATTTCATTTTTTTAAAGATTCTTTGTGTTCTCAGATCTTTGATTTTTTTCATTTCTTCGGTCTTCTTTAAGAGCACCAACTGCGCACATGCTATTTCCCGTCGTCTCCAAAGCTACTGTCTTCTCGGAGGTCACTGAAATCGCATTGCTGTTTTTCGTGTCACCCTGTGTGACTTCCTTAGATCTGTTCCACGCATCAAGGGCTGTTTCCTGTCAATTTATTCTACTTCTTCGGGCTTCTTTGTCAGCTTACATCTGTTTACATCTGGAAGGTTTTCCTCTCGTGTTTATTTCCTGATTCTTTCCTCACTCCACAACCTCCCCCGGCCCTTATACCCTTCAGTTCTTTTCCCCAGAAGGGTTTAACTGGACTCTTATTTTTGAGCTATTTTGTTGTTTCTTTGGATGATTTCTTCCTTCTTTGCCCTTTTCAGTTTTGCTTTTTTTTTTTTTTTTAAGATCCCAAAGTGCTAGGATTACAGCCTGTCACCAGGCTGGAGCGTAGTGGTGAGATCTTGGCTCACTGCAACCACTGCCTCCCGGGTTCAAGCAATTCTTCTGCCGCTGCCTCTTGAGTAGCTGGGGCTACAGGCGTGCGCCACCACGTCCGGCTAATTTTTTGCATTTTTAGTAGAGACAGGGTTTCACCATGTTAGCCAGGATGGTCTCAATCTCCTGACCTTGTGATCCGCCGGTCTCAGCCTCCCAGAGTGCTGGAATTACAGGCATGAGCCACTGCACCCAGCCTTGAAACATTTTAAAGACAAAAAAAGAACAAATAATTTTATAAAACAGTCATATTCCCACAACCAGAATTAACAAAATATTTTGTCACGTTGGTTTCTAGTCCTTTGGAAAGGGCTCCGGCGAGGTGGAGGGATCCTTAAAATAAAACAGGTGCAGACTCTCCCACCCCGGGCGGCCAGTTTGAGGTGTTTGGTTTGTATTTTTATATTATTGTCTTTTAAGTTTCACATATCTATATATTTGCATTTATCCATTACATAAGCCTGTCTTTTGAGCATGTTACTGACATAAAGGGCACTGCATGGCGTTGATGACTCCGCTTCTTCCTCTTCTCAGGTGCTAGTTATCACAAAACCCATTTGGTCTATTTCATTCACTAGGTTTTGGCTGTTCACACCTAGGCTTTAGGTTATTTATCTAAAGTAGCCTTTTGAGGGTAGAATGAGGCAGGGGCCCTGTTCCGCAGATGGAAGCCCAGTCCCCGGGCTGTGTGCTGGGTGCCTTGTTCCCCGACTTGGGAAGCTGCCTCTTGGAGTCACAGACTCCCCTGCTCTGCACTTTTCTGCTGACCTGTTAACGCCACACTGTTTTCATTACCATACCTTTGCATATATTTGCTTTCTCTTCCAATTTGGCTTTTTTTTTCCAAAAAAATGTTTTAACCGTTTTTTCTCCTCAAACCTTTTAAATGTTATATTATTTTTAAAAATGTTAAAAAACAAAAGTAGATGGGATAGGAGAGTCAGCTCCTATGTGTCTGTCCTCAGCATCAAAATATCACCGAATCAGGCCCAATTTCATTGCCTCTGCTCCCCCACCAGCCTCTCCTCCTCCAGACTCTTTTAAAGCCAATTACAGTACTACACCATGTCATCTGGGAGCATTTCTGAAGGTATTTATTCACGTATATTCTTCTATATGTGCTCTAGAATCAGTTTGTTAAAGTCCCCCTATATTTTCATGAATCTTGACGGAATGTTCACTGAATGCTAAGATGTTGGAGAATTTACTGTTATCCAAAGTCTAATATTCCTGTCCGAAACACTGGTGCTTCTCCTCCTCAAATTCTTCCTTTGTGCCTTTCAATAACATGTTTATAGTTCTCTCAAGGAAGGTCTTGCACATATTTTTGGATTTTGCTGCAACCCTGACTATCACAGATTTTACTGTAGCCATGAGTGGCCCACGTTTAGGGTTCTATTCCCCGTCTGGTGACTGCAGAGTAAATAAATGCTAAGAAATCCCGCTATGGCTCTTGTTCTCTGCAATCCTGCTGAACCCTTGTATTGATGTCAGTAATTTAATCATAGATTCACTTTAATTCTATCTGTATAGAATCATAGCATCTGCAAGAAAATCAATCTTTTGCTTTACTTTTTTAGTTATAGTTATTCTTTTCTTTTTGTGTGTGTGCTTTTAAATTGTATGGCGATGGCTTGGAATTTCAATGTGTTGCTGAATAAGAGCAGTGATAACTGGCAGCATTTTTGTGTTCCTGATATTTACGGGCAGTGTATGCTTTCCATCTGCCTAATGTCTTTTTCCTGCCTACGTGTTTGATTTTTCCTGGTGTCTCTGTGTAGCCCTGTGCCATTCCTGGCTGCTGCCGTTCTTCTGGGGAAGAAGGCAGCTCTGCTGAACCAGCTACATCCCCCGGCCCGGCAGGAGGCAGGACGAGGGAGCGAGCTGCTGAAAGAACACGTCCACCTGGGCTTGCTCCTCTGAACACCTTCGACACTCGCACCCTCTCTTCCACTCCGTTCTCCTCCTCTGAGCTTTCCCAAATCACCAGTGGGTGGAGGCGGCCTCTCGCTCCTGTCCACCGCATCACAGGCCGACACCCTAATCACGGACAATGGAAACGGCTCCTGGACTCAGGTGCATTCTCACCCCCCACATCTCCATTCCTCCTTCCCAGTGGCCCCTCAGCTGTGGTGCCCGTCTGCAGCCAACACTGGGGCAGAACCTGGCTTTGGGGCAACGAGTCCTCCACAGAGTGAGTGGGTCGATGGGGTGGGGCATTCAGGCAGAGTGACATGCGGGTTTGCCCAAACTTCACCTCTGGTAGGGGGTTCCTAGGTGTCCCACAAAGGCTGGGCCTGGTAGGGATCAGAGGGCAGGACTCTGCCCTGGCGGGGCCTGTTTCTGTCTGCCTGCTCTTTCCCTCCCCTGCCCTGCTCCTTGCCAAGTGTGTGGACATGAGATGCAGCAGGGGCAGAGAGCTTGGACGTGGTGGGGCCTGTAACCCTGGGGACTTAAGGAGCCTGCTTGGGTCACACCGTACCTCCTCTCTGCCCTGCGCCTGGCACTGAGCTGCCTTTCAAGGCTGATAATGGGGGCTCTATTTTCCATCTGTCTGCATCATTTTTGTTGAGAAGCTCGCAGTCGTCTGGTTTGCCATGTTATCACCTCAGGACAGTTAAACAATTAACGGTTTAGCAGCAGGAAGGTAACTGCCACCTACACAGTAAGTGTCCTGGTTAGAAAACAAGCAATCAGAGAAAATACACTCTGAAAAGAATGAGTGGGCGGCTGAGTTTCCTATCTTTCACCTGGTAGATTAATGGCTGTATGTCGACACAGCGACAGGCTAACATTTTCAAGTAGAAAGACATATGATTAAATCTCTCTCTTGATGTTTTCTGCAAATTGCTTCTCTAAGCTCTGCTTCCAAAGGGCAGCTCTCCAATTAGAGTCAGAGATTATTATTACGGGGTTAGCAATCACTCCGCTCCCGTAGCTGACTCATTCTTTAACGTGCTAATTAGCAAATATATCCAGTGCCTTGTATCATATTTGACCTTCAGGTTGTGTTCTTTTCGAACTGGAACCATTTCATGCCATTCCAATGAAATGGAGACATTGCTCTGAGGTTTCTGACCCTCCCTCCAAAGGGCCCCATGATCGGCCGCAAAGCCACGCACACACCCCTCTCTGGATCGTTCTTTTCCAGAGGGTGATGACTTAATAAGTTCACTTTCATTCTGCAAGTTTACCATCGCTCTTCTTAAAGCGATAGTTTGTGTGTTCGTGACAATTTGGAATTGTTACTGAAGTGGACCTCACACTGGGGTGTGGAATTCTAAATTGCTACCTAACGGTCACTGTGAAGAGAGGGTGCTGTACCGACCGCGTCTGCACCCCACGGGGTCCAGAGAGGACCAGAGGCCTGGGCCCCACCAGCTCACGGAGTTGGTCACGAATTCCCCTTCTCCTTTCTCTCCTTACTTCACATAGGCACATTCTTTCTAAAAAGATTAAATGGCGTCGTATAAAATTGATACACCCGCTTTTCGCTCTTTCAGCTTCCAGAGGCTCCAAGGCCCTCGGTCCTGGCCAGGCCCCTCCGTGGTCACAGCAGTGATGGCCTCGTCCTTCCCACATGAGGGCCCCGAAGGTGACCCGGATAACTCAGCGTGATCTCCCACCCACGGGCCCTGCCTGGAGCCCGAGTCCGCCTCAGCTGGGTGTCCTTTCCCCCAAGCCCAACACGCTCAGTCTCTGGGGATCAGGGTCTGTGCGTCTCTGGTGACGGCTCCACCTGCCCCAGCAGGGCGCCGCAGCTGCGTGGGTCCTGTGCCGGCATCTGCCTGGCTGTCACCATGGGCGTCTGCCTGAAGGCAGCAGTTCTCCACCTTCCCGCCTGCTGGGAACTTGGTTTCTGCTCCCTGGTTTCTGCCTGGCTCCCACGGAAAAGATCGCCACATTCTCTGCTTCTCTCCACTCTCTGCCCTGCTCCGACAAGCACGGCCGTTTCTGTCCAATGCCTCTCAACCTCAGAGTTCCTGCAACGCTTGAGGTGAACAGAAAGCCCAGGTCTCTCCATTCAGGCCGGGTTCGCAGACTCTCACAGCCCCCACACTTGTCGCTCTCAGCAGCAATCTCAGAACCTGTTATTTATTAACCAAGTGATGTGATTGGTCTCTCTTCTTATTAGACCATGACCTCTATGGGGACGCGAACCTGTTTGTTCCCACACTGAGGCTTCAACCTAGGGCCTACACTTAGGAAATACTTGACATTTGTTGAGTTTGTGAACAGAGGAGCATGTCCCCCATTAAATGAAGCTGAGGGAAGTGGAGGCTTAGAGGAGAGGGTGACAGCAGGAGATGCAGCCGTGGGGGCAGATTCTCCCTCTCAGTGATGTTATCACCAATGCAGCAGCTGACCGGCAGCTGACTGTGTGTTGGGGTCAGTTGGGCAGCTTCGGTCTGTCCCTCTGAAGAGATGGCTCATGGTGCAGATATGCAGCGAGCAGGCCTGGCTCTCCTGCAGGCCAGTCCTCACCCACCTGTGCCTCAGTTTCCTCTTTCATAAAACAGTGACAAGGCAGTCCTCCCCTTGTAGCAATGTGGGAGTGGCTGAGGGAGCTGTGAGCCCTTGTCCCTGGACTTAGGGCAGGGTCTGGTGCCCTTTGAGGCTGGGCCACCCTTTAAGCTCCAGCACTCCAGTGACTCCAGCAGCATCAGCTGTGCTCCGCTCCCACGAAGATGCTCTAGAATGTAGACACACCATTGCTTTCGTGGAACCAAGAGAGGAAAAACCCTTCCAATTAAATTATGACAAGCCATGTAACTAAGATACATTCTGATTCCTGAAATGTGAGGCTGTGATCACCATGTGTGCCCCAGCATCCCGAAGACACCAGGGTCCCGAGGGAAGAGACTGAGGACCATGCTGGGGCGGTGCCCAGTGGGGCACGATGGCTGAGCAGGCTGGTGGGGGCCAGCTGCCAAACCGGGTGGGCTAGAGCCCAGGTCCCATATCACCTCCCGGCCCAGGAGCTGGCAGAATGTGCCTTCACATGGTTTTTGCTGTGGCTCCTGACTCTGCCAGCATGAAACACATTTATCTCAAAATTTCTCGCGAACACAAACTTGATATTTTTGTTCTCGGAATATTTACTGGGAAAGGGCATAAGGACAAAAGGCACTTTGTTTAGTAACATTTTACTGAATTCGTATTTAATTCATCACAAAAGCATCTAAGCACCTTGGTGGACCCAAAACCACACCTGGAGACATGTCAGTCTCAGACCACAGTTGCTAGAAGGGCCCTTGTGACATCTCAACATGTTCCCAGGGGTCCCAAGACCTCAGCCTGGGACTCTGCACCCCAAAATGAGGTTTCAGCCCTTAGTCGGGTCTGCAAGTTCTTAGCTTCTACAGCAGCCTCCAAGATGGGCGCTCATTTAGCACGGCCCTGTACACCCTTGAGCACCCCAACTCTGAGCCTCCCCAGCAGCCAGGTGTTGTCCCGCTGTGCAGAAGCACCTGACTGTTTTTAAGCTGGTGTCGACACACTTCCCTGTCATTTACCCTCGTTGCACTTGTAAACTGTGCCTGCGCGATTCAGGTCTGTGATGCTGTGGGGCTTGTGAACACCCTGCTGCAAGGTGGGCTGTTACCCCTGAGGCATCTTCTTCAAAGCCTGGATTTCTATTAGTTCGTTTTCAGGGGTGGAATGGCTGCATGCATTTCCCACCCGTGCACCCTGCCCATGGTAGACCAGAAGGAAGATTAGGAGGAAGGAGTTTGCAGCAAAAGAAATGTTTTTCTTAATCTCTAAGCAGGCTATACAGACTGTCCTAGCCTTATCTCACAGCCAGTAGTGAATTAATCAAAACCCGGAAAGCTGCTTCTGCAGGAGGGATGAGCACTGCTAAGAAGCTGCTGCTAATGTCCTTCGGGTGATCCTCTTGTTTTTTTAAAACATAGACTTTTGTCTCCATTGGATTATTTCCCTTCTCTCAGGGCCCCTGCAGTGGCTCATGCTCAGATCAGCATGAGCCCAGATGCTCCAGGGTCCAGCACAATGACCACACCCAGCCCCTCTGTTACAGCACAATGACCACACCCAGCCCCTCCGTTACCTGAGGTGAGGACGGGTGAAGGGGAATGAGGAAGGCCCTGCTGCAGGGCGGGCAGCGCGGAGGGAGGGCTCGAAGAGGCTGGGGGTCTGCTTTCTCAGGGAGGGGCCATGGGTGCAGGCGACAGGCACACCTGAGCACTTGGGGAATCATCTTCCTGACTTCTCGGCTCTGGGCTCCAGGGTCCAGTCCGGCTCACACCCACACAGAAGGAAAAGGATGAACATACTGAAAATCAACAACTCTTCTTCACCCGTCAGAGAACTGAGTCACCGGGCAAAGCACGGCCCCCAAATCTGGAGGCACAGACAAGCGGGTTCCGAGGACCTCAGCTGACAGGAGCAGAACCTCTGCGGGGCCAGCGCCAGGGCCCTGAGCTGCCCCTGATCAATCTCTGGAGACGCCACCTGGACAAGTGAGAGAGAAAAAAATCCAAGGGGACCCAGTCATGGGGGACCTGCACTTGGTGAATTTTACCTCTGAGAGCTCGACCACGTTCCCACAGTAAAGAGAGGAAAAATCGGCCGGGTGCGATGGCTGCACCTGTAATCCCAGCACTTTGAGAGGCTGAGGCGGGCCAATTGCCTCAGCTCAGGAGTTCGAGTCCACCCTGGGCAACGTGATGAAACCTCGTCTCTACTAAAATAGAAAAAATTAGCCAGGCGTGGTGGCGGGCGCCTATAGTCCCAGCTACTCGGAAGGCTGAGGCAGGAGAATCGCTTGAACCCAAAGGCCGAGGTTGCAGTGAGCCAAGATCGTGCCACTGCACTCCAGCCCGGTGACAGAGGAGACCCTGTCTCAAAAAAAAAAAAAAAAAAAAAAAAAGGGAGAGGGGAAAAATCCTCTCTTACTTACAGCCAGGGGAAGGGGATTATTTTGAAATACACCCTGTTCTCGTGAGGGCTGCTTCAGGGGGAATTATTTCACCAGAGTCTAACAGACCCGAGTTCGTCATCAGTCTACCCTACCTGGGGAAAAGTAAACCCCAACTCCAGCCCCCTCTGGCCTTCCCGTCCCACCCAAGGGGGAAGGGGAGATACAAACTCAGCAGCACTTTGTGAGGTCATGGCACAGGGCACAGGCTCTGGAAACTCCGGTCCTGAATCCTAGGGCCGTGCACACACCTTCCAACCACCACAGTTCCCCGTCTACAGGCCCCTCTGCAATAACGGGTGTTTCCCAGGAAGAATGCTCGCATAACGGGTGTTCCCAGGAAGAATGCTCGTTTCAGGCCAGACTCTAGGAGAACTGCCTTTCTGATGTTAAGGTGTCAGAGGGCTCGCTTCCAAACCCTGGGTTAAATCATTTAGTGGCACATTTAGCCATCACCCTGTGAGAGTTCAGAGAGAACGAACGTTCACATGCAAAGAAACAGTAAACAGGCCGGCACCGTGGCTCATGCCTGTCATCCCAGCACTTTGGGAGGCCGAGGCAGGCCGATTGCTTGAGCCTAGGAGTTCGAGACCCGCCTAGGCAATGTGGCAAGACCCCTCCTACACAAAAACTACAAAAATTCGCTGGGCGCGATGCTGCATCCCTGTAGCCCTGACTACTTGGGAGGCTGAGGCAGAAGAATCACTGAGCCTGGGAGGTGAAGCTGAGATTGCCCCAATCCACTCCAATGTGCGCTGCGGGAGTGAAACCCTGTTTAAAAAAAAAAAAAAAAAGGTAAAAAGAAGAACAGTAAGCAAGTTTGCTTCTCTACTCCTCCTCGAGGAGAAGCAGCCATTGTCCCCTAATATTCATAAACCTGCTGTTGAGGGTTCTCAGGGAGTCTTCCCTTTCTCTCCTGTGTATGTGTAACGGCCTCTCCTGTGCCCTGCTGACATCTCCCTGGCATTGTTTCTGCTCCAAGTGCCAACTTGGGGTTCAGGTCTCACCGTTACCAGCCTGGTGTCTGCACCATCCCTTGTGGTTTTCTTAAACTCTCCTCACAATTTTGTCCACAGTCCTTTTATTAAACCCTCCTTAAATGATCCTAACTTGAATGTTTTTGTTTCTTCTCTAGTGGGACTCTGACTGACACCCCTGAGAAGGCAGAGGAGGATCAACAGTGTAACATAGACCTCTTTCCACCCCCTTTGGCAAATTACACACGTCACGTGGTTGCTGTTCTCTGTCTTATTTTGGATGGTGGAAGTACTTTGCCACTTCACTGATCTCTCCCTCACCTCCTCTTGGGAGAAGGGCAGAGAAATGTCAATGCCACAGCAAACCACAATGAGTACCCAAGCGCCTGCAGGACCACGGGCACCTGGTCTGGGCACCGCTCTGCCAAGAATCCTTCCTACCCGCTATTTTCTCAACCAAAATGCTGTCTACTTTCCTCACTTCCCTGTACCCACATGAAAAGTGCTCAGACACTGACATTGGGTCAAGCATACAGAAATAGTATTTAGTTTTACCTCAGAAGTTGTGGTCGTTCTGTTATTTATAGTGTGTCTGCGGAAAATGCTCATTTGCTCTTGGAATCCAACGTTCTTCATAGGATGTCAAGCCATGTTTTCCAGGCACCCAGGGTTTATATAGTAGAGCCAGGAGCGTTTCATTTGTCCTTCTTGCTGGCACCCACCTGGGCCGCTCAGCACAGGAGGAGCAAAGCGTGAACTGAATATTGGCATCCAGCTGGGCCACGTCCGGAGGTTGGCAGACAACCCAGTATGTCATGCTTTGCTCCTCCTGTGCTGCGTTTGTTCCACGAACGTTGATGGCACAATGACCACACCTAGACCCTCTGTTACATCCCCTGTGGGAGGTCAAAGAAATGAAAACGACTTGGTGCTGTCTTCAGAGAGGCTGCAGTTCAGCCCAGCTACGTGAGGTCACCATCAAGACCACCTTTTACCCAGAGCCCCTCAGGACTAGTGTGGAGATTTGGGGAGCCTGAGTCTGCCCAGATTCTCTGATTTGAATAGAGCAGTAACACTTTCATTTGCTTTACATGTTAAGTGAAAGCCCAGTCAGTCCTTGGAACAAAGAGTTTGAGGGTTTAAAAGTCAGGTAGGAACACACGGATCTGTAGCAGGGTTCCAAGCCTGTCTACCCAGGATCAGCTGGAAAGATGTTTGATAATGGAGGGTGCAGGTTTTACCACCATTAAAATGAACAACACCTGGTGGAGGTATGTTCCAGAGCTTTAGCAAGCTCTGCAGGCGAGCCTGGGTGCACAGCCTGGCAGACTTGGGCACCATGTGTTTAGACCCGGGGTGAAGGTAGTGCTGTGCATTAGGGCGACAAGCCGCTTGTTTATGCCCAGACCCCATCCCAGAAAATCTGTGTGGGCATGACAGGGCTTGAGCATCCATATTTGAAATAAACAGTGCAGTATTGCCGGTGACTCTAGTGCAAGCAGCCTGGGGACCACAGGCGGAGAAGCATGGTGCAGAGGACCCCGAAACACAGGAGCACAGCGCCAGCACATGTGCCGTGGCTGGGGTTCTGCACATGATGGCTTCAGTTCCACAGATGGCGATTTCCCTTAGAACCATTTGCGGCTTCACTTAAAAAGAACAGTGGCTATTTCTGAGCGGTGGAATGATGGGTGGTTTGTAAATGTGTCTTCCTATGTTCGTCTGAACTTTCTGGGGTTTTTTTTCTATCTTTATCCATTTATTGATGCAATAAATATTAAGCATATAGTATATGCCACCCACTATATTGTGTCAGCAAAGTGAGAGTGATTAAGAATGTAACAATATACTAATTAATATAGGAGCACAACTAAGAAATCTGTCTGCTTTCTAAGCAATAATTTTGGAGAGGCATTTTTATCCTCCATAGTTTGGTTCTTGGCCTCCTCATTCATAGGAATCATATTATATACACTACCCAGGGCCTTGTCAAAGCCTATTTAATCAATAGCAAGCTGACATATTTTATTTGCTCCCTTTGAGTTGACTCATCTACTTTATAAACGTACGGGGTGAGGCTTCCTCCTCTTCTTCGGGTTCCTTTCCCTTATCTTTTTATTTTCTGCAACCTCTTATTGTTCACAACCACACTTCTCTTATTTGTCATCTTCTCTGCTTTGAATCTCTAGTTAATATAGGAAAAGCGTCATACAAAGTACTGACAATGGTAGCAAATCAGTATCCTAATGTTCTACAGCTGTATTAAACAAGCAAGGAGACTGTCAAACTTTAGTAAGTAAAACAGCATCAGAATCTGCAAATATCTCCCTTTACCAACCTTCTTCATGCATTCTTTCAGCTACACTGTGTAATAAATAGACTCTTCTGGCCCAGAACAATAACATCCACAGATAAGACTGCTTATACGAGAAATGTGTTCTGTAATTTGTCCATTCATTCATTTATTAACCAAGTATTTGTTTAGTGTCTGCTATGTGCCTGGACCTCGGATGCAGTAGACAAAAGAGACAAAAATTTCCGCCCTGGTGAAGCTTATGTCTTGCGGGTAGAGACAGACAGAATAAATAGGTAGAAGACACAGTATGTTAAAAGTTGGAGAAATAAGCACGTGTGAGGCGTCCCTGAGTGTGTGGAGTGGCAGTTCTAACTGAAATAGTCAGGGGAGTGCTAATAAGTAGTGGCTTTTAAGCAAACCCTTGATGAGGTTAGGAACTACTCATGCCGTAAAAGACACCTGCAGGTTAGGGTGTCCTCAGGCTGAGAAGTGGCTCATCTCACGCCACCTTTTCAACTTGAAAGATACAGTTTTTGGATGATACTGCACAGATACTGTCTTACTGGGCAACTTTCCTCCCATCCTAGGATAATAAAAGGTAAAACCAGAGGGCACTTTACACATCACAGCAAGAATCACAATGAACCTGTGTTTCCTTCTTATAAGTGCTCTTTTAAAGTTTGATAGCTCAACAAGTATTGTAGGCTATACATCTGTCCTTCAGTGGAAGGAGAAACATCTACACAAAGTATGTCATTTATTTTTTTCTCAAGCTCTTTCTTTAAAATACCTGCCATTTGCCATGGACCTCTAAGGCTGTCTGGCTCATAATGTTAGCAGGATCTTTTCCACTTGTGTAATTTGCTCCCGGTAGGGCAAAAAAATTTCAAAATAATAATATTCTTGCATTTCTTTCCTCTGCTTCCTTCTACATGACTCTGCACTCACTAGTTGATTACAGCATCCACATTGCCTTGAAAAGAAGTAGGATTTTTTTTTTTTTTTTTGAGCTGAAATGAAAAGTGGAAGAAAGAGTAAATGTTCCTTTTTTTTTTTTTTTTTGCTTCCCAAACAGGAACAGTACAACATGAGGAAGTGGAATCAATGCACAGAAATTAAGCTAATATCTTCAGTCTTTGTAACATCACTTGAGCAGCTTAACAAAGTCACTCATGCCTAGTGGCCCTATTAGTTGCTCTTCTCCCATCAATGTGCTTTGGAATTTCCATCAGTAGCTGGCTATGCACTACTCATGGATCAGAGAGCAGAAAGACTCAGACCTTGCCAAGTCACCTAGGTAGCTACACAGGGAGCCCACTACTGACCATGGCCCAGAACATGTGCAAGCTACTTCCCATATGAGAGGGAGGGGCACTGGGTTAAGAACCTGGTGACTGAGAAGGAAATATCCCCACCAGTGCTTTGGTGGGACTAGAAAATGGAGCCCACTCCTGACACCAGGAAGTGCCCATCTGAAGTTTAATTGAAGACAAAAACCCCAATTTTGGTGCCCAAATGTCTCTGCCTTTTGAAATTACCATGTAAATTCACTGATAATTCTCTTAGATTCATGTGGAGACATTAGTATTTTAACTGTTATTCATGCCTTTTAAGGTGATCTTTAGAAGACCCTACATTGTGTTCTACTTGCTTGGCAGGGCTGCCTCCTGGAAGTTGAGAGAATAAACTTATGCACATGTGGACTGCAACATCAGAGCCCTGGTTATATTGAATAAAAGTATAGAGAATTTTTCAGAAAACAGGCAGAAGTGTGGGTATTTTTGCTATTCTTTGCTTCACTTATCTACAGAGATGGATCAAGACACCTGGGAAGTGGAAAATGTGGGTTAGCAAATAGAGAAGAGGCTGCTACTAGGCTAGGAAGTGCCTCCCTCATTTACAACTAGCCAGAGACACTGAACTTGGCTGTCCAGGCAAGCCTGGGTTCTGGGATATACGAAATAAACCTTGGCCTTTATACCGACTTATTCCTTAAGCCAAGTTGTTTCACCAACTTGGTTCTGAAGATCCAGACCCCAGTTGGCATGAATCCATCCCCCTTGCCATCTTCACCCCTCCCGGTGGAGCAGAGGTTCTCACCTAAATAGAGAAGCTAAATTTCTACGTCCCGATTTTACCTTTTCCATGTGTGCATCAGGCATTTTTCTCCAAAAGATAGGAATCATTTGTGTTGACATCTTCACTTATTCAATTCAACTTTCTCTTCTAACTTAGTAAGGATCTCTGCTAGTTGAATTGGCTTTAATTCCTTTTTCTCCCAGAAGTTATTGGAAGAATGCCCATTAACCATTTCATCATATTATTTCTATAAGCCAAATTAATTTTCCAGAACGTGCGGCATATCACCATAATGATTTGCTAAGACCAGTTGCATTAGAAAATATTGCCTTTCTATTTTTTCTGTATTTTTAAATTCAATCAAAAAGGAATAAACTTCTGCTGACAAAACTGCTTGGAAAAACCCATGCTGTTTAACACGCAGTTTTCCTATCTTCAGTTTACTAGCTTCTTTGCCGAAACCCTGGTGACGCGGCATCTGTGGCAAGTTGTCATTTGTACAACTAGTGGCCCTAACTGGAAACTTGGAAAATTCCCACTCCTGGACAGTCTGGCACATGGAAACATTCTTCTCAAGATGTGTTAGAATGAAGACTCATTAATGAACAGAAAACACCAACAGCCCTCATAGTTTACAACAGGCACAGGCCCAGTGCGGGGCTGGCGGTGGCTGGAATCGGCTTGGGGGAGTGGACCAAGTGCACCCCTTCCCGGCTTCTCATTCAGTGTTGTCTCATGGGCAGTGTGAAATTAGCCGTGGTTGGAATCTATACATAACAGAAATTAGCAAACGCTACAATAAGGGCTACCTCACACACCTGCCCCTCTTCAGAAGAGCTCACCCTGGACATAATGCAATTGGCTACCTGGGCCATGGCCAGGGTCTGAATGTTTGGTTCCCCTCTAAGATTCCTATGTTGAAATCCTAATCCCCATGTGACAGTGTTAGGAGGCAGGGTCTTGAGAGGTGATGAGGTCACGGAGAGGAGCTCTTGTAAATGGGATTCGTGCCCTTAGAAGGAGACCCCAGAGAGCTGCCTCTCCCCTCCAGTCACGGTGGGCAGGAGATCTGGGTGAGTGAAGTCAGAGGCTGTCTGAGGGCCAGCTGAGAGGTCCTGCTGCCAGGACACCCCGCCACCAGTGGCCTCATATTTGGTGGACATAGGGAGAGAGCTGTAGGAATTCCAGGCTCAAATGACAACAGAGACAGACACCATCTGTTGTATGAGCAAATTGCAGCCAGGAGTTTGGTCTGGGTCTGAGTTCTGTCATCCCTGCCTGGGCTGTGATCTCATTGCTCGGATCTCATGTAAGGCAACAGAGAAACAAAAAAGCCATGCCACCATGGAAATAAGCATTAACATGATGAGCAAACACTGATATCACATCTGACATGACTTTATGGCCTTGGCCCCTCCCGGCGTTTCAGCAAAAATTGTGCTCTTTGGATTGTGCATTTCCAGCTAGATCTGCAGACTATCTGTTGCACCTCTCTTTCCATTCCTTCTCCACCATTAGAGGTAGATATTCAAGTCTCCAAAAAGTATAAGACTTTCATCTCAGCCTTCAGAGGGCTTTCAGTCTCCATGGGGAAGTGAGTTTTTCTTTTTCTTTTTCTTTTTTTTTAGTAGAGAGCAGGGCTGGGCTAAGATTTAAATAACTGAAACAAATCATAAGATGCTGAGTTTCCTGGAAGACAACCTAGGCCATACCATCCTGGACACAGGAAAGGGCAAAGATTTCATGACGAACACACCGAAAGCAATAGCAACAAAAGCAAAAATTGACAAATGGGATCCAATTAAACTTAAGAGCTTCTGGACAGCAAAAGAAACTATCAGCTGAGAAAACAGATCATCTATGGAATGGGAGAAAATATTTGCAAACTATGTATCTGACAAAGGTCTAATATCCAGCATCTATAGGGAACTTAAATTTACAAGAAAAAAAAAAAAAAAAACCAAACCACCCCATTAAAAAGTGGGCAAAGGACATGAACATACACTTTTCAAAAGAAGACATACATGTGGCTAACAAGCACATTTTTGAAAGCTCAGTATCACTGATCATTAGAGAAATGCAAATTGAAACCATGATGAGACACCATCTCACACCAGTCAGAATAGCTATTACTAAAAAGTCAAATAATAACAGATGCTGGCAAGGTTGCAGAGAAAAGGGACACTTATACGCTGATGACAGGAGTGTAAATTACTTCAACCATTGTGGAAGGCAGTGTGGTGATTTCTCAAAGAGCTAAAGGCAGAATTGCCATTCGACTCAGCAATCCCATTACTGGGTACATACCCAGAGGAATATAAATTGTTCGACCATAAAGACGCATGCATGTGTATGTGCATTGCAATCTACAGCTCACTGCAAGCTCCGCCTCATGGGCTCAAGCAACCGCCCCACCTCAGCCTCCTGAGTAGCTGGGACCATAAGCCCACACCACCCTGTTCACAATGGCAAAGGGAAGAAATCAACCTATTGCCCATCAATGATAGACTAGATAAAAAAGAAAAGTGCTACATATACACTGTGGAATACTATGCAGCCATAAAAAAGAACAAGATCCTGTTTTCTGCAGGAACATAGAGGGAACTGGAGGCCATTATCCTCATATCCTAAATTATGAGAACACATGGATACATAGAGGGGAACAATACACACTGGGGCCTACTTGAGGTGGGAGGGTGGGAGAAGAGAGAGGATCAGAAAGAATATCTGTTGGGTACTAGGCCAGTACCTGGATGATGAAATAATCTGTACAACAAACCCCCAAGACATGAGTTTACCTATGTAACAAACCTGTACATGCAGCCCTGAACCTAAAATAGCAGATGTTTTTTGAAGATCCTGGGTTTCTGAAGTCCCCAGGAGGTCAGGAGGAAGAGAGAACATATGAGACAGGCGTGGTCAGTGAGGAACTTGCAGGGGTGGCAGAGGGGCAGGGAGCAGCAGAGTTTGAGGAGAGGAACCAGAAGCCCAGCTCTGGGCCCACCTCTGCCTTCCCGTGTGTGCGCCTAACTCAGCTGTCAGGTGAGAGCTGGAGCTCAGGAGGTTATGTGCTCACTTGGAGTTGCACGTCTAGGAATCCAGATGATGGTCCCACATCTGCTGTGCGCCTGCCCTAGTATATTGCTAGGACAGTCAACCTCCACTCAGGGGCTGCAGCCGGCCAGCTGGCATCTACCAGGCTCAGTGGAGAGGGGTTCAGAGCCTAAAGGAGCTGTGGCGCGCCAGGTCTAGGCTGCCTGCTGGCTGCTGTCAGGATGAATCCTGTTGTAGATTGATTTCTTTTTAGCAACCGGAGACTTTCAAACGTCAATGGCCATACAGTCTCCATGTTATCCTTCCCATCCTGGCACCACACACTCCTTGTGCTACAGCCACCATGGGTGCCTGAATGAACAGCCCCCAAATTCTATTCTAACTCTTTATTTAAAAGATAAGGAGACCTAAGACTGAGGAATTTGAAATAAATAAGCAAACCAGCTTGCCTGAGTTCACTATAGCTGCCTGCTGGCCTGTGACTCTCACAGCTAGTACAACCTTCCATGACTGGTTTCTGTAAGAGGGGATTGTTTTTCTCCCAGTCCCCCTAAACATTCTGTAGGTAATTACAGCACTCATGGCCCCATTTTCTCACTGTGTTATTTGCCACCCTGGGTCTGTTCAGATGGCAATCTCCTGAAAACCAGGCACCTCCTCCTTGTACCCATGGCACCGTTGTGGTGCCTGGCTGCTGCATTAGCTCTGAGAGTTGCCCTCCCAGTTCCACGTCAGGTGGTAGTGTTTTGTTTTGGTGGCTTGGTTCATTTTTTCTTATTACAGTATTATCACTGCATGGAAAGCAGACGTGGTCTTCCCAAGTTGTGTAAAGACCCCATTAAACAGACGCCACATGCTTCAGAGAGGCAGGAATAGGAAGAAGGAAGGGATTCCCTGTGCCAGAAGGAAACCAAGTCTACATTGTCCTGAGAGTCAGGGACTACACCTGTCTGTGCAGCATTTGGGAATGTCAGAGGAGACAACTGTGCGGTGTGCACTGGAGAAGCGTGGGGCCCCTGTGCTCACCACCACCCTAAGCCCCTGTGAGGCAGGGGGCACCTGGTACACTGTGACCAGCACTCTCCCAGCTTCCTGCCAGGAGGAGCTCTAACTCTGGACAGTGGCCGTAACGATGGGCTTACATTTCCCCAACTCCTTAGATACTGTAAGGTTTGACTTAAAGAAAATTTTAAAACATGATTTTTCAACAAATTGATTGCCAAAAAATCTCTGTGGTTAAGGAGGCACCTCCCTACTGGTCACTGCTTCCCCATGCCAAGCCTTCTGCCTGGGCAACTGCTCCACAATCTCCAGCTGCACCACGTGTTTACAAATGCGTTTCTCCCTGCCCCTCTGGGGTTCTCCTCCTCCTCCAGCGGTGAAATTCCAGAGGGCATTGAGTGGGTTACTCTTCACAAGCACAGAGTTAAGCCCAGGCCTGGTAGAAAGCACACAAAGAAGACCCAAGACCATGCATATGCTGACCCACGTTGGACGGAGCTGTGGCATGGCCTCCTGCTGTTACTCTGTGGGTTCCTGATCCTGTTCTGTAGGTTTCTGCTGTTACTCTTTGAGTTCCTGCTATTACTCTGTGGAATCCTGCTGTTACTCTGTGGGTTCCTGCTGTTACTCTGTTGGCTCTGCTATTACATTATGGGTTCTGATGTTACTCTGTGAATTCCTACTGTTACCCTGTGGATCTCTCTGAATTCCTGCTCTTATTCTGTGGACTTCTTTTGTTGCTTTGTGAGTTTCTGCAGTTACTTTACCTCTTTACCATTCAGACAGGAATTCTTTCACTAGGAATTGTGTGGATGCTGGCCGATTAGGCTAAGTTTAATATTACTATGTCCCCTATTGTGGTGGTGGGGTCTTGGCTTGGCAATTTCTACTAATACTCCATATGCAGTTAATCTTGACCCATTAGTGAAAGAAAAATGAAATCTCAGGCCTCCAAACTTACTACGCCAAAAGGAAAAGCACACACACACACAGCCTTTTGTTCCCTAAAGCTTACTTTATCTTATGTGAAATGTAGATCTACGGAGTATTAGATAGATCCATAACCCTCCCCCATACCTGTCTTTCCACCTGTGAAATTTAGATTTGCTGTACTCTAATCAGAGCCTCAGAAGAATGTGACCGCTTGCCTCATAGCCTACTCTCCCCTCTTTCTCCTCCTGCTGGCGCTTTTCCCTTTAAATATTTGGAAAAATGTACAGGCCATAAATCCTACTGTAACCTGTGTTTCTTTTTCCCCAGGCACGTCCACAATTTTGGCAAAATAAACCTCTAAATCAATTGAGATCTGCCTCAGACACTTTTTGGTTTACACAACAATCCAATCATAGATTTATTTATAAATACACCTTCACAAGTTAAATTACAGAGCTACTGAGCATTATTTATAATGGCAAACTATTGCAAACATTCTAAAGCCCATTGTAGACGTCATAGAGACTATTCGAATAAATTCATACATTTATATAATGGAATAATCTGCAACCTTGAAAGGAATGAAGGAAGGAATAAAGAGAGAGGGAAAGGAAGAAAAGAGAGAGCGAGGGAGGGACACACAGGTGTTTAAATTGGGGATGTGCAAGCAATATTGCCTACTTCATTGCCTTCACATTATTTAAAAACAGGTGGTCAAGAAACACTATTATAATAAGCACATCAGAAATAACTTCTAAAATTACTTTTCCAAAATATGAATCCATCCTATACACTTCCTGTAATGTGCACCAAATGTAGATGCACACATTTTTAACAAGGAAAAGACTAATACTCATATTTGCTTGCTACACACCAGATGTTGTTTTAAATGTTTTGCACACGCTAACTCATTTGTTCTTATAGAAATCCTGTAGACCTCACCGCCACCTCCATGTTTCTGGGAGGAAACTGAGGCACGGGGGCTGCGGCTCCCGGAATCACCTGGCCTTCTCAGCCCCGCCTGCCTCTCCCCCTCCAGCCGCCCCACATTCTTTTTTCCTAATTGGAAAAAACTATTCACGCTGCTCCTCCAGGGCATTTCAACCTTCTAGAAAGATCTGACAAGATTCGAAACTGTTCTTATAAAGAGAAGGTGCTTGTGCCTGAATGCTGAGTGTGAGCGCGCAGTGATGCCCGAGAGTGCAGGCACTCCAGGCTTGGCGCCCAGCCGGGTGAAAACACGGCCGCAGGATGGAAACGCGCCGCGGGGCCGCCCAGGCTCCTGTGGGACCCGCTCGGCGCGGGCACGCCCATGCTCTCACGGGCACGCACATCCTCGGGGACGCGCGTCTTCAAGACACGCGAACGCCTGAAGGCCCTGGCCGGCGTCCTCCCGTGAAAACCTGGACCGGCATCGTCCCCCGCCACGCAGGCCTAAATCTCAGGTCTTCACCGTCATCTCCCGGCGATCGCAGGGATCGCGGGCACCGACCCCGTCCGTCCCTGCCCACCCAAGCCCCACCCTGCGCCTCCACGCCTCTACGCCCTGCACTCGGGACACGCGCGGACAGAGGGGCGGTGCCTACTACGCAGGCTCACGCTGCTGGCGTCAGGACCCGGCAGCAACACTGCCACGCGCATCCGCGCCGGCCAATCAGCGCGGCCAGGGGCGGGGCTTCCCTGCGGCGCGCCGGGAGTCCGCGGCCCACTTCCGGCAATAATCGCCTCGACGTCGTCAGGTGCGGGCCCAGGTCGCCGGCGCGCCAGGTGGGCACGGGGGGCCGCGGGCGTGTCAGGTGAAGACTGGGGGCCGCAGGCGCGCTAGGTAGGTACAGGGGTGCCGCGGGCGCGTCAGGTGAAGACTGGGGACCAGCGGGCGCGTCAGGTGGGGACGGCTGGCCATGGGCGAGTCAGGTGAAGACCGGGGACGCCGGGCGCGTCAGGTGAAGACGTGGGGGTCGCGGGGGCGTCAGGTGGGGACGGGGCACGTGGGAGGGTTAGGTGGGGACCGGGGACCGCGGGCTTGTCTGGTGGGGACGGGGTTGCCGCGGGCGCGGCAGGTGGGGTCCGGGTTGCCGCGGGCGCTGCAGCTGCGGACGTTGGACCGCGGGCGCGGCAGGTGGGGTCGGGGTTGCCGCGGGCGCGTCAGGTGCGGACGTTGGACCGCGGGCGCGGCAGGTGCGGACGTTGGACCGCGGGCGCGGCAGGTGGGATCGGGGTTGCCGCGGGCGCGTCAGGTGGGGTCTCGGGGGCGGCCGGCGGGTGTGGAGGGTTCGAGGAGCCGCGGGCGAGTCAGGTGGGCACGAGGGCCTCCTACAGGTGCACCGCGTGTCTTCAGCCTCTTCCCCTGCCCACCTTCTGTCACCCCTTCCCGCCCCCACCCTCCTAGGCCCTTTTGCGGGCCCGAGCTTGTGTCCGCCTCGCTGGGCAAGGTGTTTCGGGGACTCCTCCTGCCGCGTTTGCCCTCCGGGCCCGGCCCTTGCCTCTTCGCCGGTGGACACCTGCCTGGGTGTGACCCTGCGTTTCTCCAGGCCACTCTGCCCCGTCTGCTGCTTACCTTAACTTACTCTTCTTTTTCCCTACTCCTGGTCTGTGGCTCTGGCTCTGTCCCCTCCCTTTAATTCTTTTCCATGCTTGTTTTTCTTGCAGCAGACACTAAGTTTGCATCCTTCCCCCCACAGTTAGCTCAATTTGACCTTTTTCTCAATTAGATTCCACCTCTATCCTTGGGGCTATTCAAACTCATTTTGAAAACTAAAGAATCTAGAGAACAATTTCTTCCCTTATGAAGCTGTCTCTTGCTGCCTCCAAATCCTTACCATCCGGCCCTAATCAGAAAAGACGTTTACTCTTTCGTATTGTATTTTCTCCTCGTCTTTACATGTTTTCCTTTCCCATGAGGAATCTGTGATTATCTCTGCGTCCTTCTTAGAGTAAATCTTATTTTTGACTCTCGGCCCTCAGTTTGCCATTTTTTTGATGTCCTTTCTGGATCAAATTTGTGCACACTTATAAGCAAAACAAATAGGGAAACACATGTGGTCTTTTGAAATGGACTGGAGTTTTCTTTCCTATCTTGTTTTCCTTGTTTTAGTGTCTTTATATTTAGATTCATCATTACTTGAGATCATATTAGTGATACGTAATAGACGATTAAAAAATGTTAGAAAGCTTATAATTTAATGGCATCTGTTTTTATAGGGTTTTCAGGAGCTGCTATTATAAACGTACAGTGGTTAGGAGCGTGGATCCTGGAGTGAGACTCCATCAGTTTGAATCCCAGCTCCACTAAACTCTTTGCCTCCGTGTCTTCGTCTATAAAAGAGGTAATTAAACTTGTAAAACAAGAATAATGTTTTCTACCTTGGAAGACAGTGTGAGGATTAAATGAGACAACATATGTAGATTGTTTAATGCCTAGCCTACAGTAGGCTCTAATAAATGTTTGCCATTATTATTATTCAGAAAAAATCTGCTTGTTGAAGGAAATACCTTTTTTTGTTCTGAGTCTCTCATGACAAGAGTTTCCACCAGCAAATGAACCTCATGAAGTCCTTTTCTACTGAAGTACCTCACCCACATGTCCTACCACATGAAATAGAAATTAAGGGAAGATTTAAAATAGTTCATCATTGCAGGCTCTCTGAAATAACTTGGCATAAAATGTGCTTAAAATTTGCAAATTATACAAGCTACACCCTTTGAGTGCTTGCTCTTAAAAATTTAATAATTTTCAGAAGTAATTTCTAGTTTTTTTGTATTTGCAGATTCCCAAAACAAAGGTAATTTTAATTAAGCGTATAAAACTTTAGCAATTCACATTTTTTTTAGCTGAACAAATACATTCCCATTAAAAGCAGTGGGTCATGATCATTCTATAAAACTCTAGTAACATAGTTTTCTGATTTATAAACTCAGATGCCTCAGATTGGGAGTATTTTTGAAAATTTGAGATCCAGACCCCAGACCTTTTAAATTGCAGCTTGTCTTTTTTTGTTGTTATTGTTTTTTTTTTTTTAAATCTGCATCCAGAGTTTGTGCTTTAGTTCATGAGCTGTATAGGTTATGCTTTAAGATAAAACTTCATTGTGATCCAAAGAGCATACCATGACAAATCTGTGAAGTACACGTATCTTCAGAGACACAAATCTTTTCCTCTGTGTTGAAAATAAAGAATTTGGGCATGGACTGTTTTTTTATTTCCATGGCTGCATTTCACTCCTTTCAACCCTTACAAAATCAAACTTAGCAGCTGAGAAATTCAGACCAAACTATTCATTTCTCACTGAGTTGCTAAAATGAATTACCTGTAGCGTTTAGGTAGTTGTAAAAGAATTAGTTATAGTAATGGAAACACTAGGCAGGCTCTTTATGTAAATATTATAGAGACTGTTTGTGAAACTAGAAGATAAGCGTATTAAATGATAAGTGGGCATAGTGTCCCAACAGATAAGTACGATGTTTGTCATCAAGTTTTAAAATATTTTGTTAGCTGAGGATACCAGGATGTACATAGGACAGTCATCTAGATAAGGTTCTCTTGGCAAGATGTGTGTTGCCTAGTTGTTTTTTCTGTCTTCGTGTTTTTCATCTGATCTATCCTACAAGCCCTAGAACATTTTTATTCTCAGAACAACACTGCTCACACTCATCTGTTGCTGAAAAACTTTTACTTACTTACAGAGTAAAGTCTAAACACCTGTGATATTCTCTGATATTCTTCTATGATCTGGCTTCTAGTCATTTTTGCAGCTTATGTACCAGTCCTCCCATAAACTTTCTCCATTTTATCCAATCTTTTCTGCTTATTTTTCTCAAATCGTGGCACACATTTTGACATTTATACTTATTCACCCACCATTCCCATGATTGATATTTTTTGCCTTGCCTCTCCATTCATTTAAGATCTAACCATACTTTAGGGCCAAGATCAAGTCCTAGTTTTTCGTCAGAGCTTTCCCAACTGATTTGCTTTCTGCTCAAATTTAGTTATTCTCTCTTTACCACAAGTTACAAGATTGTGGACATAATGTGTATGTATGTATACATGCACACGCACATATCTACACATAAACATACTTTATTATATTACATTTGTATGGAATTTGTGTGTGTTTTGCTATTGTTCTTTGTTAGTTCCTTAGCTAAATTGCACACTTTTGAGGGCAGGGATACCTAGCATAGTAACATTTAGTTGGTGCTCAAATGTTTGTCATTGAAGTAATCCTGTATTTGGTCTGTTAGCAGTATTTTTCAGGATTATCCACTTGATTTTTTTTTAAACATAGATTTCTGAATCCATAGTTTCAAGCTGATATTGAGAGATAATTTGATAATTATCAGAGATGTTCTGGCAGCCATTTTCTGTTATATGTGTTTTATGAGACTCAAGGTGCTACTTCAAACAGTTATCTGCTACTTCATGGTCTTTGCTGCCTTTGGTGGGAATGTTCTTGAAAATCATAAAATCAGCTGTATGCTATTAGAGACGGTTTTAGATAACTCTAGGTTGACTGAACCTGGGCATTGAGTTTTGCATTTTAGGATGTTCAGTAGTTGTGAAACAGATCTGTGAGACAGTTAATCAAAATTGTGCTGAAATTTAAGGAATATTTAAAGTATTTTCTAAAGCAAGAATTTAAATCATTATGTGACTGAAAAAGATATGTTCTGACTATAAGTCAGTTTAGCAAGGTTTGAGATTTTCTTCGTGTAAAGAATAATTACTTCATCATACATTTCCTACACCAGTCAAGAATTAAGCATTTGTAGTTGATCCAGGAATACTGTTGAAGTCTATGTAATTTCCTTCTTCTTTTTTTTTTTTTTTTTGTATCTTCTAGGATTGTATAAGTGCCCTTTTAATAGTTTGTTTTTTGTTTATTACAGTAAATATAGTTGGGAGGTGGTGTTTGGAGATGTTCATCTCTCATTTATTCTCCATGACGTAAATATTGTACATTATTCTCTAGGATATAAATATTCTACATTATGAAATACTCTTAAGTCTGTTCGGGACATGAAATTAAAGTAACACATTACAGAAACCACTTTTGCTTGAGTAATTCAGCTACCTTTCTGTAGCTAAATTCAACATATATTTTGAAGTCTTGCCATGCTTGGCTTTTTTACAACATTTTCATTTCTGTTGATCATTTCTTTCTTGAAATACATTTTTCTCCTGACTTCCTACTTCTCCCTCTACCTTTTTGTCTCTTCCTTTTCAGTTTTCCTACTTGGCTTTTATCTGCTGGTCCCTTAAATGGTGATATTTCTTAGGGTTTTTTAGGGTGATATTTCTTTTCTCTCTTGATTTCCCTCTGTACATACTCCGTGATATTGTTTGTGTGGTTTTGATTAGTATCTAAATGCTCATGATTTTCCTCTCTCTCTCTCTCTCTCCAGTCTAACTCTCTTCTGAACCATGGATCTATATATTTATTCATTCAGGAAATAAATACTTATTGAACTCCTGTTGTATTCCTGGCGTTGTTCAAGGTAATGAAATACAGAGCTGAATGAGACATTGCATTTTCTTGGAGGAAAACAGATGATAAACACACTAATCTTTTCAGACAGCCCTTACAACTATGCAGGCAGTAGATAATGGCTTAGGCTGGTAGGGGTGGGGTTGAGGCAGCAGAAGGGTGCTGTTTGGACAGGGAGTCAGGGAGCCTTTCTGGGATGTGACATTTTCAATCAGCAGTGTGAACATCTGAGGTGGTTTTTAGCCTCATGCACAGTCTCACTGCGTATGAGAATCATCTGTGGACCTTTAAAAACTACATAAACTTAGCCTTCACCCCCAAATATTCATATTTAACTGGAACAGGATGAGACTAAGCACTTGAATGTTTAAAAAGCTTCCTGTGATGTTCATGCACAGCAGTAGTTGTAAACCACTGACTAAGAGGAGCAGAAATCAAGTCAATGGGAAGAACTAGCATTCGAGGTCTTGCTCTTATCAAATCGTGAACTTCATGAAGTCAATCATGAAGTTGCATCATTTTTTAAGTCATAATTTTTCTACCTGGAGTCTAGTATTTCAGACTGAACAGGCATGTCCAAAGCTGAAATTAATATCCCTTATCTCTCCTCCCCTAATAAAACCTTGCTGTTCCTTCTGTAGGTCTTATCCCAGGACCAGAAGCTACAAAAGAAAATCTAGATAACTTCCTTGATTTCCTCCTCATGTTTCTAGCCAGTCGTCGAGTGCTGTTTGACTCTGTCTCCTAAATGTTTCTGCAGTCTCTGCTCTTCTGTTTCTTCTACCACTGTACACTCTCATCTTTTAAAGGCCAACATTCAGAAGTTTCCAGTCCTAACTCCTTTCCTCCAGGTGACCCTCGCCCCATACATTCTCAGTGTGATACTGAGTTCTTTGTAAGCCACAAATCTAATTGAATCACTTACCTGCTTACATCCCTTTTTTGGACCCTCAATGCCCTCAGAATAGCGTCCAGCTCCTCTGACTTGATCAGGCTTTAAATGACTTCTCCATCCTTAATTCTGGCCCGCTCGTTGTCATCTATTGTAAGCTTCAACCAAACTGAACTACTTGGAGTTGCTGAACATGAATACATTTCATTTTCCGTTGCTCCTAACTTCTGGCAGAGAGAGAATACTTGTTTGGGATTGTATTCCTTATTCCACACTCACTGACCCCTGCTTGTTTTTCAGGTATGAGCTTGGATGTCACCTCTAGTAAACCTTTCATGGCATATGCAGTATTAGGCCAGTAAAACCACCTTTACTTACCCCATTTTATCACTTTAGTACAATCAGAGTACTATGTCATTGTCACTATCACTGCTGTCCAGCCAACATTTAATTAATGAGCAGATATTTAAATGTTAAGAACTCTAGTCTTTAAAATTAATGAATAAATGTTCTAAGTGAAAAGAAACTTGTGCATTATATGTACTTTTTAACATAAATTAACTTTTTTTATAGGAGAACTATGCCATTTTTGGGTCAGGACTGGAGATCTCCTGGATGGAGTTGGATTAAGACAGAAGATGGCTGGAAGAGATGTGAATCCTGTAGTCAGAAACTTGAAAGAGAGAATAACCATTGTAACATCAGTCACAGCATGTAAGTTACAGCTGAGCAGAACCAGTCATTTGACAGTTTAGCATGTATGACCTTACCTATTTTTCAAGTCCCTGCAAAGCTCCATAACTTTTGAGACTTGCCCACCCAGAAGGCTGGTGTGAAGAAACAAGTTATTTAGCTAAAAAATGAGGCTAGTAGATTGCCTACTATTCATACATAGTGCTTTTTTCTTTTTTTTAATGTAAAACATTTAATTCTTATGGTAATCTGGGAGAGAGGTATTGTTAACCCCACATTATAGCTGAGGAACCTGAGGAAATTAAAATACACAGTTTTGGTGGCATATATCGGAGATGTAATAATAGTGGCTTACACAAGACAAATCAGTTTTTCTCCCTTGAAAACCTGAGTTGGCATGATGACTTTGCTCGTAACATTGTCAAGGGGGCCAAGCACAGTCTGTCTTGTTGCTCTGCCATCCCAAGAGTGCGGTCTTACCTGCATGATCCAAAACGGTGTGTTTATTACCTGCCACATTTGTGCCCAGGCCGAAGGGTAGACATGCAACCTGTGCTTCAGTGGCACAATCCAAAAGTTACCTGCATCGCGTTCTTGCCCATACCTTATTGGCTAGAGCACTAGTGCAAGGGAGGCTGGGGGTTGTGGCCCAGCCATGTGTCCAGGTAAAAACCAGAGACTGCATGAGCACAGAACCAGGGTAGGTGGGTATGGTATGATGACTGCAGTGTCTACCACAGTAGTGTGTGAGAATTTGGAGGGCCAAGAAGATGTTGAGATAGCCTCCCTGGAATGTCATGGGTCTAGTCATTTATTGTATATTATTTTACATTTGGGTAATTATCAACTGTGTGCTTGGTGGGCCATTTGTTTTTCTAACAGAAGTTTAGTAACTTTAGACCAGAGACTGGCTTTTGCAGTATTTGAAGCAGAAATTAATTTTCTATGTTAGTTATTGTGAGGATAACACATAATATTTGTTAAATTTATATTGTAGCAGTTCTCTGCCATGCTAAGATTTATTTAATGTTGATAGCTGTAAAACTTATTTAAGACTTGTAATTATGCTCTTGGTATTGCATAATGTTATACAGTTACGAATTTTCTAGGTCATTTTTACTCATAATTTTTATGGCAATTTTTTTAAAATTTAAAGATGGTTGGCTATATCTAGAAATGTTAGGTGTCTTACATTTACTCCCAATAGCCACTATTAAATGTGGATTTTAGGATGGGGAGATATATTACAGAATATCAGTTTAAAAAAAAGCTGTAATGCTTGAAGTACGGTGTTACTGCTGCATCTACAGTAAGGAATTTGTGGAAATTTGGTTTTTTCCCTCATGTGTTCTGTTTCCCATCATCTCAAACACATTTTAAATGTCTGAGAATTGTTTTTTTTCCCTCTGCACACGTAGAACTGGAGAATACAGTCAAGATATGTTTTCTTTGCGTAACTTGCTACCCCTCTGTCTCCCTTTCCCCTTCCCCCAAACTTACCTTCAGATCCACCCCTTTGAACCAATGGCTGCTGTTAACACAAGCATCCCTGTGCAAAAAGGCTTTATGACAGCAACCCTGGCTACCCGCTGTGGGGCACAGTGAGCGAGAACTAGTCAGCACCACTCTTTACCCCACCTAGTTGCTTTGCGGTACTGGGACCCCCCCCCCCCTTCCTACTCTGCTTGTTCATCTTCCTCTGACTTCTGTTCGTTCCTACCAAAATGCAAATCCAAACCTGTGGGTAGAGGCTATTAGTGACCTGAAACTGCAGTAGATATAATCCTTTCTCTGGAAGGAAAAAACATTTAACTTTGAACCTAAAATTGATTTTAAAAAGATAAGACCATATGTAACCACCATTTAAAATCACTATGTAAACGGCCTTCTCTTTCCCCCGCATGTCTTTGAAAAACATAGTGCTCCCAGTTCTTTGATTTAAGGTGGGCTTTCTAAACGTAGAAAAGGAACTACAGTAAAAATAATTTAGGTAATCAAGATTCTACCTAACTTTGTTAATTTTCTTTTTTGTGAATGTGCATGAAAATAGAAGGCCTTTAGTATCCTTCTGCTTACTTTCAACTCATTTTAGTATTAAAAGTGTAGATAACATTGGTAAGAAATTAAGCAATTCAACATGGTTGATCTGGGGGCAGCCAGCCAGTTCATACTCTGAATCCTTGATTAAGCTGCTCTTTCAAACAACATTCATGATATTACTGAGGTTTAAACATAGTTTGATGGACAGAGGATTCATCTTGAACCTGACCTAAGGAAGCCTTTTATTAGGCTGTTGATTCAGAATAGAAGGTAGGTCGGCTGGGATCCAGATTGAAGAGAGGACAGCCAGTGAAGGGTTTCAGTAGACAGGTGAGAAATGTTGAGTGCTGCCTTTGGTGATGTTGGCACAGCTGGACAGAGGGTCAGGATCAGTAAAAGAGTGAGTCACAGATTGAGTGGACAAGCCAAAAGGGTGGCCCTGAGAAGGACTCTGAGGGTTCAGCTGGGGAAATGTAAGTAAATAATCTGGCTGACTCTTCTCTCCAGCATGGTGTTGCTGCCACTCAGTTTTATGTTTGACGACAGAAATTGTTTGATTCCTATAAAGGAAAGATATTGAAGAAGAGTGTCTAAATACTATATATCTTTAAGAATTTCTAACTTTTCCGTCAGCTTTCAGTGTTGTTATGGGCACTGTAATTGCCTATTGTTATTTCAGTATAACTAGAGGCATTGTTGCGGATATATAAGAAAGTTGTTCCTTGTCTTTTGTGAAGTTGACATTTGACAAGGGAGTGTGTAGTCAGATGTAACACATTCAGCTCAGTTTCGGCAGAGGTGCTTCTGGGGTCTTTGCATTGAATTTACTAAATCTTTTTATTGCATTATTTTTATTTATACCTCATAAAACATTATATTTTATCTTCAAATTTGAATGTCTTAACATTTATTTTGGTAATTTGGTTCTCAGTGGGCTTGGCAATGGGAGCCATCATAAATTTAAGGTTCTACCAAAATTATCTTCAACTCTAGTAGTTCCCAGGATATCCCAAGATAATGGAATTCTGTAAAAAGCATTTTTAAATTGTGCATCCCCCAAGGAAACAAGGTAGAAGAAGCTACATTTTTGGTTCCCTTATGAGAATGTGAACATAGTCTCTGGTTACCATGAGGGATAGAGAATTTAGGAGATCCTTCTAGCCCTTGAAGTATGTACTGGGCTCAGAAGCCACTGTACCTTGGAGAGGAGACATCCTGTATCCATTTAAGTAAATATCCTTGTTAGCACATTGACATTTTCCCCTTAGGATGTTTAGAGTATTGTTACAGGTTTCAGCAAAAATCCAGATGACCTTTCCTTACAGCCTTTCTTTAGTGACAAGAAAGAAAAAGAAAATTAATTTCAGTGTTGGACTCAGCACTAACTGTTTCAAGCAGTATTTGTTGTTAGTGCTTCTTAAATTAATGATTTTTTCTGGATCGTAAACTCTTGCCTCTGACTTTAATATTATCTCTTCCCCAAATCTGTGGGTTTTGTCAATTATAAAGCAACATGTGCTCATTGTAAATGAAAAACAACAAAAAATTCATATGCCCTAAAGCATAGAACGTGAAGGGTGAAGTTCCCTTTTTCTAGCTCAGATCCTGTTCTGCACAGTCACCCCCTGCATGGTCATGCTCACCAGATGTCAGAGTCTGCAAAGAATTACGGTCATTTTCTCCACCCCAGTCCCTGCTGTTGCCTGGTGGTTTCAGTGTCCACCTGTGGGACTCACAGCCTCTGGCCTTGGTACTGTCCTCTTTGTTCCTAGCATCTCCTTCTCTCCTCTCCTCCCATAGTCCAAACCCATGAATTTGGGCATCCCAGTCCTTAAGCATAATCTTCTCACCTTCCAGATTTTCTGACTACCACCTCAACTGCTGACTTATTTTTTCTATCCTATCCATCTTTTTTTCATGTCTCCTTTTGTCCAGCTTATATTCCATGATCCGTTGTTTCAGTAACACTCTTGCCAATACCCTAAACTCCATCCCAGTCTTTTTTTAAAAAACACACTCAAATGGCATATTCCCAACCCTAAATGAACCAACACATGAGCAGCTAATAAATTTAAGACAGAAGATTCCAACCAGAGAACACAGTGGGGACATCATCCATTCACTCACTTGCTTTCTCCTGAATTTATTCTTCCATTGCTTGCTCCTCCTTGTTCACCCACTCGTTGATTTGCTCTTTTCACTTGCTCACTCATTTGTTCTTCCACTCACTCTGTGAACTGATGTTTCTTGGTCATCTGCTATGTGCCTGCAGGGCCTCCATGCGGCCCACAGCCCCACTGTGTTTGCTTGGTTGGCCTGCTCTACTCCTCTCCGTGTCATCAGTATTTCAAACCTCCTTCACTCTCCTCTGATGTTTGGCTCCCTACACACCTCCTTCCCCATCTTTCGAAAACAACCAGATCTCTTGTGTCACCAGGAAATCCAGAGCCGTCAGACTTTTTCTCAGAACCTTAAGTTGATTTAAAATTTTCATCTTCATTAACTTTATCCTGAACCTTTATTTTTCATGCAGAACAGCTGAACAGAGGCTCATTTTCGTTAATTATCTCACAGGGAACAGTGAGTGTGTTGCCCTTTGCCTGTTGGTTACCCCCAGGGGTAGAGTCCTAGGGATTTTTCCTACGTGAGGGGTAGTGGCTTTTCTCTGCTCTTGATGGGAAGGATACAGCTTTCCCCACCCCTCGAGGAAGGGTTTCCTTAGAAATGGAATGGGCCAGAGTCCTACCTCTACTCCTTTGTTGGCAGATAAAATCTACCCAGGAGCCAGACATAGAGATGTCTCTGGTCATGTTATCACACATACTGTTACACCTGTTTAGTCCAAATGTATTAAGGATTTACTATGTGCTATGGTGTCAGGATACAGCGATAAATGAAACATGAAAACCCATGTCTGATGGAGCTTGCATTCTGGTGAAACCGATAGGCAGTGGACAAGATGAGTTCTGTAGTGTAGCGAGTGTGGTAATATGTGGGAGATAAGAAATGTTCAGGACGGGTGGTGTTGGAGGAAAATCTACAGAGAGTGGCCTCTAAGAAGGCATCTGTGGAAGGAAACTTAGGCAATGAGAGCAGGATGAATGGATGTCTGAGGGCAGGGCCTCCCCAGCAGGGAAAGAAAAAGTACAAAGGCCTCAAGACAGGAGTACATCATCTGTCATATTCAGGGAGAGCAGGGTTCCAGCATTGGGGAGGGGAGCCCGGAAGCAGGGCCAGTAGGAGACAAGATCCCAGCCTTACTGGGTCCCAGCTGTGAAGTAGCTGTTGTCATGGTAGGGACTAGGGCTTTTTTGAGTGAAGTGGGGAATCAGGGTTTTGAGCAGAGGAGTGATTTGTTCAGGCCTATGCTTTAACAGGATTATTCTGGCTACTGTGTTAAAAACAGACTTCCAAGAGGCGGGACAGAAGCATGTGGACCAGTTCTTCAGAGGCTTGGGTTAACCCCCATGGGAAATGATCATGGCTTGGAGAGAAAGGTGGTGGTGGGTGAAGAAGGGCTCAAACCCTTGGTGTATTCTGCAGGTGGAACTGACACATGGAATGTGTACGGTGCACTAAGAGGGTTGAGGGTGAGACTAACTCTTTGGTCTGAGCAGCAGTTCCATTAACTGAAATAACATGTAAATCCGCATTGTCTTGTACAGGGTTCCTGGGTCTGTGCCTAGAAGCAGAACTGCAGGGTCACAGGTCATGCACCTCTTTCCCTTTCCAGTGAGGTGGTGTCACCATGTTCTCCTAATGCATTGCATGTTCATCCTTTTCTGCCACTTGTATTTCCTGAAGTTGTTCCATGTCAGTGCATGTTGAGTTCCTCATTCATTATAATGATGGCATTTCATTGTTTAGGTGTACCATAAATTATTTGTCCAAGCTTCCAGTGACATCATTTTGGCTATTTCCCACTTATCATTATTTCTTTTTTTTTTTTTGAGACGGAATCTCGCTCGTCGCCCAGGCTGGAGTGCAGTGGCGCTATCTCGGCTCACTGCAAGCTCCGCCTCCCAGGTTCATGCCATTCTCCTGCCTCAGCCTCTTGAGTAGCTGGGGCTACAGGCGCCCACCACCACACCCGGCTAATTTTTTGTATTTTTAGCAGAGATGGAGTTTCACTGTGTTAGCCAGGATGGTCTCGATCTCCTGACCTCGTGATCGCCCGCCTCGGCCTCCCAAAGTGATGGGATTACAGGCGTG
The DNA here is from genome assembly GCF_002776525.5 of Piliocolobus tephrosceles. Lineage (NCBI taxonomy): Eukaryota > Metazoa > Chordata > Mammalia > Primates > Cercopithecidae > Piliocolobus > Piliocolobus tephrosceles. Next base: position 10,981,613 of record NC_045440.1, on the reverse strand, counting down.
AGCCATCGCGCCCGGCCACTTTTCATTATTTCTAATGGTATAGCATGGGTCATCTGTGAATATCTTTTTGCATACTTGTGTGAGTATTTATGAAATCTAAGTTCCTAATAGAATTGTATATTTAAAATTCTGGTATTGCCACATTACTTTCTGTAATTTTGCACGAGTTTGTACTCTGAATAGTAGTGTACACAAATTCCCATTACTTCACACTTCACCCAAGATGTGTGTGTGTCAGTGCAGGTTACACACTGCACAAGGGGAGGGTTTCATCATGAGGGAATAATGGCTGAAATGCATCTGTGTGCCTTGTGTGGCTGCATGTATGTCTTCATCTAAAGATGCTGTCTGCTCCATGCCATCTGCTTTTTGGGGACAGTGCACAAGATGTTTACAGCAGCCTTGTCTTTGGAATTACTTTAGCTAGTTTGGTGGGCGAAAAACATTAGACATTTTATTCCTTTTCTTTTCTGTCTTTCGTTTGTTGGTTCTTTTTTTTTTTTTGGAGGCGGATGGACTCTTGCTCTGTCACCCAGGCTGGAGTGCAGTGGCGTGATCTCTGCTCACTGCAACCTCCGCCTCCCGGGTTCAAGCAATTCTCCTGCCTCAGCCTCCTGAGTAGCTGGGACTACAGGCACTCACCACCACACCCGGCTAATTTTTGTATTTTTAGTAGATACAGGGTTTCACCATGTTGGCCAGGATGGTCTTGATCTCCTGACCTCAGGTGATCCATCGGCCTTGGCCTCCCAAAGTGCTGGGATTATAGGCGTGAGCCACTGTGCCCAGCCTATTTCTTTATTAAGTAAGAGAACCCTTTTAAAAGAAATTATATTTTCTCTGTTTACACTTACAAAAAATTGAGAAGATAAGAATAGTTTACAAAACACTAGGATGCACAGTGCAACAACCGGAGAAAGCAGAGCTTTTTCAACCAACATAGTTCAATTGGGAAGGGAAGGATTTTTCAACTGGATAAACATGAGGTAAAATGAACCTCTACTACTAACTCTTATTGTGGATATAGCATTAATTTTAGATGGATTGTAGAATGAACTGTAAAAGCTAAAACTGTAAAGTTTTAAGAAGAAAACAGGATATTTTCACAATGTAGAGTAGGCAGATTGCTTACACACAAAAACCACAAACTGTGAAAGAAAAAAAAAGATGAACTTCTACATATTAAAAACTCCGTATCTAAAGTCATCATTAGAAAGGCAGAGCAACGGCCAGGTGCCGTGGCTCAGGCCTGTAATCCCAACACTTTGGGAGGCCAAGGCAGCGGATTACCTGAAGTCAGGAGTTCAAGACCAGCCCGGCCAACATGGTGAAACCCTGTCTCTACTAAAATTACAAAAAAAAAAAAAAAAAAAAAATTAAGCCGGGCATAGTGACAGGTGCCTGTAATCCTAGCTTCTCAGGAAACCGAGTCAGGAGAATCACTTGAACCTGGTAGGCGGAGGTTGCAGTGAGCAGAGATCCTGTCGTTGCACTGCAGCCTAAGCAACAAGAGCAAAACTCCATCTCAAAAAAAGAGAAAAAGAAAAAAAGAGCAAGATTTACTATAAAATATAAAATCACCACAATCAAGAGAGTGGTATGTGGTATTGGTGAAAAGATAGATACACAGGTCAGTGGAACAGAATAGAGGACCCCAGATAAGTCCATACAAAAGTGGTTGGTTTATTTTTGACAGAGGTGTAAAGGCACCTCTTAATATATTCCATGGAGAAAATGTAATCTTGTCAACAAATGGTGCTAGAAGACTAGATGTGTATATGCAAAAAAAAAAAAAAAAAAAAATTGACCTATACAGCTCACATTTTATACAAAAATGAACTCAACATGAATCATGTATCTAAATGTAGAATGCAAAAACTGTAGAGCTTGGGGAAGAAACCCAAAAGAAAGTCTGCATGATCTTGGGCAGAGTTTTTTGGATACGATACCAAAAGCACAATCCATAAAAGAAAAAAAATCTATATTTGCTTTTTATTAAAATTTTGAAATTCTGCTCTCAGAGAAAACATTTGTAAGTCACATATCTGACAAAGAGTTAGTATCCAGAACACATAAAAAACACTTAAAACTCAACAATAAGAAAACAATCCAGTAAAAAATTGGGCAGTAGGTTTGGTGAACCTGTACTTCACCAGATGACTTGCCTGGATTGCAAAGAAGCCCATGCAAATAAGCAGAGAAAAATAAGCATGTGATGCCCAACAAAATTTATTGTTAGGGAAACAAATGCAAGCAGTCCGGAAGATAAACACTGCAGCTAGCCTGAGGCCACAGTACCATTTGGGGCAAGCAGCTGACCAGCTAGAAATGTAACAGTATGTGCTGGGAAATGAGACTGCCCAGTGGGCCTAGTTATTTGGAAGGCTGTGCACCTTCCTCATAAGGTACCAGCACAGGCCTACCTCAGTAGCTAAGATGAAAGAACAACCACAAAGCATCCGAGTGCTGGCAAGGACAGTGCCAAGTGCTGGCAGGAATCTGCTCTCCAGCCCTGCTACTGGGAATGCAGAGTGGCACAGCCGCTCTGGAAAACAGTGTGGCAGCTTCTTACTATGTTATGCTGTCTTAGAACCCAGCAGTCTCACTCCTAGGTGTTTACCCAAGGTAAGTGAAAATTCATGCTCACACAAAACCTGCATGTGACTGTTAATAGAATTTTATTCAGTAATTGCCAACACTCAAAACCAGATGTCCTTCAACAGGTGAATGAATAAACAAATTGTGGTAACATCTCTACAACAGAATACCAGTCAAAGGTCAAAAGGAACAAACTGTTGATTCGCACAACATGGATGAATTTTAAATTCATTTTACTTAGTGAAAGAAACCAAACCTAAAAGGCTTCCATACTGTATGATTCTATTGAAAGGATGCTCTAGAAAAAGCACAACCGTAAGGAAGTAGAACAAATCAGTGGTTGCCAGGGGTTAAGAGTTGGGGAAAAGGAGTTGATTACAAAGAGAGTGAGAGGCAGTTTGGGGAGTGATGGGACTGTGTTAGATTTGACTGTGTACCTGTCAAAACCCATGGAACTGTGCACCACAAAATTTCACTAAAATCAACAAGGATGTTTGTGTGTGTGTGTGTGTGTTATTGGGGGGAGTGCCCAAATGATAACAAACTGTAACAGATTAATCAAATGGTATTACAAACTTACCCCATAATCCAGGGGTCCCCAACCCCCAGGCCACAGATCGGCGCCAGTCCGTAGCCTGTTAGGAACTGGGCCACGGAGCAGGGGGTGAGCAGAGGGCAGGCAAGCATTACTGCCTGAGCTCTGCCTCCTGTCAGGTCAGCAGCAGCATTAGATTCTCATAGGAGCGTGAACCCTGTTGTGAACTGTGCATGTGAGTGATCCAGGTTGCGCACTCACTCCTTATGAGACTCTAACTAATGCCTGATGATCTGAGGTGGCACAGTTTCATCCCAAAACCATCCCCCGCACCCCGCCCCAGTCTGTAGAGAAGCTATCTTTTAAGAAACTGGTCCTTGGTGCCAAAAAGGTTAGGGACTGCTGTGATAACCATAGTGAAGTGGATGTGGAATTAGCTAACCTATCAGTAACTTTGGAAAACAGTGTTTTGACAGGATGCTGTAAGGCTGAAGACAAAACCTCTAGTTGGTGCACTTGTTTCTCATAGGGGCGTGGGTTAGCAATCTCAAAACTGTATATTCTAGGAAGACGTTACAAATAAGGAAGGATGGTGCTAGAGTTATCCTGTGGTTCTGGATCAGGGTTGGAAGTGTCAGCATGAACTAGGGCTGTTGGTTTTTTCAGAGAGAGAGAAATGGGGATCTATGCATGTATAAAACGTCTGTTTCCTAAGTCTGTCCACAGAGGGCCTTAGAGCATTGGCACCTGCATCAGTGACCAGAGCCAGGCTGAGATACTGGATCCTAAGGGCTCCTCAGGGAAGGGGTTGGTTCCAGGGCTGGGGTAGGGCAAGTGAAAGGTGAGTGACGGGAGCCTGTCAGATGTCAGAAGGGCAGATGCCCGCCAAAAAGTGCTCCATTGGCCAAAGCTGGAGCAGTTCGAGCCACAGGATAAACAACAGTAGTAATGGATTATAACCTAAAAAAGAAAAGAAATAGCCATCCATTTAGGCTGATATCAGTACATAAATGAATGCATAAGTGAGGGATAAGGAACAGCTCTTCCTTGCAGGATAATTCCAGTTAATAAATGTAGAAGGAATAAGGGAAATAGAAAGCCACCATGATAATTGTTATAAGCACAGTCCCTTGACAGATGCAGCAAGGTGAAATCTTTCTAATAGATGAAAGAATTAGGAGAAATAGAATATCTGCCAAGTCTCCCCCCAAATAGCTATTCATTACAAAGGGAACAATACTTTACAGTGGAGAAACCTGGCAGACACTGCCCCAACCAAGAGCTCAAAGGTGACATCATATTGGCAGCAAGTATCTGTGGTGCTGTGTGAATGGCACATCACCTGTGGTGGTTTTCCCTAAGTTGAATCAGGAGAAAACAGACAAACCCAGTTTGAAGGACATTCTACCAAATAATTGACCAGTACTCTTCAAGGTGATGAGAGGAGACTGCAAACTCTTCTGGCATGGGGGGCCATGGAAGTGTGTCAGCTAAGCACAATGTGGATGCTGGACCGGGCCCAGGAGCAGACGGGCTCTGGTGGGCGGCCTGGCGAAACAACAAAGCCTATGGTTGAGCTGGGAGTACCATGCCAGAGTTCCTCTTATGGTGTTGATCCTTGTTCTGTGGCTGCACGAAGGTGGGTAGAAACTTGGGGACACCGTGTGCCCTGCCTCTGAAACTTGTGCAAGTCTAAAATCATCTTTAAAAGTCTTTTTTTTTTTTGAGACGGAATCTTGCTCTGTTGCCCAGGCTGGAGTGCAGTGGCAGGATCTCAGCTCACTGCAAGCTCCGCGTCCCAGGTTCTGCCATTCTCCTGCCTCAGGGTCCCGAGTAGCTGGGACTACAGGCGCCCGCCACCTCGCCCGGCTAGTTTTTTGTATTTTTTTTTTTTAGTAGAGACGGGGTTTCACCGTGTTAGCCAGGATGGTCTCGATCTCCTAACCTCGTGATCCGCCCGTCTCGGCGTCCCAAAGTGCTGGGATTACAGGCTTGAGCCACCGCGCCCGGCCAAAAAGTCTTTTTAAGTTATCACTAAGAAAATTAAAAGGCAAGCCAGACATCACGTAGTCTGACTGTGCTGTCAGTCGTGTCTGGGGCCTGTATCAGCATAGGGCTCGCAATGGTGGCTTACCTCTTAGCTCCCAAGGAGAGGCAGAGTTGAGAGCCTCCCTGGTGATTGACCTAACAGCTATATGGAGCTTTCTGTGGTGTCTTGATTGGGTATGTGTTACAGGAGGTACACAGGTCAGGACTCCCTGAACTGTATTTAAAAGTCTGTTCTGCTGTGTATGCCTCAGGGGAGAGAGAAGAGAACTTATGCTCCATTTGGAATTTATCTTGGAGCATGCTGTGAGGAACAAATCTGTTTGTGTCTTTGTGCAGTAGCTGTCCAGTTACTGCAGCAGTACCACTAACGGAAAGGCCCCTTCCCTGCTGTGTTGAGATACCTCTTTTTCCCACACTAAATTTCCATGGGCAGTTGGGACTATGGGGTTTTCTCTCTGTCTTCCTGGACTTCCCTCATCACACTGATGTAAACAGAGAGGCTTTATACTGTGTTTTCATGTCAGCTGGGGCTAGAGTCTTCACCACTGCGGTTCTTACTCAGAGTTGTCTGGTTATTTGTGCTTACTGGTTCTTCTTCACCTTTTATTTTAGATACAGAGAGTCTATTTACAAGTTTGTTACATGAAAATATTGCATGAGACTGGGGTTTGGAGTACAGATCCTGTCACCTAGTTAGCGTAGTACTCAATAGGTAGTTTTTTTAACCCACCCCCACTCCCTCTACCTTCTAGTAGTCCCCAGTGTCTGTTGTTCCCATATTTGTGTCCATGTGTGCTCAATGTTTAGCTCACATTTATAAGTGAGAACATGTGGCATTTGGTTTTCTGTTCCTGCATTAATTTGCTTAGGATTAAGTCAAGCTCCATCCATGTTGCTGCAAAAGATGTGATTTTATTCCTTTTTTATGGCTGTGTAGTATTTCACGGTATATGGGTACCACATTTTCTTTATCCAGTCTACCGTTGATGGGCACCTGGGTTGATTCTGTGTCTTTACTATTGTTAATAGTGCAGCGATGAACATATGAGTGCATGTGTCTTTTTGGTTGAATGATTTATTTTCTTTTGGATATATACCCAGTAATGGGGTTGCTGGATAGAATGGTAGTTCTATTTAAGTTCTTTGAGAAATCTCCAGACCACTTCCCACAGTGGCTGGACTAATTTACATTCCCGTCAACAGTATATAAAGCATTCTCTTTTCTCCTCAGCCTTGCCAGCATCTGTTGTCTTTAGTCTTTTTAGTAATGGCCATTCTGGCTGGTGTCAGATGGCATCTCATTGTGGTTTTGATGCATTTCTCTAGTGCTGTGTGGTACTGAGCCTTTTTCATGTTTGTTGGCCACTTGTATATCTTCTTTGAGAAGTGCCTGTTCCTGTCCTTTGCCCATTTTTTAATGGGGTCATTTGTTTTTTTGCATAAGTTCCCTGTAGATTCTGGATATTAGGCCTTTGTCAGATGCATAGTTTGCAAATAATTTCTGTCATTCTGTAGGTTGTCTGTATTCTCTGTCCATAGTTTCTCTTGCTGTGCAGAAGCTCTTTCATTTAATTAAATTCTACTTGCCAATTTTTGTTTTTTGTTGCAATTGTTTTTGGGAACTTAGCCAAAAATTCTTTGCCAAGGCCAATGTCAAGAAGAGTGTTTCCTAGGTTATCTTCCAGGATCTTATAGTTTGAGGTCTTACGTTGAAATCTTTAACATATTTTGAGTTAATTTTTGTATATGGTGAAAGATAGGGGTCTGCCTTCAATCTTCTGTATATGGCTAGCCAGTTATTCCAGCACCGTGTATTGAATAGGATGGTCTTTTTCCACCGCGGTTTTTGCTGGCCTTGTCGAAGATTGGATGGTTGTAGGTGTGTGGCTTTATTTCTGAGTTTTCTGTTCTGTTCATTGGTCTATGAGTCTGTTTTTGTACCAGTACAGAAGCTGTTTTGGTTACTGGGGCTTTAAAGTATAGTTTGAAGTTGAGTGTGATGCCAGTGTGATGCCTCTGGCTTTGTTCTTTTTGCTTAGGATTGCTTTGGCTATTTGGGCTCTTTTTTTATTCCATATGAATTTTAGAATAGTTTCTTGTTCTTCTTAAATGCATTTTACAATTAATTTGTTCAGCTCTAAGAAAAAAATATGATTTTATATTGCAATAGCATTAAATTTAATGTTTTTTAAAAAAATATGTTTCATCTACTTCTAACTTATTGCAAAGAGTTTTATAAAGTTGCCTGTAATGATTTTTTAATGTTTTTCTTCATTTTTATAAATCAAACATCCTTGTAACCACACCCAGGTCAAGGAATAGAACTTTATCATAATCATCCCAGAAGCACCCCCCACATGTCCCATTTCTATTATAATCCACTTCCTCTCCCAAAAAATAACCACTTCCCAAACTCTTATGGTAATCATTTCCCTAATCTTTATAGTTTTATCACCAAGTGTATATCCCTAGACACTATAGTTTAGTGTTGTTTTATTCTTAAAATTTGATATGTTTTTAAAGTCTCTTTTAATCTACACATTTTTCTCTCTATCCCTTTTTCTTATCTTTTACAATTTTTAAATTTTCTTCTGTTAGCACTTGTAACTTTCTTTTTTTTTTTTTCTAATCAGACAGATACTTAGTGGTTTGTTTTGATTGATTATTTTCTCTTGAGAGCCAGCTTTTGGATTTGCTTCTTAGTTCTATTCTTTTTCTACTTAATAATATCTGCTTTTATTTGTAATAATTCCCCCCTTTCTTTTGGTTCACTTATTCTTTTTCTGGCTTTTTCAGTTATATATTTAAATAATTTATTTTTATTATTTAAATTTGTATTGATATAGGTATTTAAGCTATAAAGTTTCTTGTGACATTTTCTAAGTCCTATACATTCTCTATATAGTTTCCCAGCCTTTTATAGCTGTATATCTTATATGCAGTATGGTGCTTGATTTTGCTTTGTGAACCAATCCAAGACTGTTTTAAGAGGTGAGCCAAGTCCGTTTTTTACATGACAGGTAACAGGGAACCACCTTGTTCTATTTTATTTGCTTTTACGCTTTTGGTATTTAAGAGGGCTTTCTTGTTTTCTTTTTTTCTTTCTTTCTTTTTTTTTTTTTTTTTTTCACTTTTACCCTAATGCCTTTATAGCAAACCCTTAGATTCTTTTGTTGGCTCCCACAGCACCCGATGCTGCAGTTAGCTGATGGAAACCCCACTCCCGGTTGGCCCTGCACATCTTCTCCCCATCCCTACCACTTCTCCGGTGGTGGTTCTTTGTCTGCATTGTCTGAGCTGGTAACCATGGCATGCTGCACCTTTATCACCATCATGTGCCAGCAGCTCCACAAATAAATACAGACCACCCGGCAGCCACACCTTTGCCTCTGCCTCTAGTCATTTTGGTTTCCGGAGCTTATTCTTTAGTGGGTCGTCCCTCAGCTGCTGCTGGTCATCGTACGTCCTGTGTTTGTGTGTTCTCATAAAAACTATGTGTGACTTTTATCCTTGATGGTCACTATTTAGATGTTAAATCTTTGGCTTGTACTTTTTTCCTTTGAATATCTTAAATATGTGACTGAACCTGTTCTATTCTGGACCTGTAATCCCTACTGCAAAGCCACTCACAAGTCCAGTTTTCATCATTTCTGATTTTACAGCCATGCATTCTTAAGGGGGAGGAATTTATAGAACTGAAAACCATGTGAATACCCTAGTCATGAGGTGGCTGATTTTGTCTGTCCAGGTAAGATGGTGCAGGTAGGGGCTGTGGTGGTCCAAGTGGCACACGCAGGAAGTCACAGGATGTGGGAGGCGTTGTTCTGTGTGCCCTGTGCACAGAGTGTGATGGCCTTTGACGGGTTTGCAGCCTCATCTGGTGGACTTCCTGGCACAACCCTTCTTGCAGAAGGTTGCTGCATCTGAAGCTCTTTAAGATGGCATTTCCCTTCAGCCAGACTGCACTCTGTGCACTGTGCAGATGCTTCTCCCTGTGGAGTGAGAGGGGCCCACATTGTCTGTGGCTCCACCTGACCTTGGTGCTTATTGCTCTTTGCTCTGCTGCTCCCTTCATGTAACGCGGGTGTGTTAAGAGTCTGTAAGTGTGTTGTGTTAGATATTTAGGAAGGAAATGTTAATCCTAAAAATAGGTTTCACATCTTTTTTTTAACTTACATAAAATTGACTGGACTTTTTCTTCTGGATTATCTTTTTGTAATCAGAGACTAATAATACACTGATATGAAGTAGCTTTGTATCAGGAAAATGGATAAATGTAAACATTCGCCTACCAGGAGAAAATAATACTACCTGATTGGAAATGTATGGATAAAAAGCTAGGTTTAGTAGGTAGCCATTGATGAACAGAGTAACTTAAGACAACCATTGGGGATTGTTAGAGCAGAGATTGTAGCTCCCTTCTGAGGAGGAGCTGACCAAAATGTAGTCCAACTCCTGCTTGACAGAAGAGGTACAGCCAAACTGATCCGAAGGAAATGTCAGAGGAGGCCAGGTGGGAATTATCAACAACTGTGTTTGAGGGTTTGTTCCACTTTGTTTTGGTTTTGGTGAAATTATCACATTTTGCATGTTATATTACCTTGGCACTTGGAATCATGGCATTTATGCTGAGATTTTTTCTCCCTAAAGTCTCTTCTGTTTGATAGCATGTATGTACCTTTCATAATCAATATCAAACTGAAGTAACTTAAAAAGATAGATGATTGTATTCATTTTCTAGGGTTCCATAACCACAAACTCAGTGGCTTAAAACCACAGAAATGTCTGTCCTCACAGTTCTGGAGGCCAGAAATCCAAAATCAAGGGCTTGGCAGGGTTGCTTCCTAATGGCAGCTCAGGGAAGTTGAGTTTATGAGTATGTATTACTTTTTACTACGTGTAGTGTAGTACTTTAATAATTATTAAAACTTAAATCATTCACAAATATCATTTTTCATACTGGTAACAAAAGTTTTCTGATATATCTTACAGCAATATAGTTCAGAACTGATGCCCTTGATTAGCAATTTTAAAAACCGGAGGCTTACCCTAGCCTGTCTTACTTTCCTAGACTTGTGTGGAAATGATTTGAAGATAATGGCCCATAACAGCACATTCCTGTAAAGCCTGTGCTTAGAACCCTAGAGTGGTCTGGGAGATGAAGATTAAGACCTTGTTGTCCATCTCTTAAGGAAAATACCATCAGAGGAAAATGCAAATCTTATTACAGGTCGTCACGAGAATGAGGATTATAATGTATAGAAATTGGGACTTAATTATGGGAAACAGTTCTGTTCTTGGCTCTAGTTTACTTCTATTTGGAGTTGTTTTGTTGATTCTTCTCTATTCTCTTCTCTTCCTTTTCTTGAGTGGAAAGGAACTTGGAAAAGTCATGCGCTGGCCTTGGGTTATCAGAGGAAACTTGGAATGTCATTGCCTTTTGGGCACATTTGCAAGCAAGGGGGTGATGTATGCTGCGGTGCGGCCTGGGTGTGGGGAGTTGAGGGCTGTTAGCTCCATCATTCAGACATGTTTTAAGTTTATGGAAACTCTGTGTTTCTTACAAGTGCGTTTGTGCCCTGTATTTTCAGCTTGTGTTGTATGAGGTTCTATTCTTTGTTTTTAATGCTTCCCGCCCCCACCCCATCCCTCCGACATGTACCTCAGACAGCATGAACAAGACAAGCTGCTACTTCCTCTCCTCTCTTGCACACTGTCTCTTTATCTTTAATTACAACAAAATACACATAGCATAAAATTGCCATCCTAACCGTTTTTAAATGTTCAAGTTCAGTGGTGTTAAGTACATTCACATTATTGTGCAACCATTACTACCATCCATCTCTGGAAATTTTTCATCTTCCCAAACTGAAACTCTGTCCCCATTAAGTGCTAACTTTGCTAACTTTTCATTCTCCAGCACCCCCAGACCTGGTAACTGGCTTTCTACTTTCTGTGTCTGTATGATTTGACTTTTCTGAGTACCTCATATAAGTCAAATCAGACACTGTCCTTTTGTAACTGTCTTATCTCACAGCATAATGTCCTCAGGTTTCAGCCCTGTTGTAGCATGTGTCAGCATTTCCGTTTTCAGACTGAATAATAGTCCATATTGTGTATAGTGCACACCACAGTTTGTCTGTTCGGCCACTGATGGACGTGTGGGTTGTTTCCATGTTTAGCTGTTGCAAGTAATACTGCTGTGAACGTGGGTATACAGGTATCTGTCATTCTCCGCTGGATATACAGGTATCTGTCATTCTCCGCTTTCAGTTCTTTTGAAAATATACCCAGAAGTGAAATTGCTGGATCATATGGTAATTGTATGTTTAATTTTTTGAAGAACCTCCATGCTGTTTCCTATAGCAGCTATACCATCCTCCATTTCCACCAACACTGCACGAGGGATCCAGTTTCTCCACATCCCTGTCAACACTTGTTACTTTCTTTCTTTTTTTCTTTTAATTTGCCAGTAGCCTCATAATGAGTGTGAGGTAGTATCTCATTGTAGTGTTAATTTGCATTTACCTAAGAATTTGTGATATGGAGCATCTTTTCATGGGCTTGTTGGCTGTTGTATCTCTTCTTTGGAGACATGTCTATTGAAGGCGTTTGACATTTTTAAATCAAATTGTTGGGCAGTTTCCCTTGTTTTTAAGTCAGAGTAGGTGATGTTTGTCTTGCTCATGAAACAAAGGTTATAAAAAAAGAACATGTTTGCTATGAGATGTAGTTGATACATGCAGAATGGAAAGATTTATAAATTAAATACTCCTTTATTAACATTTTAGTGTGTTGAATTTAAATTTCAGAAGCATTCATCTTTCTTCTGTACTTGTACATTTTTGTTTACCTGACAGTGTAAAACCCACAACCCCAAAATAATGGCTTTTTCCTCGTTTAAAATACTTTGTAAAAATAGTAGCCTATTTTCCCTTGGTTGTCATTTGTGAGCCCAGGCTTGGTCCTCAAGTCTAACATAGACTCCCCAAGGCCCTAACACTGAAGTTCTCTGAGCCCTACCACTGCCCACGTGGGCCCACGAAGTGTCCCAGCAGTGCCCAAGAAGGTCACCTCCACCTGTGGAATCCACAGTGTGGGTAGCCCCCAGGGAGCCACGGCCATCTAGGCCCAGATTCACAGGAGGACGCGGTTACTGCAAGTATCTGAACCTGGCCCCACCACCTATGGGCAGAGTTGATTCCAGCTCAGTGGTCCATGGGATGTCTTTCAGTTCAGCTTGCTGTTTTATCCACACTCACGTGTTGGAGCTCAGCTGCATGGAGTGTCCTTCTCCCTGGACGTGTGAGATTAGTCAGCAGTCCTCTCTCCTTCCATATTCTGTCTTTATTTCTGCGACACTATTTCTGGAGAACATCGTATCTGTGCTTTTCCTTTGATAAGTTTGTAATTTTCATTAGAAAAGCCCTTTTAGATTCTAAAGCTTCTGGCTGGGCGCGGTGGCTCAAGCCTGTAATCCCAGCACTTTGGGAGGCCGAGACGGGCGGATCACGAGGTCAGGAGATCAAGACCATCCTGGCTAACGCGGTGAAACCCCCGTCTCTACTAAAAATACCACTAAAACTAGCTGGGCGAGGTGGCGGGAGCCTGTAGTCCCAGCTACTCGGGAGGCTGAGGCAGGAGAATGGCATAAACCCGGGAGGTGGAGCTTGTAGTGAGCTGAGATCCGGCCACTGCATTCCAGCCTGGGTGACAGAGCGAGACTCCGTCTCAAAAAAAAGTGCTGTTTAAGTCTGTTCTGACAGTGAGAAATTGACTCATTTGGCAAAGTCAGCTGTTTTTACTAAAAGTGAATACTGGTGAGTGGAAAGGGACTTGTATACAATTTTCTTGTCAAAGAACAGTGAGCGGGAAATAAGCAATCTTAGTTCCTGGGATTTGAGCATCACTCTCGCATGCCTCCACCAACTAGCTTGTCTCCACAGAGCTTCCTTCCTCACTTTAGACTGAAAATCTGTTATCAGTGTGTGGAAAATAAAAATTTTACACATCTTTAGTTTTGAAGATGTGGATTACTATTTACAGGGTTTTTTTTTTCCCTATAAGGAAGAAATTTTTTTAAAAAGTAAAAGGTGTTCACATTGTCTAGTTATTGCCTTATGATTTGATTTTCTTGTTTCACGAAGAAGAAAAACTTTTAATTAAATGTGTTTAAATAGTAAAAATATACCTGTCACTTCTGCTTCCAGTTAAGTGTGTTAACATGTATTTGGTTGGTGCTTAATAAAAAAATGTTCAGTGAATAATTAAGTTCAGTTAAACCCTTAAAAATATAGAGAGTAAACAGAAATACTGAGTGGTTGCTCAGCATAGGGTAAGGGATACAGCAAGTCATTGGTCAGTATTGGGTATCATCATATTCTTACCATCTTTTTTTCTGGAGTTTTAATAGTTGTTTTTAAAAAATCTCTATATTTTAATAAAGCATTTTGATGTTTGAAACTCCCTTGGATAAGCATATCAAGACCCTTGAGAGATTCTAAGACATGTTCAGCACTTTCTGGTATAATATTCTCAAAGAACCAGGACACATCTTATTTCTCAAAATGAAAAAAAAAGTGTTAGACATTACCCTTGTAATTTCAAGCCCACAATCTGTCACTTTGAAGTGTTTGTATCGTTTTACAAAAGAAAAGCCAAATGAAGATCTCCCTGAAAAAATATTTTAATAGAATATGTCTTTATTTCAGTATCTTAAATAGTGAAGATGGAGAAATATTCAATAATGAAGAGCATGAATATGCATCCAAAAAAAGGAAAAAGGACCATTTTAGAAATGACACAAATACTCAAAGTAAGATCATTCTCATTAATTTTATTTTGTCGATTATGTTGAAATACTAAATTACTCTGACAATGCTATCTTATGAAATAAAAGGTGATACAAATATGTAAATAACAGCCCAGTATCCAGCATCGCCCACTTATTTAGTGGTCAGACTTTTGGCAGCTCAACCGTTTCAGTGGGTAAGATGTGCAAAAACAAAATAAGAGATGGCACAACCCACAAAACAGCCCATGCATATGATCTTGAATTCAACTCATTCTTGAGCAGTGAGGCCAAACTGAGGGGTGTCCTGACTTGAGTTTCGAAGTCACTGAAGATTCAGAGCAGGAGACAGACATTCAGAGCTGTAGTTTAGGATGTTAGATGGCAGCAGGGGAAGGCTGGAGGTGGGACCTGTCTGTGAGAGGGCGTAGGGCACTATCATGGCACTGCCTTGCAGTTTATCTGTGAGTTACCAAGACACATGTTCGTCTATAGTAGGCTCCCTTACCTCAGGGGATAGACCTCCAGTGGATGCCTGAAACTGCATAGTACTGAACCTTATGGATACTATGGGTTTTTTTCTGTATATACACACTTATAATAAAGTTTAATTCATAAATTAGGCACAGTAAGAGATTAACAACAATAATAAAATGAAACAGTTATAGCAAGATGGCCGCCATCGCTCCTCTTGCACTTTGGGGCCATTATGAAGTATGATAAGGGTTCTCTAAACACAAGCACTGCGATATCTCAACAGTTGATCCGATAACCAAGACGGCTACTGAGTGATCAAGGGGCAGGTAGTGTAGGACTCGCTTGACAAAGGGAGGATTCCCATCCCAGGCAGGACAAAGCAGGACAGTGTGAGATTTCATGACACCACCCAGAACGGCACAGAATTTAAAACTTAGGAATGGTTTATTTCTGGAATTTTCTATTTAATGTTTTCAAGCCAAAACTGACTGTGGGTAATTGAAACTGTAGAAGGTGAAACTGTGAATATGGGGGAGACTACTTTATGAAGAAGATATGGTCACATGGAGAATACAGTTAGTGTGATTCTTGAAACTTTAAGATTTATCTGAAAAATGTGTTTCTATGGAGTACCATACAGAGCAATAGAAGAATAGAACTTTTTATTAGGATACATGGGAATTTAGTAATGTACTTGCATTTTATAATCATTTATGTCTTCATATGGCTTCAGTCATTAATAATACTAATTTTCTTCTAAGTTACTAGGACTTGGTACTGTCTGAAATCATTGTTCATATCTTAAACTGATTTAAGAAACAAGGCAATTCTGTTTCCATTGAACCAAGTAAAAGCATTTCTTGTGAATATAGTAAGATAACTTTGTTAACGTGTCCAATTATTTAAATTCCTTTAAAATCTTCATTTTTGAAATGATTTGCCAGATTTAAAAAACAAAGTTAATTTTTATTCTAGGTTTTTATCGTGAAAAATGGATCTATGTTCATAAAGAAAGCACAAAAGAAGTAAGTATTCTATTATAAATAAGAGATTATCTTGGATTGTTTCTGTTCAATATGGAGTCACATTAAATACATTTATTAATAAAGTTGCATGAAACACATTTCTTTTGCAGTATCAGATCTATGGTTCAAATTCTGATAGATAATAGCATATGAGGAGCTTTTGAGGTAGTGATTCTCCATTGTGTGTGCTTGCATTTGCGTGTGGTATGTGACTGTGTATTTGTGCATACATTGGTATGTGTTGTATATATGGTGTGTATGTATGGTTGTGCATGTATTTGTGTACACATTGGTGTGTGGGATGTATGGTGTGTGGTGGCATGTGGTATATGTGTGCAGTGTGTGGTTCCTGCCTACCTGTACATATCTGAGTCAGCAGCAGGTCTATTTAAACCAAGCATGGACTCCTGCAGTCACACGCATTTTCTCTGTGTTAGCATGAACCTCTGGTGCTGATGGGCATGTGTCCTCCCTGTGGCGTGTTTTGGAGTGTAGGCCATCTGTGAGCCCCCTCATTCCACGTAAAGAGTGGCTAACATGAAATTAGTAATTGGGTTGGGTTTGCGCAGAGCTGTGTGAACTCTTTCCCTGCCTTTCTTTTGTCAAGTTAGGCTAAAGCTTTTTCATGAGCCATAAGACAAACCAGAGAGCTTCAAGCTGTTTCCTGTTTCTTTACTAGGATCAGGGAAGTTGAGTTCCTTTTATAGTCCTAGAAACTCTGCATTTGCATAATTTTGCAACAATTGGGGAAAATAATTTAGGGAACTGTTGTCTATCATGTTTTTTTAGGGTAAGTTAAATATTCCAGAAATGTTTGTAGATGCTCTGAAGCTAGTCCAGCTTCTGAGAAAGAAAACTTAAATCTATTTGGTTATGGTTAGTGGGTATAGAATGAATCAGATCTTTAATATACACTCTAATACACCATTAGAAGATTGTTTGACAGAATCTAACCTGGTTTGTAAAAAACGAAATTTAGTGCTCATGAAAGACCATTAAATATTTCATCTGCTCCGTTGCCGTACTGATTACAGAACAGAGGATCCCATCCAAGCTAGCATATGCAGGAAAAGAGAATCTTATTGTGAGGCTGTGGGGATGTTCCCTGGAATCCTAGGAACCACGACTTAACCAGGCTGAGAGGGACCAGAACTAGGACTGAGTGCTGGTGTCCCTGCACCACATCATGTCTCCACACCGTCACCTGGTATAGAGCAAGTGCCTGCTGCTTATCCATGCTGGCTGGTATCTCACTGCTCTGAGGTTACATGCTGTGGTTCTAGGTCCAGACATGCTCTTTGTGGTCTGCTCTGTGAATCAGATTTAATTTTCGGTTGTGAGATGGGTGGTGACCTTGGAAAGTGCCTGCTGCACCATCATGTAGAATTAAGAGAGAGAAATAAAATAGGAATATCAACTGTGAGGGATTTCAGATAATTATCTGTATCAAAATTAGCATTTCCTTTCCCCTAGAGTTCCCAGGAAAATGTTTTCTGCATAGCAGGCACTCAGTCAACATATTTGGATGTTTTAAATGAATTTCGTTGAGTTGTGCACACAGTAGGGCGATTGGGGTTGACGCACAGAAGCACATGAGCCTCTGAGTGTATCAGCTATCAGAGATAAAGATGCTATGACTCCAGCTGCTTTCTCTAGGACATCTCAAGTCACCTGTTTGGAATTTGAGATCGATTATCTCATGTTTTTTATTATTGTTCTCCAGCTTATTTATCTCTACAACTTTGAAATGAAAATCTGTAGATTTTAGATATTTCAAATATGGAAGATGGAAATGGAGTTTAAAATGACTTCTGAAACCTAATGTGCTAATCTATACAAACCAGTATAGGATAAGGGTGTATCATGGAAGAAAAACATCTAAGAGAATAGCAGCAGTGTTTACAGTACTGAAAATAAATTGTTTCATTTTCTTCCTTTGGTTCTTGGACCTGTGGGTCTAATCACCAGTTTTTTTGGTATTTTGGGTTCTTGGCATCCGTGCTTCCAGCCTGAAAGCTGCCCATGGTCACAACTAGCACTTGCCTTCAGCCCTCTCCATCCCAATGCTGGTTTTCAGAGGCACCTTTTTGCTGCCAAAGCGCCTCTCCCAGCTGTGATCCTTGTGGTTGAGTATACTTCCAACCTGGGCAGTGCATGCCTCCCCCGCAGAGAAATCCCACGTTATACTTCAAACTCGGGCAGTGCATGCCTCCCCCGCAGAGAAATCCTGTGTTTCAACTGTATATTTATAACACCTACATCCTTACAATGCAGCTAAGCACATGATTTATGTATTTTTAGTTGCGTAGCCTAGAATAATCCAGTTTTTTAATGATCTTAGCCTTAACATCATCCACACCCCAGTTTGTCCCCAGCAAAACAAACCAGCAAGATTTTTTTTAAAATTTTCTATTATACTTTAAGTTCTAGGTTACATGTGCACAGCGTGCAGGTTTGTTACATATGTATATATGTGCCATGTTGGTGTGCTGCACCCATTAACTCATCATTTACATTAGGTATATCTCCTAATGCTATCCCTTCCCCCTCCCCGCACCCCACGACAGGCCCCGGTATGTGATGTTCCCTTTCCTGTGTCCAAGTGTTCTCGTTGTTCGATTCCCACCTATGAGTGAGAACATGCGGTATTTGGTTTTCTGTTCTGCAAACCAGCAAGATATTTAATATACATTTTTCTTTGTCATTACTTCAGCAGGTGGTAAAAAATGTCAGTTAACGGTGTCTCAGTTATACATAAACAGCTTAAATTATTAGCATTGCTGTAATTTTACTATTCTCTCATCTAAATCTAAAATCAGTCTTCAGGATAAAAACACATGTCCTTTGCCAAATTTTTTTTTTAATTGCACAATTAATTGACATTAACTGCCAGTTCTTTTTGGCTGATTGACTAATTTTAACTTCTGTGTTGCTTTTCCAGAGGCATGGCTATTGCACCTTGGGAGAGGCCTTTAATCGGTTAGACTTCTCAAGTGCAATTCAAGATATCCGAAGGTTCAATTATGTGGTCAAAGTAAGTGTTCTGTATCAAAAACTACTTTGATGACTCTTTTGAACAATTATATTTTGAAGATTGTAAGTGTCCAACGTTTAAGATGCTTTTGGCAGCTTGAAGGTGTGCCTGTTTGCTGCATATAATCGAAAAATAGAAGGGAACAAGTTCAGGAGAAAACAGTGAGATTGGAGGATTTCTCCAGTGTTGGTGGCAGAGGTTGCAGAACCTTAGTGGGAGCAAACACTCATCTCCCTGTGGCTCTGTGGTTGCTGAGGATGCCACAAAGTCGTCCCCTGGGGGTTGCACCATGCATCTACGTACCGTGTCAGTGATAGATCGGTCATGGGATCTTTACCTGATTATTTCGCAAATGTTTTCTGCTTCACGTTTTTCACAAAGAATGAGCCTTACATCACAGAGGAAGAAGTAGCTAATAGAAAACAGGAATTTCATACAAAATAGATCTCCACAAAAACCTTATTGCATTAATGATATCCTTTTGGAAGAAACTTTTATCTTGGGCCGCACTCAGAAAGAAAGGATCATAGCCATATATTCCATTTATTGTTTGCTTTTGTCTAAAGATTAATTACTATGTGATTTATGCACCTTCATTCTATGGATAAAATAGAAGCTATAGTTTATGAAGCTATTAATTTTGTGTTTCTAATGGTTCTGTGAGATATTGGAAAATGTTTCTTTTAATTGCTTTTAGGCATTTAAAAGTGCTACTGGGAGGACGAAAAATTTAGGGAATTAAATAACTAAGTCTTAGATAATTTTATTTGTTATATTTGGTTCTGAGCAGAATTTCCAGGGCTTCTTATGTAACTACTACTTACAACTCCTGTTGTGCTCCATTCTTCACTGAAGCCCAGCCAACACATGCAGGCTGGACTTCCCCAGTGTTTTCTGAGTCCTTCTTTAGATATTTACACGCTGGCCAGCAGGGTGTTCTGGATAGGTACCTTTCTTGTAGACGATGAAACGCAGATTTGACTCAGCCTTGTGGAAATTTTCAAGACTTAAGTAGGCAGGAAAAACATCAGCAGAGAGGTCTGTTTAGCAGTAACTAGTTCTCCATGTAGCTCTCTGATAGTTGAGACCATACTGAGTTGCTTTATAGTAGCAATTCTTGACCATCTGTCTACATAAAAGGATTTAATTCTTGATGAGAGTGAGAGAGTAGGATGGGGCACAGGAGGAAGTCATTGGCTCCTGGTGATTTCTGTGCTGGGTGCCCTGCTCTGTCATCTTTGGTCACTGACTCTGGAGAAGGTACGAGTGTTCTGTGCTTTGTCAGAGCAGGAGTCCATAGACCAGGGCCAGTATTTTATCAGTTTCAGTCATTTGAACGACTGCATGATTTTTTTTTTGTCTGTGTACCACATACTACTATAATTTGCTGGGTAGCTTTTCTTCAAATTTACTTTTTTAAACAGAAATACCTACTTTAGCCTCATCCTAAACACTAATACCTGTGAAATGGTAAATTTTCTGTCTGTCGTTTGTCTAATACATATAAAATAAATGCATAACTATAAAAATTAAAATGTGCTATGCACTCATGTACCAACTAAACTTACCTTGCAACCGTCTTGAGAAGGTCTGTGTTTCTCCAAACCACCTCTCAGAGGTGGAGCGAGGGAACTGGTGAGCCTAGGAAGCAAAAGGGCTGCATTGTTGCATGACTGTCCCAGCAGCCTCACAGGTCTGTGCATCTCTGTTGATTGCTGCCTTCAAAGCAGAGCCTTGCTTGGCTCATCTGTGCTCCTGCTCTGTGGGAATCCCACCTTCCCTCTCCTGCAGTTGTTCCAGACTTTTCACAAGTCCAGCAAAGTTACCTCTAAGTTATCTTTGTGACTGTGGGAAAGCCTGAGCCTGTGTCTTGCCTTGGATTGAGCTCCTCCATGTCCCCATCCTAATTTTTGCCCTCCCTGGCCCATGCCAGTACCCTCTTCCGCTGGCTTTCTTTCAGTGTGTACTATTTTTTCACTTTATCATGTGCATTTATCATGCATGCTGTGCAGGTATTTGGTATTTGTTTGCTGTTTTAAATGTTTATAGCAACACTTACTACAACAACTGAGAGGATTCTCTTGCAGTTCTTCTAAATAATATGATTTTCCATAATTTAGGCTAAGTTGTCCATAATGTCACTCAGTATTATTAGAATACCTATAAACTAGAAATGTAGAAGCATTTTTTTGAAATGCTTGATAAAAGGTTTCCTTTTTTTCTAACGGCATTTAGTAATATCTGCCCTAAGAATTTGTGTGCAAAACTTAATATGTATCTTTTTTTTTTTTTTTTTTTTTTTTTTTTAGGTGGAGTCTCACTCTGTTGCTCAGGGTGGAGTGCAGTGGCATGATCTCTGCTTCCTGGGTTCAAGTGATTCTCCTGCCTCAGCCTCCTGAGTAGCTGGGATTACAGGCATGCACCATGATGCCTGGCTAATTCTTTTTTGTATTTTTAGTACAGATGGGGTTTCACCATGTGGGCCAGGCTGGTCTGAAACTCTTGACCTTAAGTGATCCACCTGCCTCAGCCTCCCAAAGTGCTGGGATTACAGGTGTGAGCCACCATGCCCAGCCTGTATCTTTCAACTAACATTTTGTTTTATGTAAAATCATTTTGTCCATCTAAACTTACGAATTTTAGACTGAGACTAATCAATGATTACTACATAGTCTTAGGATAAAAGCTAGTATAGAATATAGTGTTCAATTACAGATTGTTTCAGTTGTCAAAATAAAGATAAGTAGTTTGGAATGGAAATTTCGTTTTTACTCTAATCTTTGAAGTTGAGTTTGAGCCAGGTGTGTTGTTGGAGGCATAAAATGGCCCCAGCTTTTGTTCACTGTCCAGGGGCAGATGCTCTTCACTCAAGGCAGGAGGAGCCCGTCAGTGTTGGCATCGCTGAGCACCTCCTGTGTGCAGATCAACATACCTTGTCTTTTCTAACTAATCCTTTCAAGAAACTTTGAAATCCAGTTCTGTTCACAGTCCCACCATGAAATCTTGTGTGCCACCGATCACAGGGTTGTGGCAATACCAGTGCAAGCCTACCTGGCTGGGACCTTGGCCTCACCACCCCCATGATATCAGCAGCACTTCCCTGGCCCTCAGGTGTGCCAGTGGTCACGTGTTTAAGTTGTCTGCATCCCCATCCCAGTTGAGCCCCAGGAGCAGGGGCTTGGTTTGTTCACTGCTGTTCACCCACTGCTGAAAATAACACCCCCTTTGTCAAAGTGGAATAAGTGTGTCCCAGCTGCAGTGAGGAGCTGCACTTCCGTGAACTCGGAGGTGCCCAGCAAACCCAGGACGGCTGTAACACAGAGAGGGAGACCAGTACCCAAAAGCTGTCTGGAGGAAGTAGAACTGGGTCCTGAGCCTGTAGGTTAATATGACTGTGGGTTTTACACATTTGTTGTCATTCCCTTGGAGTCCTGGGCTTGCTTATAGCACTGAGAAGAACAGCCTGCTCCCTCATCCCCCTGGCAGTCAGGAGGTGGCTTCTGACAGCCAGGCGTGAATAGCCCCAGGCTTGGTAGGTGCATGCAGGGCAGTGCACAGCATGAAAGCTTCCTGAAAGCTGCACGGTGTGCAACTGAAATTTATAAAAATGTTAAATATGCTGTGTTTGCTAAAGTACACACATCTGTAGGAAAAATGTTTTCAGAATCGTAAAGTTTATATATCTAATTTTAGTTATTTGGTAAATTATCTGAAGTATTTCATTCTCTGCCTATGGCTGGACCAATCAGATAGTACATCCAGTGTCACATACTTTCAGGGGTAGAGTATTTTTAGTTTAGTATCTTGCCACCATTTATTTTTATGTTTTCATTTGCTTTAGATGTAGGCAAATAGTCAGTCACTCTTGTCTTTATTCAAAAATTTCTGTGTCCCTGGGCATTGCTCTGCCCCTCTAAGACTCCCCAGTCCTGTTTCCTTTAGCCCACCTGCTCCTCATGTCTGGAGATGGACTTCTGCTTCCCAGTATCCCAGGGATCTATTAAATGGGGGAAAAGTGGCCAGGTGCAGTGACTCACACCTGCAATCCCAGCACTTTGGAAGGCCGAGGCAGGAGGCCAGCCTGGGCAACATAGGGAGACCCTGTTTTTACAAATAATAATAAGCAAGTAAGGAAAGACATCTCAGGCTAGAATCTCTGGCTATATGAAGATTTTTTTTCAATTTTTTTCATAATTTCTACTAATGACTACTCCATAGCAGCAAGTTAATAGCAGCAGCCTCACAGCAGCACATGGGAAAGATGCTCAGTGAGTGACCCTCAGCCCTCCCCGGTGTGGACTTGAGGGTGAGGCAGGGAGGGAGAGAGGCTCTGCAGCCACATGGCTGCTGTTGGAGTTCTGTCTCTTTCTTATTTATTTACTCAGGGATCTCAAGCATATGACTTCATTATCTCATCCATAGTATCTGGTAGATTTTAGCATCTACCTCAGAGCACTGTTATGAAGATTAGATTATTCCATCATAGGAAGCTCTTAGAACAGTCTGTACTCTGTGTTAGCCACTATTTTTATTTTCTTTTGAGGAGGATGTAGGCAGAGCGATGACAGCTGCATGGAGATCCATTTATGACCCAAGAGGTAAAGATGAGAAAATGGGGCCCAGAGAGATGGGCTGAAGGTCACAATGGAATCAAGGACAGAGACCAAAAGTGCAGTCATCCTGACAGCCGTGAAGAGCTTTTTCATTAAGATGTCGTTTTCTAAGTCTGTAAACTTTGATTTTCCTCTCATGTAAATTAAGTGACTCTCTTAAATGCGTCATGACTTTTTTTTTTCCAATTTTTTTTTTTTTAAATTATACTTTAAGTTCTGGGATACATGTACAGAATGTGCAGGTTTGTTACAGGTATACACATGCCATGGTGGTTTGCTGCACCCATCAACCCGTCATCTCCATTAGGTATTTCTCTTAATGCTATCCCTCCTCTAGCCCCCGAACCCCTGACAGGCCCTGGTGTGTGATGTTCCCCTCCCTGTGTCCATGTGTTGTCATTGTTCAACTCCCACTTATGAATAAGAACATGTGGTGTTTGGTTTTCTGTTCTTGTGTTAGTTTGCTGAGAATGATGGTTTCCAGCTTAATCCATGTCCTTGCAAAGGACATGAACTCATCTGTTTTTATGACTGCATAGTATTCCATGGTGTATATGTGCCACATTTTCTTTATCCAGTCTATCACCAATGGGCATTTGGGTTGGTTCCAAGTCTTTGCTATTGTGAACAGTGTCACAGTAAACATATGTGTGTGTCTTTATAGTAGAATGATTTATAATCTTTTCATCATGCTACCTGACTTCAGACTATATTACAAGGCTACAGTAACCAAAACAGCATGATGCTGGTACCAAAAACAGATATATAGACCAATTGAACAGAACAGAGGCCTCAGAAATAACACCACACATCTACAACCATCTAATCTTTCACAAACCTGACAAAAACAAGCAGTGGGGAAAGGATTCGCTATTTAATAAATGGTGTTGGGAAAACTGGCTAGCCATATGCAGAAAACTGAAACTGGACCACTTACTTACACCTTTTACAAAAATTAACTCAAGATGGATTAAAGACTTAAACATAAGACCTAAAACCATAAAAACCCTACAAGAAAACCTAGGCAATACCATTCAGGACATAGGCATGGGCAAAGACTTCATGACTAAAATACCAAAAGCAATGGCAACAAAAGCCAGAATTGACAAATGGGATCTAGTTAAACTAAAGAGCTTCTACATAGCTAAAGAAACTATCATCAGAGTGAAGAGGCAACGTACAGAAAGGGAGACAGTTTTTGCAATCAATCCATCTGACAAAGGGCTAATATCCAGAATCTACAAAGAACTTAAACAAATTTACAAGAAAAAAACAATCCCATCCAAAAGTGGGTAAAGGATATGAACGGACACTTCTCAAAAGAAGAAATTTATGCAGCCAACAAGCATATGAAAAAATGCTCATCACTGGTCATTACAGAAATGCAAATCAAAACCACAGTGAGATACCATCTCACACGAGTTAGAATGGCAATCATTAAAAAGTCAGGAAACAACAGATGCTGGAGAGGCCGTGGAGAAATAGGAACACTTTTACACGGTGGGAGTGTAAGTTCAACCGTTGTGGAGGACAGTGTGGTGATGATTCCTCAAGGATCTAGAACCAGAAATACCATTTGACCCAGAAATCCCATATGACATTTTAAAATAATGACCTGGTGAATTAGATGGAACTGTTGAAAAGGGCTGTCTTTAAAATTTCAGATCGTGTTGCCAATCAGGCTTTTGTTTGCTCTGGTGAGTGTTGTTTTAAGCGACACAATCCAATGCTGATTTATTGTTGTATAATAATTTATTCAGTAGGCCCTGCTATATCCCAAGCACCTGGCTAGTAGTAGGCACTTGTTATTCCTAAAATGAATGAGTGACTGAGCATACAAACCAACTGTTGTATACATAAATGTTTTCTAAGTTACTCCAATTATTTTTTTACCACAGTTAAACTCCTCCGTAAATTCTACTTGAAGAACTATTAAGATACTCTAAGATAATTACATTTTTGCTGATTGTTGTACTGAACCTACAGGTTGTTTTTCTGTTTTCTTCCTTCAAACAAACTGCATAGTCAGAAACAGAGGAAGTTATTTCCACTTTCTTTTTTTTACATTTTGTATTTTTTTGAGACAGAGTTGCTTTGTCGCCCAGGCTGGAGTGCAGTGGCGTAATCTTGGCTTACTGCAACCTCCGACCCCCCGGTTCAAGAGATTTCCCTGCCTCAGCTTCCCGAGTAGCTGGGATTTCAGGCACTTGCCACCACGCCCAGTTAATTTTTGTATTTTTAGTAGAGAGGGGGTTTTGCCATATGGGTCAGGCTGGTCTCGAACTCCTGACCTCAGGTGATCTGGCTGCCTCAGCCTCCCAATGTGCTGGGATTACAGGCGTGAGCCACTGTGCCCGGCCTATTTCCACTTTATAAAAAGATTCTACACAAAGATGTCCTCTAATTTCCTAAGTTAGCAGGACTTGACTTACACAGAAAAAGATATATTTACATATATATTTTTCAAGTTTCCTAATTGTTGATTCAAGAATTGGTTGTAGGCTATTTAATTCCAGGTACTTCCTATAATTGCCCCCTTAAAAATGCCAGATTAAAGTGTATTAACAAAGTATGTTAATGCTCCTAAGAACAGATTTGTTAAAGAAAGTCCAAGAAATGTCGGTGTTGTCACCATTCAGAAATGTCTATTTCTATTGAAGGAAGTGCTGCTCGGCTCGTCCGAGAGTCTGACCTCAGTTGAATTAAATTTGACCTTGTAGCGCTGATGTTTTTAAGAAAAATTGAACATAGATTGCTGACGATGGTGGATAGGTGGTGTCAGGCAGTTTGAGCACACTGGGAATATAAGGCTCCTCATTAGATGGCATGCCAAAAAGAGCTTGTTCTCCAGGCAAATATCCAAATTATACTGGAAGTTTGAAATGCCGGTATTAATAGTACTCTGCAAGTATCCACTGCCATCTTCATTTTTCTTTAATTCTCACCATATTTATCCTATCAACAAGATAATTTGTAGAGTATGACTAAACGCAGCAACTAAGAATGCTTTTACCAAAATAAAATTATATGTTGTGTAATAGTTCAGTTTCAGATGAAAAAGCAGTCTTTCTTTCTGCCAGTGCTAGAAGTCAGTGGACATTTGACAGAGAGTCAAAATGGTTCCCAAGAAAAGCAGAGAAAAGGGACAACCCCCAAAATAGAATCACTTCTCACAGACCTCTGCTTGAGCAACTTGTGAGTTGTAGGAGGGGCGCTGGTTCCTAAGCCTGAAGTGGAGGACATGTTTCAATCCAGCCTGCATGAGGTTGTAGTGCGGTGCTTCCTTACCTCCGGGCAGGGGCCGGCAGGCAGTCCACACATTGCTAAAGGACCGGAGGAAAGTGGCTGGAGCTTCCAGAGAGTTGATGAAAACTACAAAGTCTGCATGGTTCTGCATTGGCTCACTAGATTACGTCCCTTTTTTGTAAAAGACAATAAACTTAAGAAATCTTTTTAAAATTAGATAATCAAAGTTGAGATCACTGAGGGCTGTTCCAGGTTATTAATTCTGTCTGGCACACACACTAGATGGGAAGCAGCAGAGCAGGAAGGCGCAAGCACGGATTGTGGGATCCCCCTGCTCTCCAGGTCTGGCCTCTCCCTCCTCAGTGATGTGGCCTTGGGGCCAGCTTCTTCTCTCCCTGCCTCAGTTTTCTCATCTGTAGAGTGGGGATAATAGTAAGACCTACCTCACAGGGGCATTACCGGCATTAGAAGGGCATCAGCTACTTCAGATGGTGCCTTTATAATAATCACTCAGTAAATGCTTATAGTTAATTATAAATCTAAAGGAACCCAAAGGTGAAGACTGAGCAAAGTTGATTTGGTCTGCCCAGTGAAGAATACTTTCTGTGTTCTGTAGTAAGGCTGACTTTAAAAATAGAGGTCGCGGACATTGTTTCTCTTCCCTTCCCCATATACGTGAGGCCCTTCAGGATCACAGGCACACACATGCAGTGCCAGTTTGCTCCCAGATCCAAGAGTGTTCAGGAATGGACCTCAAATTTCAAATAGCTGTAATTTTATTTAACTTTATCAAATTCTAGTTTTATTATATTATCACCAGAGAGCTTGGCCTTTAAGATCTCTAATTATTTGAAATGATTAAGTTTTCCGTTGTGGACTTCTTTATAATTGATTTTTATAAAGATTCTATTGATGTGTGAGAAAAATACAGATTCTCTATTTGAAGGATGTACTTTCTTTCTGTTTATCTAATTCTTCCACATCTTTACTTGTTTAGAATTGTCAGATTTGAGGAGATATGCAGTCATGCACCACATAACGGGGTTTTGGTCAGTGATCGACCACGTGTAGTGTGGTGGCCACATAAGATTATTTCCTATTCTTACTGTACCTTTCCTGTGTTTAGATAGGTTTAGATACACAGATACTTGCCATTATGTTACAGTTGCGGTTCTGTGCATGAACATGTTGTATAAGGTCTGTGGTCTAGCTGTGTAGGTGTTGTGTAATACACTCTGTGATGTTCACACAGTGACGAAATTACCAACAATGCGTTTCTCAGATTGTAACCCCCTTGTTAAGCGACCCATGACTGTATAAAAAACTTCCTACGGTATTTGTATTTTTAACAAATATTCATTAAATTCCCAACAGACTTTGCTTTATAGCTAATTAGAGGCTTGTGAATGATGATGGTTTCTTTGTTAAATGTCTTTTGCCGTGTTATCTTAATTACTATTTTAACCGGAAATGCAATCTTTTCAGCTATGAACATGGCCCTTCTCACCTCTATGCTTACATATGCCTGGTGGTGTCCATTTTGTAGTCCTGTGTGTGTAACTAGTCTAAACTGACCGTGCTTCTGAAGGATCAGAAGGCTAATCCCATGCCTTCTGCTGATGAGTTCAGTCTTTTTAAAAGGAATTTTAAAACATGATATTAGAGAAATGTAGAAAACTTACTTCGATGATGGGAACGGGGTGGTCGGGAAGGCTTACCTCCCAGGGGACACGTGTTCTCTGTTCCTGGTATTTCCTCCCCTAGTGGAGCAGCAGGTCCAAAACCAAATGTCTCCAGGGTCCTTTTCACTTTTTAAAATTACTGAGGACCCCAAAGAGATTTGGGTCATGTGAGTTATATCTATTAATGTTTGCCACATTAGAAATTAAAACAATTTTTAAAATATTTCTGCATTTATGTAAAAGTAAGAATTGGGCTGGGTGCAGTGGCTCACGCCTGTAATCCCAGCCTTTGGGAGGCCGAGGTGGGCGGATCATCTGAGATCAGGAGTTTGAGACCATCCCGGCCAACATGGTGAAACCTGTCTCTACTGAAAATACAGAACTTAGCCAGGCATACAGAAAATTACCCAGGCATGGTGGCACGCACCTGTAATTCCAGCTACTTGGGAAGCTGAGGCTGGAGAATCGCTTGAACCCAGGAAGCAGTGGTTCAGTAAGCCGAGATCACGCCATTGCACTCCAGCCTAGGGGACAAGAATGAAACTCCGTCTTAAAAAAAAAACCAAAAACCAGAGGACTATCTCACACCTTGGCACACCCTCCTGGTGTCTGATGTGATGGAGGGGATCATTCCTCATCTCTGCTCCTGAGTTCAGTCTTCTGTAATGTAGCATCTTGGGGCCTCTGGAGCACTTCACTGCACACTAACAAATGTGAGGGTAGAAAAGGAAAATCCTATCTTAGTGAAACTGTGGAAATAGTTTAGATCTTGGGCTCCCTTAAGAGGCCCCTAGACGATGCTTTGGGAACTGTGGTGGTAGAACTGTCTCTCCCAGATTCCCTCTGCCCTGACCCCTCTTATTGGTGAGAAACAGACATGTGTAACTCTTCTTTTTTCCTTTGAGGAATAAAAGATACTTGTACATTTTGGTCTGTTTCTTTCATGTCTTCAGTGTTGTAGGGCAAGAAGCCTATCTGGGGAGGCTTTGGTTATTAAGCAATGCTTAGGGCTTGCTGGCATCATCTCAGTCTAGGATTCAGATTAGGAAATCCATTGCTGTGTGAATCTGAATCGCATCTGCCAGTCCAGCTATTATTAGCAATAATGCTGATAACCTCAGTTGGCCTGAATCCTTTCTCTAAATTGATTCTAAAGTGAGGTAGGGAAAAGGGGTGCTATTCAACATTAAAACAAAGAAGAAGTTCAATAACAATATTCAGTTAATTTGAAAAGATAAAGGAACAGGATTGAAATTTTAACAATGGTCTTCTCAGCTTTGCTTGGCGTAACCTGATCTTATCTCTGGCCAATGCCCTCAACTGGTGTATTTTAGTGTAAGATATTTTTATGTAAATATGTTAGAAATCACAGAATGTTTTTCCCCCAAAGATTATCATGTAATTGTCACATTTATAATGTTATTTGGGACTGAGTATACGACTTAGTGATTGCTCATTCTGGAAATCAAGAAAGTCTGGAAGAGTAGGAAGGAAGGGATGAAAAACTCCGTTTTCAGAGAAACAAGAGGCAGATGCAATTCACCGACTCTAAAATGTGCATGAAGCTTACCAAAAGTAGCTAAGCTTGGGCAGCGATAGTATAGGCAGAACTGAGCAGAAGGGCTCAGGCTAACAAAAGCACTTGTCAGGGTCCGGTCTAGAAGATGAACCCCACATGCCCTGTGCACTGAGAGCCTGAGTTGCAGATGTTCAACTCCAGCTTACAGAGTGCAGAAGTTCCAGGCAGGACCACTGACAGCAAAGGGCTTCCCGGATCCAGTTTTACTCAGAGACATGGGCTGGGGGGTCACCCAGGGATTCACATACATGCAGGTAGCAGCTGGGGGAAGAGCACTGGAACTGGGAAGGCTGAAAGCTGCCGTTCCCCCTACCCTGAGGGCCTCTGCAAAACAGGCACCTTGGAAGTTCCACCTCACTCTGAAATGCCTGTTAGAGAAGAAGGTGATGTCACTGCATGGATATTCTCTAAGGAAACTGTGGGAAATGTGTCTGTGAAGCAGGATGGAATCATGACCAGACAGTTCATCATGAATGAAAAAAACCAGGAAACTCACGAAGCAGTTCTGTAGCAGAAGATCCCAGTGCAGGAATGCCACAAAACAGAAAAGAGATTTTAATGAGGTTGAGTATCCCTTATCCCAAATGCTTAGAACTGGAAGTGGTTTAGATTTTGGATTTTTTCAGATTTTGGAATATTTACATATACATTATGAGATATCTTGGGGCTGGGATACAAGTCTAAATTTGGAATTCATGTATGTTTCACATACACCTTATATACATAACCTGAAGGTAATTTTATACAGTATTTTTAATATTGTGCAGCCCTCACCTGAGGTCAAGTATGGAATTTTCCACTT
Organism: Piliocolobus tephrosceles; assembly: GCF_002776525.5. Taxonomy (NCBI): domain Eukaryota; kingdom Metazoa; phylum Chordata; class Mammalia; order Primates; family Cercopithecidae; genus Piliocolobus; species Piliocolobus tephrosceles. The sequence continues at coordinate 10,951,182 of NC_045440.1, read as the reverse complement.
GTCAGTGCTCCAAAAGTTCCAGAGTTTGGAGGATTCTGGATTTTGGAATTAGGGATGCTCAACCTATATAAACAAGTGAGACAGCAGGAGACAAAGCCAAGTTGGCAGAAGGAAGGATGGCATCTGCCGGGAGAACCACCACAGAGGCAAAGGTGGGATTGGAATGGCCCAGGAGAAAACAGATGTTTTGGGAAACACAAAAAAAGGTGATGGAAATAGTACGAATGAGAAAATTAATAAGAATGAAACCATAATCATGAGTTTAAAAGGAACTAGAAAGAAAATTACAGCTGTAGAGAACAGGGAGAGGGGTTCCAGCATATTTATCATTGGAATCTTCAAACAGGAAAACAAAACAAAAGGACAGAACAAATATTTAAGGATAATGTTCAGGAAAATTCTGCTCAGGTAAAAATAGATGGAAGCGTACATTGTGAGAGGGCAAATTTTATGCTGGGGAAGGTAGACTGAGAACAGGTCATGAGTGTGCCACATCCTACAGGAATTATTAAACTCTGAAGATGAGGCAAGAACCTCCCAATGGGTAAACAACGTGTCATCTCTTACGAAGGGAAAAGATCAGGGTGGCTTCAAATTTCTCCAAATTCTTCAGATAGTGGAGTCATCCTTGCTTATGGGATCCTGCAGGAAGAAAGGATGGCCCATGAATTTTATGTCCAGTCAAACTGTCTTTTGTAGCCAGGCTGCAAACAAACAGTATTGATCATGTGAGAACTCAGGGAATACTTATTGTTCTCATGAGCATTTTTGGCTGGAGAAACAATGTCCATCAGACTGGATGTCAGTGAATCTCCACAGCATCAGCTGTGTGGCTGAGGGTGGTGGAGCAGAGTGTGAGTGGAGGGCAGAGGAGAAAAGGTCAGTGGTTAGAGATTTGTTGACTGTCTCACCTGTAATCACAGGGAGGCACTAAGATGTCATTCACGAAAATCAAGTTGTACAGGAGAGGGGTGGAAGGAAGGAGCAAGATGAATGGCAGTTTTATCACAATGTGGAACAGGAAACTAACAACGCTAAGATGTGTTGTATGAGGATTCCACAGGAGAGGGAATTACGTAGAGTTAAAATTCCAAAAGTAACCCCTAGGACAAAATAGTGCAAACATTTCTAAGTTTCAGAAGAACTACAGAGAGAACGAACACTTTTTCAAAAAAAGCTACAAAAACATGTCATAAAATTAAGACCAAACATGTTGTATCTATACATGTAAACACATAACCTTATACACATAACCTGAAGGCTGGTAAAAGATTTCAGATTGGATCAAAAAGTGAAACCCAACTCCAAGTTGTATGTAAGAAGCACACCTAAAACAGTGATTTACCAAAGCTGAAAATAAAAGAATGAAAAGATGTATTAGGCAAAAATAAAAAATAAAGTGGGACAAAAAGCATTAAAGGAAAGCGGCAGCCCACTTTCTCCTGCCGTGATGCACATCAGAGCGTCCCAGCAGGGCAGGCAGAGCGTCCCGGGAGGGCCTTGGTCGTCATTCCCACAGGAGACCTGTGCTTCACAGGTTCTGTCACAGGGATTTGTTACTGTGGCTTCCTAGAACACATATTCTACAGTATTTTATATTAATGCAATTTATTTGCTATTTAATAATGAGTTTTTAAATACAAAATGCTATTTAATGAGTTTGGTGGTGTTTTTCCTTTTTAATTTCTACATGGAAGGGCTGTTTGATTTTCCGATTTTCTGTTCAGCAAACAACTGCGAGTATGGGCTTAGGTTGTGAAATATTTATTAGTGCCCAACCATTCATTCTAGCCTCTTTCTGGTATGCCCTTGTGCTACAGAGACTGGAAAGCTAAAAGCTCCATTTCAGACTCTTGCAGCCTGGGCTCTGGGAGGAGATACGCTTCCACTAAGTAAATGAATGCCTGCAAGACTAGAAGACAGAGTTGCAGGCCGCGGCTGCCTCAGCTCCCTTGTATGAAGGTCTCTTCAGGTTTGCACGGGTAGTGACTGTTTCCTTTACCCGGACTCTGATACAGTGGCTTAATTTAGGATGGCATGTTAGAAATCTTCATGCACGTGTGTTATATCGCTGTGGTTTGTAATTCCATATTAAATAGATTTATATATTGCTCAGCTTTTTTTTGTCTTTCCTTTAAGCTATTGCAGCTAATTGCAAAATCCCAGTTAACTTCATTGAGTGGTGTGGCACAAAAGAATTACTTCAACATTTTGGATAAAATCGTTCAAAAGGGTAAGATGATCACTGTATTTTTAATACTCTAAATCTTAATTAGAAATTTGGTGCAGGCCGGGCACGGTGGCTCAAGCCTGTAATCCCAGCACTTTGGGAGGCCGAGGCGGGCGGATCACGAGGTCAGGAGATCGAGACCATCCTGGCTAACACGGTGAAACCCTGTCTCTACTAAAAATACAAGAAAATTAGCCGGGCGTGGTGGCAGGCGCCTGTAGTCCCAGCTACTCAGGAGGCTGAGGCAGGAGAATGGCGTGAACCCCGGGGGGTGGAGCTTGCAGTGAGCCGAGATCGCGCCACTCACTCCAGCCTGGGGCACAGAGCAAGACTCTGTCTCAAAAAAAAAAAAAAGAAATTTGGTGCAACGAGATGGGATTTTTCTTTTATCTTTACCTAGTACACATGCTGTCAAAAACAGTTGTGTAAATAATGTGATAACATCAGAAATACAGGTCATCCCTCTAGTTCCCAGTGTCCTGTTACTGCTGTTTACTTTTTTAAAGTTGCTTTTGCATACAAAGCGATATACTAGGAAAAATAACTAATCCCAGAACTTAAAAAAGCTATTTTACCTTTTCATGATTTTAGCTAATCACAGTTCATTTTAGATGTATGCTTCCAAAATTAGCAGGATTGTGACTTACTCACTTAGGCATCAGATAAGCCAGTAATTTTCTTTTTAATTAGCTTGCCTTGGTAAGTTACTGGCTGTTAGTAAGTGGAACTTTAAATTTTACACCATGACTTTATACATACATAGGAATATATGACTCTATATTTAAGCCACTTTAAAGCAGCCACTTTATGATAAGTACAAAAGAAAGTATAAACTGACCATTTTAAAAGCAAAATTGTAGACCCAACTGAAAATTTATCAGATAAAATTTTAAAGTTTTAAAAAATCTCGTTATATTTGTGATATCTCAAAAATGATGTCAGTTTTCGGATGCAGTGAAATTACATCTTTTTTATTGTGCTAAAATATACATAACATAAAATTTACCATTTTAGCAGTTTTTAAGCATCCAGTTCAGTGGCGTTAAGTACATGTATATTACTGTGCACCCATCACCACCATTCATCTCCAGAACCTCTTCATTGTCCCAAACTGAAACTCTTGTCTCCTTAAACACTGAGTCCCATTCCTCCTCCCTGCCAGCCCCTGGTAATTATCATTCTACTTTCTGTCTCTATGAATTTGACTACTCTAGGTGCCTCATATAAGTGGAGTTATATATTTGTCCTTTTGTAACTAGCTTATTTCACTTTGTGTAATGTCTTCAGGGTTCATCCATGCTGACTATGTGTTAGAATTTCCCTCCCGTTTTAGACTGAATAGTATTCTATTCATGTATAGATCACACGCTGTTTGTTCATCTATCAGTGGACATTTGGGTTGTGAAACCAGATTGTTTTTTAAAGTGTTGCTTAACTGTGTCAATCCATAGTTTTATTTTTATGTATTCCAGTTCTTGATGACCACCACAATCCTCGCTTAATCAAAGATCTTCTGCAAGACCTAAGCTCTACCCTCTGCATTCTGATTAGAGGAGTAGGGAAGTCTGTATTAGTGGGAAACATCAATATTTGGATTTGCCGATTAGAAACTATTCTCGCCTGGCAGCAGCAGCTACAGGATCTTCAGATGAATAAGGTATGAATATCTCGGCATAAGAGTTGTTACACTCTGTTTTTGTATTACAAAAGTTGTTATCTTTTCTAAGCATACATGAAAGACTGCTATAGCTTTCTGAAAGATTTTCTAATGCTTTCATAAGTATTCATTAAATTGTTTTAAAATAGAAAGGGACCAAAGACCCCTAATGGCTTATAATTGCTATTGGAAAGGCAGTGGGAATAGCAGTCATTAAACCAGGCTGATCCTGTGGGTGATTAGATATAAACAAATTTACCTTCATGGGAAATTGAATATTTCAGTTATTAGAATAACATTCAGTAAATTAAGACTAAATTGTATTGCCAGTAATTCTCTATTTATTTAGTTGTTGCTTCTCCCGAGTTAGTAATTTTTTGTCTTCTTCCTTACTGTCTTTTTTGGGGATGTGTTTATAGTTCTTGGCAACAATGAACAAGGCCAAAAGAAGGTGCAAATCACGTCAGTTGTGTTTGATATTTTTTCTTAATTCTGGTAACTAGTTTCAGCAAGAAAAATGTTCACACCATTGCCCCAGGTATTTACATAGTGTTTTATTTAACTCTAGTACTAATAAGAAAAAGAATAAACTGAAGATATATCTTAGTGGTGTGACTTATATAGCCTTAGTGGTATAAATGATTCTGCAGATTGTACTGGGAGGGTCATAGTTAACCTTTTATCATAGCACCCCAGGTTCCACATAAAGGAATGGTTTTCAAGTGCCCTTCAAATGCCTTAACTTTTGGCTGTTTATTTGCCATCTAAATACGGGACTTACAAAAAGAGTGATGATTGCCTAGTTTTGAGTCTGAAATTATAATTAATAATGTAACATTCAGCGTGAGTAAGAGTTAAGAAAGTTTGTTATAAACGTTGGACTCTGTTCGGTTGTCTTGGTGTGACCCTGTAGTCGTTCAGAGCTTTGCACAGGCTGGCTCTTCACTGCCTCTTTTACTGCATTCCCCATGCATAGGTGAGTTGTACTAAAAGTCCATCTGTAAGACACGCGTGGCACGGGCTTGCTGTAGAAGTCCTGACATGAGTGGCCAGGCCACATGGCCAAAGTCCCCTTTCTCCTGATGAGATGGGTCCCTGGTAGTGATGTCCAGCGGGTGACCTTCTCGGGGAGAGAATAGGGTGTGTCCTTGTCCATGGTGGGTTTTCATGGTCAGGATCCCAAGGAAGGGGGTGTTTGGGAAAGGCCAGGAAGCAGCCTTTCTGGTCTGGCTGGGAAGTTCCAGGTGGGATTAGTGGCTCTCCATTCTTTGGAGAGAGATGTGGAGCCAGTGGGGAGACGTGGACCAGTGGAGACAACAACAAAGCTCCAAGGATTGGGCCACACCTCACCAAGAGGAGAGAAAGGAGAAAGCAAGGGAGAAGCTTGCATCTTTGACTGGGTGGGCCGAGACAGAGCAGGAAGGCACAGCTGTATGCTGAGCTTCCTTCGGGATCTTCTTTCCGTTCATACTACCTGGGAAGAGGCATGGGCTGAGGGATAACAGAAGTGCATGTGGCGCCAGCTTGGCCCACTCAGGGCTGCCCATAGCCAGTGAAGGAAGACACTTGTGCTTTTGGCCTGGGATGGTTCCCACAGCCATGGTAGGCAAAGCACACTCACATGGCAATACCTCTCTGCCTCAGCACAGAAGGATAGGTGTTACCATAGTGCCATTTTGATCAAGTGGGAAAAATAAGGCACAAGAATGAAATTAATGATTAATCTTTGAGGAACAAGAAAGCAATGATAACACAAAGGTGCCAGTTTTCGTCATGTCCACTCAAGTCTTACCATCAAAGACCTTGAACTGGTTTCTTTTGTCTCATTAGTGGTTGCATGCTGCCTGGCATCTCTTCACCTCAGACCCTGAGTGCTCTCTGAAGCAGGAAGCTTGGCATGTGCCTCTGTGAGGATCTTGGCTTCTGGACCCTTTGCCCTGCTTCCAGCCTCGAGGAGGGTCAGGTTCCTTTGTAGGAGTTGGCCAGAGGAGTTTTACCTCTCTGGGAATGTTACTTGAAACCAGTAGAAAGAGCACTTTACCAACTCAGTTAACTGAGCTGCATTTGTGGATGCCGGACTCAGTTAGCCAAATTGGTCTGAGGCTGCTTAAGGTAAAGATCTGGTCTCCTGACCTGCTGGCTGATGCTGAATTGCTACCTCACACTTACTCATGTGAATTTTGAGGTGACTCGAGCAGATGGGGTTAGAACAGAGCAGCTGAGAGCCTTCCCGGATCCCTGACAGTGGAAGTTCAAGCACACCGCCTGAAGTTCCGCCATGTCAGCCTCACAGGATACAGGGACCAGCTTTCTCCAGTGAGCTGACAGTCGTCTTTGTCTTCTAGATTATCCCAACAAGAAATACCTTGACACCTCTGGCCAGGCGCAGTGGCTCACACCTGTAATCCCAGCCACTCTGGGAGGCCAAGGCGGGTGGATCGCCTGAGGTCAGGAGTTGGAGACCAGCCTGGCCAACGTGGTGAAACCCTGTCTTTACTAAAAATACAAAAAGTAGCCGGGTGTGGTGGCAGGCACCTGTAGTCCCAGCTACTCGGGAGGCTGAGGCAGGAGAATTGCTGGAACCTGGGAGGTGGAGGTTGCAGTGAGCCGAGATCGTGCCATTGCATTCCAGCGTGGGCAACGAGAGTGAAACTCCGTCTCAAAAAAGAAATACCTCGACACCCCTTAAATCTAAATTCTCATAGTCCCAAAAGTAAGCAGAAATTTAGTATATATTATGTTGAAAAGTTCCTAAGAACATCAGAAATTTTTTTCTTGAAAAACAAATATACTTTGCGTTTAGGCTGCATTTGAAGATATGGCAGTGCTGATGAATTGGAAGTGCTTTCATGTGCACATCTCTGTGACTCAGTCAGAGTGGACACACAGGTATGTGTTCACATGCTTCCTCACCCAGTCAGCACTTCCTGGATGCCGCCATGTGCTTGCTAGGCCCATCGGAGGTGGGACACATGGATCAGCAGGTGTGGCCTTTAGCGTGGGGCGTCCGAGGGCCCAGGGAGATGAGCCCACGATGAGTCACAGAACTCAGTGGGTTATAACAGATATGCACACAGGGCTGTTGACATTACATTGGTTCACTAGTGATGTGATGTTTTAGGTGGAGCTTGAAGAATGGGCCGGGTGCGGTGGCTCACACCAGTAGTCCCAGAACTTTGGGAGGTCAAGGCAGGCGGATCACAAGGTCAGGAGATAAGAGACCATCCTGGCTAACACAGTGAAACCCCGTCTCTACTAAAAATACAAAAAATTAGCCAGGCGTAGTGGCGGGCACCTGTAGTCCGAGCTACTTGGGAGGCTGAGGCAGGAGAATCGCTTGAACCCAGAAGGTGGAGGTTGCAGTGAATGGAGATCACACCACTGCACTCCAGCCTGGGCGACAGAGTGAGACTCCATCTCAAAAAAAAAAAAAAAAAAAAAAGGGGAAAGTGTCCAGGTGGTGGCCTGTTGGTCAGTGCTTAACAACTGGCTCTCCAGGGGCAAGAGGTTTGATTTGTAGCATTTGTCACTTTCCCACTATGACTGACTTCAAGCCACCAACGAAAAGTAAACTGGCTAACAAAATTCCCAGAAGTTTCAGAGTTGACTCCTGTGAGAAGGTATGGGAACTTCTGCATCTAGGCGCTGATAGAGTGTGGTATGCCAAATGTGTGTACTACTTGGAAGAAGGTGCAGGGTATTAGGATCAGATTCAGGGCTTTATGGGCATTGCAGAGTGTTTGCTGCTCTCTGCCAAGGGTCATTGAAAGGTCCATGTTTAGAGGTACCCCTTCAGTGCCAGGCAGGGACCAGCCAGGTTGGAGGGAAGCAAACCCTCATTGCATTCATGAGGAGTGACAGTTAAATGGGAAGGATGAACTTGGGGATACTTTAGCAAAAGACTAGACTGGTGACTTTGAAGTGGGTGCGAGGGAAAGAAGAATTGAGGGAGACTTCAGTTACTCACCACGTAGTGAGGGGATGGGTCTCCCATGGGGAAGAGCAGAGCAGTTGGGAACACGGACTTGGGACCAGGCAGACTGGGCTCGAGGCTGGACCCTGATCGAAGCTGGACCCCAATCTTGGGCAAGCCAGTCAACTCATCTGTATCTCTTGTTTTTTTTCTGTGTAAAATAGAATGATAATAGCAACGCAAGTTCCCGTTAGCAGAAGTGCTTCCACAGAGAAATGGGAATCATTAACAGTCCCATGCAATAGCTGAGACTATCCTAAAGCAAGAGAAGCAGACAGCAGCATCGTTTCTTCCTTCCATTGCGGTGTAGGTGTGAGAGATTTCATAATGGCAGAGAGCATGTAGCTAATCAGTGGAGGAGGTGTGGCAAAAAACGCAGCAGGATTTCTGACATGTTCAGCAAGACTTTTGTGCCTTGTCACATTTCGAGATTTCTTTTGGATGAGAAGTGCTGGCATTTCTGCTACACCCTCTTGTTATAGCCATTAACAGGGCTGTAAAACCGGACTCTGCCAGAAATCCCAAATGCCGAGTTGTCACACCAGACTCTATAACTCTACTAATCCAGGATTTTTTTTCTTTGTACTACCTTCATACTCCCTTTAAACTTTGTAATTTTAGCAGCAGAATATTTGTAAACTCCTGTCTGCTACAGAAATTTTTCTCAATAGGAATTAGAATGAAGCACCTGGAAGACATAATTCTTGTGAGAGTGTTAGACTTTTAGTTGGGGGTTAATTTACATGCACGTTATCGTTTTGTTTTGTTTTGTTTTTGTTTTTGAGATAGGGTCTTGCTCTGTCGCCCAGGCTGGAGGGCAGTGGTTCAGTCATAGCTCACTGCAGGCTTTAACTCCTGGGCTCAGGTGATCCTCCCACCTCAGCCTCCTGGGTTGCTGGGATTATAGGTGTGAGCCACCCAGCCTGGCCATTTTCTCTTTTCTATGTGCTCTCTGCCATATGCTAGACAATAAAGATGGAAGGATGGGCTAAGACTTGAATCAAATGTGTCAGACTCATCAGTAATGAACAAAGAAGTTTGCTGAGAGCCTGCGGGCACCATGCTGGCTCCTGGGGAAGTGATGTCTCTTGCACTGTGCAGCTCCGTAGCCTACAACAGGGTGCAGTGGTGCAGTCCATGAAAGCTTCATGATTATGTCCAGAATGTTAGAGCACTTCACAAACTGTCAAGCAGTGTTGAGGCCCCACTCGTGTCTGGAAGATGCATAGTGTGCTTGAGGAGGTGAAGGCGGCTTGGAGTGCATCACTGGCGGTCCATCCTCGTGCTGCCCACTGGGATGCACGAGAAGCGCCCTGCAGCAGTTTCCATTCTGAAGTCCTAGGAAGTTGCTTCCATCGCGAGGGCATTATAGGGGAGCAGGAGAAGAAAATGGGGTGTCAAGGCACGGGTGCCCCAGTCACCTCTCCCTACACTCCACTGTCCACAGAGGTCAGGCAATTTCAAGAACCAAACTCATGGAATTAGCTCATTCTAGCCAAAAATAGATGGTCACTGTGCTTTGTGTGCAGCAGGATTATAGAAGGGCACGACACATCAGAAGGAGGCCAGCTCTCCCTGTGGCCAAGTACATATATCAACCTATTGGGAACAAAAGAAAAATACAAATCAGAAGCTTGCGGGTGAGCAGACTGAGGTCAGGAACCGAGGCGGGACCAGGTAGCCTCTGTCCCGCCCAAACAAACAGCCAGAACCCCACTGTCAGGAGGAGGTGCTTCTAGTGAGAATGAAGGGAATCATTTAGATACAACTGAGGCCTGAAAAGTCTGAAACAGTATGAGCTCAATCCACGGCTTTCTCAGGTCAACCTCAGAGCAGAGTTTAATTTTTGAACTGATTGAGCCCACTTCTCGGGGCCAGGGACAGCCACCCTTCCTCACCTGGCGTGTGCACACACGTGTGTCTTCTGAGGGCAGATGCGTTGCATTTACTCTGGTGTGTGTGGGGGAGAAATGGTTTGTAAACTTGAAGTCATAGAAACGTAAAGCTGGAAGGTTGGGGGATGTTGGACGGAGGGTGAAAAGTTTCTGTGGTGCAGGAGGAGTCCGCTCTGGAGGTTGTCTACACAGCATGATGACTGCAGTTAATAATTATACATCCTTCACTTCAGATTTGCTAAGAGTAGATCTTAAATGTTCTCACCACAAAAATAAAAGGATTATGACTTGAGGTGACGGACAGCGAGCTGGGCTATGGCCACTGGTTCATAACGCATACAAGCACAGAACACCACGTGCTGCCAGTATAGACAGATTCCATTTATCACTTACACCTCAATAAAGAAAAAAACCCCACAAAGCTAGAAGGGGCTTTGCAGATGATGTGGTCAGCCTCCCTCATCACTGGGGTGACCAGCTGTGACCCATCAAGGCCTAGGGGCTGTCCAGGCCACCCAGACAGTGGTGGGGTGCAGGCCCTGCCCCCTGCTGGTGATGGGTGTCATGTTGCCCTCGTGGTGCATTGGACTCATCTGGGCAGCAGTGCCACATCTGTAGACCCTGCTCTTCTCCAGGTGTGTCTCGATGCCATAGAGGAGTACTGACCTCCTGATGCTGATAGACACCTGGCGCATGGGGAGGTGCAGCAGTAGGGCCTCACCCAGGAACAGCCTGGTTCTGTCCTGCTGTGCAGCCCTCCCTTGCCCTCCTCCTCCAGCCCTCCCCAGGGTGGTGGATGCAGGCCCCTTGATGCCTTGCAATGCATGACCTGGAGAGCTCCTTTTGTGTTGCCATGTTTTGAAGCATTCATTCCAGCTTGACTCTTCAGTTACTGTGTGAACAAACACTGGCCATCTTCTCAGTGAGATGCTGTTGTGTTTTCCTTTCAGCAAGTGAACAATGGCCTCACCCTCAGTGACCTTCCTCTGCACATGCTGAACAACATCCTCTACCGGTTCTCAGACGGATGGGACATCATCACCTTAGGCCAGGTGACCCCCACACTGTATATGCTCAGTGAAGACAGACAGCTGTGGAAGAAGCTGTGTCAGTACCATTTTGCTGAAAAGCAGGTGAGTGGGATGCAGCAGTGTCCCCTCAGGCTGGGAGTTTAGTAGACTCTGCCTAGGGGCCATACCGTATAAACTCACCTGAAGAGAAAGAATGGCTGAGTGTTTTCCACTTTGAAAGAACCAGGAACAATCAGAATTTATTGAGATTGCTGTGGTTTCTCTCCTATAGAATGTAAGGTTTATTTTTCCTGTTGAAAAAGAACCATGATTCTAAAATAACCCAAAACTGAACAGCAAAGCATGAGCTGAGTTCTTTTCTCTCCTGTTGATAACGAGGTGCATAGAGTCCCTGGCTCGCTGCCTTTTCTCCTGATGTGATGAATCAGATTCCAGTTTTGCTTTTGACCAAGCTGCACATCCTTGAAAAGTCAGGCACCCTCTGTGTGCCTCAGTGCTCTCAGCACTTGGTAGATGGCACTCCTGAGTGTCCACAGCATGCCCCGCCACTGCCTTTTGCCTGCTGCACTTGGGATTGCCTGTGGGGCAACATAAGGTGTGTTCTGCTGTCAGTGCTTGAGGCCTTTCCAGGGTGGTCTGCTCATTCCTCATCCACGATGAGACCGTGTGGTCCCTGCGCAGCCAGGGAAGGCAGGTGGCTGGAGGGAGGCGCGTTGTGCTCCTCATGGGGTGGGATTGGAACTGTGGTCAGCACTGTGAAGACCTAGGATGGGACTGGGTGCCTTTCATGAGGAGCACAATCTACCCTTGGAGTGTAGGGCAGCGGACAGGGCCTAGGCAGAGAGCACGACCCTACCATGGGGAGGGTGCTGTGTGTGTGAGTGGTGGATGGTGAGGAAGCACAGCAGAGGCCAAGCCACATGAAGAATCTTTGTGTCCTGTGAGCTCAGGGGAGCCAGCAAAGCACATGGAATTGCAGCTTTCAGAAGAGCTTCTGTTCTTGTTTGAGGACTAGGCTGGAGTGGATATAAGAGGATCCATCAGGATCCTGCCTCAGGAAAATAAGTTATGGGCAAGGAAGTGCACGAGGGCAACAGGGAAGACATCAGAAGATGACCCTGAGGGATGGGATGGGGGCTCCCACAGGAAGGGGCTGGCCTGGACGCGGGCCTCATGGAGTGTGTCTGAGAGGTATGTGGAGCAAGGGCCTGGACAGATGCATATGGAGAGGACGGGAAGCAATGGGATCAGCCTGAGCAGGGCCTGAGGGCACCAACCCCAATGCTGAGTGATAGATGAGGTGCCTCAGAACCTGGGGGGAGCTGGACCCTCAAAGCCGTGGACAGAGAGATTAATAGGACAAAGAAAAGCCTGTGAGATTTAGCTGAGCAGAGGTTATGGATACCTTGGGGAGAACTGTCTCAAGTGGAGTTGTTCGAGAGAAGCAAAAGAATTCCAATATTAATTTGAGTAGGAGAACAGTGGATTGAATTTTAAGTCAGCACTGGGCATGGGGGAGGGGTTGGATAGACTTTTGTGGGGAGGACTTAGATCCTAGGAAAAGAGGTAAATGAAGGTCATCTGGGATGAGCCCTCTGCCTCCCAGTTTGCCCTGGGACACTCCCTATCACGTGCAGGCCCGAGCTGTTCCCAAAAGGCGTTAATGAGAGTGCCTGGCAGGTGTTTATACATCTAGACCCTAAACATGCTTGAGGATGTATTTTGGCCATTTCTGTGGTCATTGCCATTCTTAAAAGAGTTGCTTTAAATAAGTTAAATGTCTGTTCTGCACCGATATCCTAGAATAGTTAAGTTGCAATTAGCACCTGCAGGTGCATCTCATTTGTACAGATTTTCTTATCTGAATCATAAAAACACAGCATCGGAAAATAATGATCTGTTCTTCAGGCATCAGTAACTAACATTAAGGCCCTGAAAAAAACAAAGCATATTAGAAAGACCTTTTAGGAGAAAGCATAGATAAGGAGGCATCCTCAAAGTAAAACTAGATACCTGAGAAAGCTGGACTGGTTCAAGAGAGTATGGAAGGAAAGTCAGCTGAATGCTCTTGACTGAAGCATCTGGTGGGATGTTGCATTTGAGTTCAGAAAAATCACAGATCATTATTTAGGAGAAAAACTATGGGGGGGATTCTCCCCATGAACACTGGTATAGCACAGAATTCGGAAGAAGTAGAAATGAGACAACAAATGGTTGTTTTCAGTCTCTGGGAACTAATGTTTTAACAGTGCCTGCCTAGAGGACACAGAAATTGATACTAAATACAAACAGGCTGATAACTACTACTTTTTATTTTGCAAGTAGTCTTCGTTTCAAATTTTATTAGAAACAGGATTTCCTCATTGACTCCATGATAATTTCCAGAGTCCTCAAAAGCCATGACTGAAGTATGAGTATGTTATACAAGTGATTGTTTTTAGCTATGAAAAGTAAAACATGCTCATTGCAGCAACAGCCTTAAAGACTAGTACAGTGTTGTGCAAACAAGTTAAAGGCCCCCACCCCAAGGCATCCCTGTTTCTCCTTTAGCCCATGCATTTTGTTTTGTTTCAGGCTTTTATGTGCATTCAAACATACACATTAATTTATCTAGCTGTGCACTGGTCATTTTCAAAACTGTAATTGAAAGTCACTCTGTAACACTGATGTTTTTGGTAACACTTTTATTAAGATACCCTCCACTTTATCAGCCATCACTACAGTCAGTGTTAGGATATTGACATCTGTATTAGTCCATTCTCCGCTGCCAATAAAAGACATACCCGAGACTGGGTAATTTTTAAAGACTCACAGTTTGACATGGCTGGGGAGGCCTCACAATGCTGGTGGAAGGCAAAGGAGGAGCAAAGCCACATCTTACAGGGCGGCAGGCAAGAAAGCGTGTGCAGGGGAACTGCCCTTTATAAAACCATCAGATCTGGTGAGACTTATTCACTATCACAAGAACAGCATGGAAAAGACCTGCCCCCATGGTTCAGTTACCTCCCACGACACATGGGAATTATGGGAACTACAGTTCAAGATTTGGCGGGGGACACAGCCAAAACATCAGCATCACCTCAGGAAACAAAACCAAACCAAAAAAACCCGTACCCTTCAGCTACCATTCCCAGCCCTAAGCAACCCCTGATGGACTTCCTGTCTCTGTGTTTCCCTGTTCTGGACGTGTCATATAAGAAGAATCTGTGGCATCTGCTGTCTTGTGACTGGCTTCTTACCCTTTGCATGATGTCCTTATGACTCCATGTTGTAGAATGAATCAGAGCTCCATTCACGATTGAATAATATCCCACTCTCTATATCCACATTTTGTTTATCCATTCATCAGTTGATTGACTGTTTGATAAAAGTTTGTGGCTTTTACAAATAATGCTGCCATGAACATGTTCGAGTTTGTGTGTAGATGCCTGTTTTCATTTCTCTTGGTTGTAAACCTAGGAGTAGAATGACTGAGTCATATGGTGGATTCTGTTTAACTTTTTGAGGAATTGCCAGATTGTTTTGCCAAGTGGCTGCACCATTTCACATTCCCCCAGCAGTGTGTGAGGTCTCTCGATTCTCCACCCCTCCCCAATGCTTCTCATTATTTCACTTTTTGATTAAAGCCATTCTAGTGGGAATGAAGTGGGTTTCATTCCATTTCCCTGATGCCTGGATTCTGAGCATCTTTTCATGAGGTTATCATCCATTTCTGTGACTTCTTTAGATAAATGTCTTTGCAAGTCCTTTGCCCATTTTTAAAAATTGGGTTATTTGTCTTTTTATTATTGAGTTTTAAGTGTTCTTTATGTATTCTTGATATAAGTCTGTTATCAAATATGTGTATAGCTTATTTTAATAACATATTATGGACATTATTCTGGATTGGAATATTTAAGTCTGTTTAACAGCTGCTTGGTATTCCATTGTACAGGCATAGCATAATTTATTTGATTTGTCACTTATTGATTTAAGCCAAGTGAGTTTAATTTCAAATAATTGTTTTATGTACTACACTGCCTTTGAAAAATAATTTCAGATAGAACTGGAGGCCATTATTCTAGGTAAAATAACTTAGGAACGGAAAACCAAATACCTTATGTTCTCACTTGTAAGTAGGAGCTAAGCCATGGGTACACAAAGGCATTCAGAGCGGTATACTCCACAGTAGAGACTCAGAAGAGGGAAGGGTAGGAGGGGGAGCGATGAAACACTACATGGTGGATCAGTGCTTACTTCTGCAGTGATGGGAGCACGAAAATCCCACACTTCAGCACCATACAGTTCATCCATGTGACCAAAACCCACCTGTACCGCTAAAGCTATTGAAGTTAAAAAATATTAAAAACTAAAATAAAATGAAAAAGTTTTACACCTAATATTATGCTTTGAAAGTCATCTTATGCTGATTCTGAATGGGGTTTTGTTTGTTTAGTTTTGTAGACATTTGATCCTTTCAGAAAAAGGTCATATTGAATGGAAGTTGATGTACTTTGCACTTAAGAAACATTACCCGGCGAAGGAGCAGTACGGAGACACGCTGCATTTCTGTCGGCACTGCAGCATTCTCTTTTGGAAGGTACTGATTTAAATACGCTCTTGGAATTTCAAGATTAAAATTTGGTGAAACTAATCACTTATATTCTAAGTGTAAGACTAAAAAGTGGAAAGTACTGTTATAAGTAAGTTAAGGAGATATATTTTACCAAATATTGGGGTAGGGGAATAGATGTTCATTCAACTTGGGCTTAAACCAGAAATGCTGAAAACCAAAACGCTTCTCCTTTTTGCAGAAGTTAGCATGTAGGAGGCCATTGCAGGTGGCTTGCGGCCACTGGCTTTTCCTGGCAGCAGCTCCAGGTTCCCTTCTGACCCCCAGCCTGAGGCTGAAGGCTGGAGTGTGACTCCTCTGCCCATCTGAGGACAAGTGCACCTTCCTCGTTTCCCCAGACTTAGCCCTTGGCCCTTTATGTCCCCACCATCTGTGTAGGGCCAGGACCAGCTTAGGCTTCATTTCTCAAAGCCACATTCTTAGAGAAAAAGCGTCCATAGAGAAGTCCCAGATTTTAAAATCTGCATTTTTCTCATTCATACAATCAGAACTTAACAAGACTATTGTTACTTATCTGCAAGTTTCTTCCCTTCATCCAGTTACTTCCTGTTCTCACCATCCAGACTGTGTGTCTGAAAACAATGTTTTTCACAGTCAGAGGTAACTGCTTATTTCTTTTTTTTTTTTTTTTTCTTATTTTTTGAGATAGGGTCTCGCTCTGTCACCCGGGCTGGAGTGCAGTGGCATCACCATGGCCTACTGCAGCCTCTACCTCCTGCCTCTCGAGTAACTGGGACTACAGGCAGGTACTACCATTCCCAACTAATTCACTTCTTTTTTTTGTTTTTTTGAAGCAGTGTCTTGCTCCGACACCCACGCGGTTCTGGGTGCAGTGACGCAGTTATGGCTCACTTCAGCCCCGACTTCTGGGCTCAAGTGATCCTCCCACCTCAGCCTCCTGAGTAGCTGGGACCACAGGGGCGAGCCACCGTGCCCAGCTGATTTTTTTGTTGTTGTTAACTGTTTTTTGTTAATTTTTTGTTAGAGATGGGGTTTCACCGTGTTACCCATGGCTGGTCTCAAAACTCCCAAGCTCAAGCAATCTGTCTGCCCCAGCTTTCCAAAGTGCTGGGATTACAGGCATGAGCCATGGCACCCGGCTATTATCCACTTCTTTTTTAACATGTTAATATTATTTCACCCTGGAGTATGTTTCCGTGGTCTGCCTTGCGTTTGAACATGTTTGATGTTGTGAGATTTCACCATGGGGGAATAAAAGTATTGAAACTAGGCAGAAGCTGGTCCTGGAGTGACCCTCCTGAGCTGCTGGCTGCTCTGTGGAGGGAACCCCCTGACTGTCCCTGGTCTAGATGAGGCCCTGCCTCTTGCAGGAGTGGGCTGTCTCTGCCTCTTGCCTTCTCTAGGTCTAGGGAGATGAGGCTTTTGCCTGATAGACACCGTAACCTGTTGTGTGATTTTACCTTTGCTTTACGTTTATCTAACTTTGTTATCAGATAGGTCATAAGGCAAGCTCTAGGCTGTTGGAAAGAGACAACTGCTTTTCATTTCAAATTACATTTATTCTAAGTGTGGCTTTAAAAATTAATCCATGATTGAGCAAAGAATGTAAAGATGTGTTTTTCTTGTATTATTTTAATAGTTTTATTTGGTATCTCAAAGGTAAACAGCATCATACATGAATATGAGATTTTATTTCTGATTTATTATTTTATATTTTGGTATGACTTCTCTCATGAAATTAAAAAGATGCAAGTTGTGTTACGTGTTTCTGCAGTAGTACAACTGTCTTGTAGAATATTATCCCTCAAGAGCAGGGGAACATCTTGATTCCAGTTTATTCTCAACTTGGTGAGGTCAACGAATCAGTTCATCAGTAAGATTAGGTTATACAGGAGAGAGCCCTCATTCTATTCTTTTCTCCCCAGTTATACGGCACAAAAAGCGCAATATGGAGGTGAGTTGTCTGCAGTAGAAGCCACAGGCAGATGCTTGTGGACTGAAGGAAAGCGGTCAACTGAGTGAAGTCCAGGTTCTCACCCAGCTTTGACACCTGACCCTGGAGGGAACAGGGCCCCCTTCTGTGTAGTTCCTTCTAGGACTGACACTTGTTCTTCTCTGAAATATTAACACTGAAAACATGTGGCTGTGTCTTCAGTCACAGAGTAAGAGTGGACACAATCCTGTAATTTGTAAGTTAAGTGAGTGCTTCTCCTAAGAGTTACTTTTCTTTTTTCTCCTGAGCAGATTGTTTTGTACTATAGAACTATTAAAAGCAACGATACTTTTATGGGGGAAAATACCATTCACAAAAGGGGCAGAAGGCTTTCAGTTTTGTATGTGATAGTGTTTTTCTTAGAACAACATTTATGAATATTGGAGCTCTCCCCGTCTGCTAAGCAACTAACAAAGAAAAACACTCCTTCGCTTCTACATTGTTGGGCCGTACAGACCAACCTCCCTTATCTGAAATGCCTGGGACTTGAAGTGTTTCAGATTTCAGATTTTTTTTCATTTGTTTCATTTACACAGAGCTTGAAGATAATTTCATACAATGTTTTAGTAACTTTATGTACTTGTTAATGTGGAGTTTTCCACTGTGGCATCATGTCAGTGCTCAAAAGTTTTGGATTTTGGAGCATCTCAGATTTTTGGATTACAGGTGTTCCATGTATATAAGGATATGTTGCCTTAGTTTCCTGAAATATGTAAGTTCTGATTTTTTAAAATTGAGAGATGGTGTAGCCTTCCAAAAGAATTTGCTTTGCCATTCTTGTCTTTAGTGAACCTTATCATACTTTATCAAGTCATGGAAATTGAGAACAAGTCTCTCCTAGCAAAGACAGCTGCCCATCTCTTAGTTCTGGGAGGTTCATGTCTTGCCCCTGGAGGCTGTGATGTCCACTTCACTGCAGCTACAGTGAGTGGCCCCATCACAGCTTCTCCCACTGAGTATCATTCCAGAAGGCAGTCCATGGTTTTAGTTCTGAATCCATGCATGGAAGTATTCAAAAAGAGCCATCCCTCCTAATTTAACCCCTGAAGGTGTCAGGTACTTCTTGCCCTGTCTCCCGTCTGCTCCATCAATGTGGCTAAGCGGAGGTGAGTGGCCTGGTGGGCCAAACCCAGATTGGAGTCAGGCAGACCTGGACCTGCCTCCAGGGTCTCCTGAGCTTGCTGCCCTCCCAGGGTCTTGGTTTGATGCCATGACCTGTCACACAGAGGAGCTGTGACTGTCCAACAGTCCTGCACCTGGAAACCTGGCACATAGCTGGTACTCAGAAAATGGCACTTAGGGTTAGGGTTACTGCTTGTTTTTTGTTTGTTTAGCATCCCAGGAGTTTGTGTTAACTGAGAAACTCAAGGAATATCAAAGCTAGTGAGAAAATGAGACTGGGTGTTGGTGACTGTAAATTCTTACCTGGCCCTGGGACTTGGTCATGAGCCGACACCATGGTGCATCTGTCTCAGGTCGGCATCTGGTGTTTTATCATTTCCCACAGTACATAAGCTTGGAGCTCGGCAGTCAGCAGTGCTGTGGAGCTGCTTCATCTGCTCCCAAGCTGGTTTCCCATCTGTTCTGGCTCTGCTATTATTGGAGTTCTTTTTTAACTTTTCTACCTGCCTTAGTCAGCCTTTCACACAGTCTGTAAGTAACTGGGCTGAGTTCAGCTCTGGAGCCAAAGACTGACTTCGATGGGAGGGTACACTGGTGCACCCTGCACTCAGGATCACTGAGAGGGGTGGCGTTATCTCCTGGCTGTACAAAACCTCAGTTAAAAACTGTAGACTTCGCCACTGCACTCCAGCCTGGGCGACAGAACAAGAATCTGTCTCAAAAAAAAAAAAAAAAACTGTAGACTTGGCCCGGCGCGGTGGCTCAAGCCTGTAATCCCAGCACTTTGGGAGGCCGAGACGGGTGGATCACGAGGTCAGGAGATCGAGACCATCCTGGCTAACACGGTGAAACCCCGTCTCTACTAAAAAATACAAAAAACTAGCCAGGTGAGGTGGCGGGCGCCTATAGTCCCAGCTACTCAGGAGGCTGAGGCCGGAGAATGGTGTGAACCCAGGAGGCGGAGCTTGCAGTGAGCTGAGACCCGGCCACTGCACTCCAGCCTGGGCGACAGAGTGTGACTCCATCTCCAAAAAAAAAAAAAAAAAAAAAAAACTGTAGACTTGTCGGCTGGGTCAGGGAAGCCAGGATGAGCATTTGGCATTTTTACATCCTGTTTTTTCTTGGTGTATCAGTTGCCAGAATAGAGGTCTGGACACCTGACATTCACCCGACAGGCCTGTGTGGACATCAGGAGCAAAGTTGGAGCCAGAATCTAAAATGAGGTCTCCATGGTCTGGTGGTCCTGGTCTTGCGGGGGAACCACTTCGCTGGTGCGGCCTGAACCAGCGGGGGAGGACAGCACAGGAGGGCAGCAGCTGAGGCTTGGGTTTGTGTTGGAAAGTGGCATCCACTGGTCTGAAGAAACAAGTGTCAGAGGTGGGGGCTGGCTTAAAGTGTGGAATTGACTTAATGTGCATTATTTAGCACAGAGCAGACCCTTTGGACATTAAATAACAGAACTTTCCCCCAAAAAACTTATAAAATTTTAATATAAACTGCACATGGAAGTAGCATCTCTTTTTCAGTGAATAATTTTGAAGGTTATTTAGCACGGCAGCCTCATTACTTGCCAATTTGAAAGACTTAAAGGTAAAGATATGTTGTCTTAAGACTGTCTTCAAGTAGTTTGGGAATTTGGGTTATCTGATGATGTCTTGTTTGCTTGCTTTAAATAACCTTGTACTGTCCAAATTCAGTTACCTGATGTTTTTAGTTATTTTTGTTAATAACATGAATCCAACCTGAATTCCTACAGTCTGGCTCTTTCTAATCTTTTTCTTTTTTTCCCTGCCTTCACTGCATTCCTTCCTGATTCTTTCTTCACGATCTCAAAGGACTACCACCTTGCTTTACTATTCAAGGTACTTCCCTGTCTTGCCACACATCCCGTGTTCGGGATGAAAATGTTGCATTGTGCTGTATCTCATGCACGTCATCCTGGTCACTGTCCAGCTCAATTCCAGCTCTCGCTGACTTGAGCTTTCTCAGGACCCTGAGCAGGGCTGAGTGGCCACTTTGGTCACCTCAGCAAAGACGAGAGTGTTTATGAAATATTTCGCAGAACAACACCTGAGTGCTGAGGGAGGGAGGGTGCTAGACGTGCCCATAAACACTTCACCACACAGCACCTGGGTTGGCAGCACTGCCAGGGCATGCCATGGAGAGACCCAGCACTGACCCCAAGGCCTCTGGTCCCGTCTACATACGTTCCTCCTAAGATTCTGCCAGCCTTCATTCACAAAATTAATTTTTCTTTCGTCGCTTCTCATATTAAATAAAATTCTGGATCCTTAGGTATGTGAGCATGGCCAGCTCCCTTGGAGCAAGCAGGAGCCTCGGGCTGAGGCCGTGTGTCCCCACGCTCATGTCCTGTGCAGGGAGCCCAGGCTGATTGAGGGATGAATGGTGGGTGGAGGGAACCCTGTGCACCAAAGTGCACCAGGAACAGGACAGGACAAAGGAATGGCTGGGATCAGAGGACAGAAAGCCCCCAGTGGTTTCTTCTGTGGCCTTGTAGATTCCCGGGCAATGCAGGGTGGTGTCAGCAGCTGGCTCCTCTGACTCAGTACCAGATTCAGCACTGGAAGGCTGACCTGGGGCCACTGTCTCCTGCCCTACCTGAGCAGGAGTTCCATGGAAAACCTGCGTAGAATCGGCTGCGGCTGCCCTTGTGTTGATCATTCTCATCCAAGTTCTCTCTCATGTACCTCTGAGGTGGGGCCCAGGGTCCATGTCAATAAGCAGCTGACGACCCCCCAACCACCATCACTAGAGTGTGGCTGGTGGTGGGCCCCCTCCTAACCATCTCCCACCTCCCCACAGGACTCAGGACACCCCTGCACAGCGGCCGACCCCGACAGCTGCTTCACGCCTGTGTCTCCGCAGCACTTCATCGACCTCTTCAAGTTTTAAAGAGTTGCCCCTGCCATCCCTGTTGGAGATTGTGCATCATGCTGTCTGTGCAGGGCTCGTAGTGAGTGTTCTGTGAGGTGGGTGGAGGCTCCTGGGAGGCCCCTGCTTCCAGAAAGCCTGGGAAGAACTGCCTTTCTGCACAGGGGGTGCATGGTTGCATTTTCATCATTGAGGGTCAGAGGCCAAGGAAATCATTTCTACTTTAAAAACTCTTCTAAGCATATTAAAATGTGAAATTTTTCTTATTATATATAGTTCAAAAATGTTTCAGGTGGTCAGCTCCATATTCTTTGTTAACCTGACACTAACGGCCAATAATATGCTTCTTAACTGTCAAATTACAGTTTCCCAATTTTATACTAATTGGGGGTGGGAGACAAAACAGTTGATCCTTGTAAATACGTTGTACAGAATATTTATTTTTTCTCAAAATGCATTTTAACTACTACATTGGCTGTGCCCAGATGAGTCCTCTTTGAATAGAAAGTGAACCCAGGGCAATGATAGCCATTCTTGTCTTAGGGCTTATGGATCGGGGTATGAATTGTGCACACAGAGCCCAAAAACGGGCAGTGGTCTCTGTGCTCCTAAGGCATCCAGCACAGGTTCTGGCAAGGGTATGCCTGCTGGGGGTGTGGGCTGGTCTGTGCACAATCCCAGACTGTGATGGCAACAGCCCAGTGCAGTCTGAACTTCAGTTGTGTTGAAACTACTTTAATAAAGTAATAAATCATGTTTATCTATTGATATAAACTTCATCAGTTTTGCATCCTACTGAGAAATGTTAGTGATTTTGATATTTAAATCCTTAAAAGATTGCTTTGTTTTTAAAATAACGCATGTCCATTTTAGAAAATTAGAAAATCAGTCCCACCACCCAAAGATTATTGTGCATGCTGAAAAGAATATGAAAAATCCCCTCAGCAGGCATAGGATAGAAATGCATTGTTGTATATTTCCATTTTCGAATAGGGTCAAGGAACCCAAGCAAATCATTTCTACTTTTTTTTCCTCTAAGCATAATAAAATTATGCTTTTATAGCTTTATAAATAGGACTAAAAAAAGATTCTGGATTTTTCAGCCCCACTTCTGTGAACTGACACAAATGGCCAAGAATGCATTTATTTGTCAAATTATAGTTTCTCCTGAGGCGATGCAAATACCTGGGGCCTCCATGAATATATGTTAGTTTTTCATAAAACCATAAATGTCCTGTATCCGGATCACTGTTATTTCACAACCCCTCCACCGCACCACCCCACCTTTTTTAAAAACATAGAACCATATCCTAAATGTTATTTGGAAACTTGGTTTTTATTAGCTCCGTAGAATCACCCAGATGGAACAGGCTTTATCATCACAGCATCCTGGGGTTCCCAAATGCCTCGCTGTTAGCATCAATAACTGATTAGCATCATCACACATAACAATGTGGCCGTCTCCTTACAGTAAAATAGTAGTCAACATCATGAGTCAAACATATTTTAAGGCTTTTAAATGTATTTCTAGATTGTTTATGAAAAAAAAAATTTTTGGAGTTTTTGAGACAGGATGTTGCTCTGTCATCCAGGCTGGAGTGCAGTGGTATGATCTCGGCTCACTGCAACCTCTGTCCCCCAGGCTCAAGTGATCCTCCCACCTCAGCCTCCCAAGTAGTCAGGACCACAGACATATACCACCATGCTCAGCTGTTTTTTTGTATTTTTAGTAGAGATGGGGTTTCACCATGTTGCCCAGGCTGGTCTCAAACTCCTGAGCTCAAGCAATCCACCTGCCTCAGCTTCCCAAAGTGCTGGGATTACAGGCATGAACCACCACGTCCAGCTGAAAAAAGAAATTGTTTTAATCTAGGAAAGGGAGTAAGTACATGGAGTTTCCATTATCCCTGAAGCACAGGTATTTCTTTTTCTGTTGGTGCTGTTTTAATAAGTGAAGAATTTGATGTATGATAAATTGTGAGCTTGAGTATTTCCATATATTTATTGTCCATTTGCTTTTCTTGTTTTTGGTAAATTACTTAATGTGTTATTTGCCTGTTTTTTGTGGGGGGGGGATGTTAGTCTTTTTTCATATTAGTTTCTTCTTAAAAGGAAACTATCCTTTTGAAGTTGTGGTTCTTTCTCCTAATTTGTCATATACTGTTATTGTCATTTAATTGTTAGACATTATAACAGTTCTCAGCTGTGCTATCGAATCACAGATACGTGCATTTAACTTGTATAAATTGCGCAGTACTTGCCTGGAAAACATAACCATATTAATAGTGTAGGATTCCAGCTGTTCTGCTGGGCTGGCATATTTCCACAGGCTATGGATAGATACAGCTAGCCGCACTGCCAGTGCATGAGTCACAGCCTTCTGCAGGTGCGTTCAAGGAACAAGTTGTGGGAGCTGGGCAGGTAAACAGAGATGGTTTTACATTGCTGGGGAGAGATTGAAAGGTTAATGGAGGGTATAAAGACAGAATAAAGACAATTTTGAGGCACTTACAGAAGATCAGACAACACCAAACAGAGATGAGAAGAGGAATCATAAATCTCCACATTGGAATGGTATTTTTGAATACAGTTTCTCTCACAGGGCCTTCCAAAAGTAGATATGCCACTCCTGTGAGATTAAATTACATTCTGATGCCTTCATTGCAATGAAGTAGATAATTTAGGACACCAAGAGCCTAAAGCCAGGCAATAAGTTTCACTCACCCATCGTTCCTGCAAAAGGCAATGCCAGACACTCTCAAGATAGAATCTCCAGTCATTCTCGGACCTGTACCCAGTCTGAGCTGCTCACTCAGGGCTGGTGTCTGTTGACACCCAGTTACAACTTCCTTTTGCCTATTTTGAGAGTCAGAAAGTCACATTCCTCACGTAATTTATGAATACACACAAATTGGAAAGGCATGTAGTAGCCACTCAGGAGCAGACCGAGTTGTAGCTGTCATGGTTTACTGCGTGATGTACAAGATCTCTGTATGCACTGTGTGTGTGTCCTGTACAGGGCTGTACACAGCAAACTGTGTCTACTTCATGGAAAAAATTTAATGATCTGTGAACAATATTTGCCTTAAATGCTGCTTTTAGAACCAAACTGTCATATAAGATTTATCAGTTCTTTAACACCTTTGTAGATTCCTGATGCTGTGTACAAAATCATGTCATCTGTGAATAGACAGTTTCACTTCTTTCTTTCAGCCTAGATGTCCTTTATTCTTCTTTCTTGCCCCACTTCGCTGGGTAGAATCTCTAGTACAATACTGAATAGCAGTGTGTCTTGTTCCTCATCTTAGGGGAAAGCTTTCAGTCTCACCATTAACTATGATGTTAACCTTGGGTTTTCCATAGATACCCTCTATCAGGTTGGGGAAGTTCCCTTCTATTCCTAGTTTGTTTTTATCATGAAATGGTGTGATGGATTTTGTCAAATGCTTTTTCTGCATCTCTTGAGAAGATAATGTGGTTTTTAGCCTTCATAAGATCAATGTGCTGTTATTACATTGACTGATTTCTGTATATTGAACCAACCTTGCATTCTGGGGCCAAAGCCCACTAAGTCATGGTTTATGATACCGTTTATACATAGCTGTTGGATTTGGTGTGTTGGAACAGCCAGCCCTCTGTATCCACAGGGGATGGGTTCCAAGACCTCCCACCCCGCCTGCCACACACCACCTTGTGATCTCTTGGGTTTTGGTGTCCATCTCATAGGATAAGCTTAGAAGTATTCCCTCTTCTGTGTTTTGGAAGTGTTTATGGTGGTTTCTTGTTGATTCTTTCAATGTTGGAGAGAACTCCACATAAGATTTGAAGTCACTGAGAAGCTTCAATTATCTCCCCTTTTGGAAATGCATTTGTCTTATTATCCTTTAAGAGGATAAGACCATTTTTTTCTAGCAATGCCTTGTAATGGTTTTTCTTTTCATTGCGAAGGCCTAACCTAGTAGATAAATGGACTATGAAACCTAGTCTGTTCTGCTTAGCTTCAGAATTATCAAAAGGAAAGGGTGCTGCCCTCTGAAAAAAGTCAGAAGCGAGCTTGGCTTATGAAACTTGACTTTTTAATCTCCCTCTCTTCATTATAATGTGTGCATGTGGTGGACACCACTCACCTCCCTCTAGTCCCTATCTAGTGCAATATCAAATGCTACCCAATGACAAAGCCAAGGGATTAGCAACAGTTAGGAGGAAAAAGAAGGACCTGCATACATGACTAACCAGCAGCAGCCATTGGGGCCTTCTGATGGCTGACACCAGCATCCACCCTGCTCTCAACCTCCCTGCACCCATGTCTATCTCAACAGAATTGCTGCTTTTGTCTTCACTCAAGCCCCACTCCTTGTCCCTTCCTGTTGTTTCTGCATAGAGGAAGCAGACCCTCAACTTTGGAAAACAGTGTCCCCCCACATCCCGTGGGCTAAATGCCACTGAGCTGGTAGGAGCTGCTCAGGTGTAGCCTCTGCCGCCAGAATTCTAGCAGGAACTGCATCACTCTGTGCCTAAAAAGCCCTGGCTCACAGCGTGAGACAGTGTGTTCTAGGTGGTAACGTGGCACCTACACACGCACCCCCAGCAGTCCACTCTAAACTCAGGCAGTGCATGGCTGCTGCCATTCCCACCCTCAGCATCTGTGAGATGAAGGAGTTGCTCCCCAGGGCATCTGCCCCAATACAGGCCACGTGGATCTGCCATTGCTTTTCACGCAAACGCCTAGGAGAGGCTATTAACCCTCCTAGTTGTCCTTTTTGTACTTGGTCCTCTCCCTTCCAATCCTCACGGTCCACAGAGTGACAAAGAAAAGAGAGAGATGCCAGAGCACCAGCTGGAGGGACAAGCGGGAGGAGGCACTGCTGGTGCCACAGGGGTCTTGGACCATAACCAGGGTTCACTGAGGACAGGGTTTCTTTGAAATGCTCGTTCTTCCTGTTTAAGGGAGAGCAAAAAACTGAGGGCATCTGTGTCAAATAGGAGAGACACCTCAACTGTCTCGTTTTTGCGTGGAAATTTCATTTTTATTTGATAATCATTTGAGAAAGTTGCACAGATGAAGGCAAGTTGGCTTTTATTATCTACCTATGTAGTCAATTCTAATGTCATTTAAAAGAATTTGATGTGTTAAAATACACAGGAAAGTTACCGTCTTATCCATTTTAAGTGTGCAATTTAGTGGCATTAAATACATTCATACTGTGCAGCCTTCTCTACCATGTATCCACAAGTTCAAGTTTACAAGATGAACTTCTGTCATCTTGTAAAACTGAAGCTCTGTACCCATTAAGCACCAACTCCCTATTCCCCATCCACCAGCCCCTGGCAGCCTCTGTTCTACTTTGTCTCTCTGAATTTGACTGCTGTAGGGACCTCGTATGAGTGGAATCAGAAGGGATTTGTCCTTTTGTGACTGTCTTATTTCACTTAGCATAATGTCCTCAAGGTTCATCCAAGTTATAGCATGTGTCATGATTTCTTGTTAAGGCTGATACTCTGTTCTGTGGGTAGACCACATTTTGTTTGTGCACTCATCTGTTGATGGACACTTAAGTTGCTTCCACCTTTTAGCTGTTGTGAATACTGCTGCTGTAAACATGGGTGTGCAAATATCTGAGCCTCTGCTTTCAATTATATGGCAATTCTATGTTTAATTTCTTAAACTGCCATAACTGATTTCCATGGTGGCTGCACCATTTTACATTCCCACTGAAGGTTCCAATTTCGCCACATCCTTGCCAACACCTATGCTTAATCATTGTCATTCTAATGAGTGTGAAGTTGTATCCTGCTGTGATTTTGATTTGCATTTCCCTAATGACTAGTGATGCTGAGTATCTTTTTGTTTGTTGGCCTGTGTCTTCTTTGCAGAAATGTCTATTTGGGCTCTTTGTCCTTTTTCAATCAGGTGTGCGTTTTTCTTAAGTTGTAAAAAGTCTTTATATGTTCTGGGTATTCACCCTTTTCAGATATATCATTTGCAAATACTTTATCCCATTCCGTGGATTGCCTTTCACTCTGTTTTCTTCTTTGATGCATGGAAGTTGTGTCTTTTAGTTACCTGTGCCTCTGGTGTCATATCTAAGAAATCACTGCCAAATCCGATGTTAAAATTTTCCCTTATGTTTCTCCTAAATGTTTTCGTTTTAGCTCTTAGTTTAGGCCTTTTGTCCATTTTAATTTTTATATATGGTGTGAGGTAGATCTAGCTTCATGTGAATGTCCACTTGTTTAGCACCATTTGTTGAAAAGACTGTCCCTTCTCCCTTGAATGGTCTTGGCACCATCAAAAATCATTTGACCCATATGTGCAAGGGTTTATTTGGGGATTTGCTATTCTATTCCATTGGTCTATATGACTCTTTGTTTCAATACAACACCATTTTGATTATCGTAGCTTTGTCATAAGTTATGAAATAAGGAAGTGAGAGACCTCCTACTTTGTTCCCTTTCAAGATGATTTTGGCTGTGTGGAGGTCTCTTGAAATTCCATATGAATTTCAGGATGGAAAAAAGAAAGCCACTGGGATATTTTGATAGAGATTACATGAAATCTGTAGATTGCTTTGGACTGTGGACATCTTAATATTAAGGCTTCCAATCCATAAACATGGAATTACTTTCTATTTATTTATGTTGACCTTTCCTTCAGCAATGTTTTACGGTTTTCAGTGTACAAGTCTTTTATCTCAAGTTTATTCCTAAATATTTCAGTTTTTTGTTACAATTATAAATGGAATTTTCTTAAATTTCCTTTTGAGGTTGCTTGTTATTGTATAGAAATATCATAGATTTGTTGTGTTGATTTCGTAAACTGCAATGTTACTGAAATTGGTTTTTTTGTGTATGTATGGACACTAGGATTTTCTACATATAAGATCATGTCATCTGCAAACAGAGATAATTTTGCTGCTGCTTTTCCAGTCTGGATGCCTTTTCTTTCTTTTTCTTGCCTAATTGCTCTAAGACTCCAGTACTGTGTTAAATAGAAGTGGTGAGACAGGGTATTTCTGTCTTGTTCTTGATCTTCAAGTAAATGCTTTCAGTCTTATTGAATATGATGTTTACAGTGGGATTTTCATATGGCCTCTATTTGAGGTGGTTTCCTTCTATTCCCAGTTATTGAGAGTTTTTATCATGAAAGGGCATGACATTGTCTCTAATGCTTTTTCTGCATCAGTTGATATCGCATTTTTTCCCTTCATTCTGTTAATGTAATATGTATTACATTTATTGACTTGAGCATGTTGAAACATCTTTGCATGCCAGCTACAAATCTCACTGGGCCATGATGTGTAATCCTTTCAATGTCCCCCTGAATCATGTTGGCCATATTTTGTTGAATACTGATAAAAAAAAACAATCTTGATCAGGAATACTGATGTGTGGTGTTCTTTTCTTGTAGTGTCTTTGTCTGGTTTTGGTGTCAGAATAATGCTGCCCTCCTAGAATGCATTTGGAATGTCCTTTCCTCTTCAGTTTTTTGGAAGAGTCTGAGAATTGATTTAATTCTTCAGATGTTTGGTAGAATTCTCATATGGCCCTGGGCTTTTCTTTGTTGGGAGGCTTTTCATTACTAATTCATTCTCTTGACTAGCATAGGTCTGTTTAGATTTTCCATTTCTTCATGATTCAGTCTTGATACGCTGCTGTGTGTTTCCAAGAATTTGTCCAGTTCATCTAGGTTATGCAATTCGTTGATACATAATTGCTCTTAGCACTCTCAGTTGTAATGTCCCCTCCTCCTTCTGGTTTTTAGTTGTTTTTCTTAGTCACTCTTGGCCAGAAGTCAGTTTTGGTTATCAGCAAACTCTTGGTTTCATTTATTTTCCTCGATTACTTTTCTGTTCTCTATTTTTGTCTCTGCTCTAATCTTTATTATTTCCTCCATCCTGCTGGCTTTGGGTTGATTGCTCTTTTTTTTCTAGTTCTTTCAGATGTAAATTTAGGGTTGACTTGAGATCTTATTTTTTTAATGTTTGTATTTACAGTGATAAATTTCCCTCCGACCACTGCTTTCACTGTGCCTGTTTTTTGTATGTTATGTTTAATTTCCCTTGTGATTTCCCCATTAATCCGTTGGTTTAGAGTGTTGTTTAATTTTCACATAATTGTGTACTTTACAGGTTTTCATCTAGTTACTGATTTCTAGTTTCATCCCACTGTGGCCAGAAAAGGTATTTTATTTCTTCAGTCTTTTGAAATTTCTTGACTTGTTTTGTGGTCTAACATACTGTCTATCCTAGAGAAAGGTCCATTTGCACTTGAGAACAATGTGTGTACTGCTGTTGTGTCTGTTAGGTCCAGCTGCTATGATGCTGTTCAAGTTCTGTCTTGCGACTGATCCTCTGTCTGGTTGTCCTATCCATTACTGAAAGTGGGCTATTACTGAAAGAAGTCGCCTACTCTTACCATGGAACTATCCAATTCTTCCTTTGATTCTGTCAATGTTTGTTTCATATACTTTGGGGCTCTGATGTTTGGTGCATATATATTACATCTTGGTGAATTTTCAAACTTTTTAAATTTCAACAACATGAAGATGAAATTACAGGATGTCTCGGATTTCCTTTGAATCCATGGGACTGGGAGTAACTACAGACGAAACAAGGCTGGCTGGTAATTTGAGGCTGCAAGGATAGGTACACATTGGGGTGTAAAGCAGGGCTCAACACTTTTTCGGTAACGGGGCAGATGGTAAATATTGTTAGCTTTTCTAGCCATGTGGCTCTCTTGCCACTTTGCAGTAGCGGCATGAGGCAGCCACGCCACACACCAGTACATGTGGCTATGTTCCAGTCAAACTTTTTGGACAATAAAATCTGAATTTTACATACTTTTCTTATGTCATTAGATATTACCCTTTCACCTCTTTTCACTGTTTAAAAATGTAAAAATCATTCTTAACATTTGGGCTGTGCAAAACAGATGGTGGACCCAATTTTGGCCTGTATTTTGCTTGCCAACCCGATTTATACTTTTGTATCTATTTGACATTTTCCATTAAAAGTTATATGACATTACTTTTTTATACCTGTTACTTTTTATTGTCAAAATAATGTATTTTCATTTTAGAAAGTTTTTTTAAAAAGCCAAAATACACACATAAAAATGTTACCCACGAATTATGAGAATTACTTCAAGGTAATTATTCTTATTTTGAAATAGCTTTCCAATATTCTATATCGCTTTTTGAAGATGCATAACATGATCCCAAATAAACAGTTAACTAAACACCACCCTCCTCACCCCTCCTGCCCAGAAACCCGCCCATCTGGAGCTGCATCTCCCAGGAAAGGAGCCTCTAGAGGGAACTGCCTTCTTGCAGTTCTCTAACCTGGATTCCCAAGGGAAAGATGTGCATCTTCATGCTGAGCTTTGAAGATTCTTACAGAATAAAAATTCTCACCGTATCCTCCTGTCTTAAATAGCACCAGGGAGAAGAGATTTCTAAAACTCTAGTTTCCAAAGATGAAAAAAAAACACTTCTCAAAACTCAAATGGTATTTCCCATCACCCCCACGCCATCCAGATTTGTTCAGCTTTCTTGAAAATAAATTATCTAAATTTTTAAAAATATTTTCCTAAAACTCTATAATACCAAAGGATCAATATCATCACTTGTTGTGAAAGCTAAAACTCTACCCCTTTATCAGTAAGTGAAAATATCTGCAACTCTGAAAAACCATGCTGAGACATTAATTTCTAAATACTTAAATGGGGCCCAGTTGCAGTCCCTCACACTTGTAATCCCAGCACTTGGGGAGGCCGAGGCCAGAGATTGCTTGAGCCCAGGAGTTCAAGACCAGCCTAGGCAATATAGCAAGACCTCATCTCTCAAAAAAAAAAAAGCCAGGCATGGTGGCACAACATAGTCCCAGCTCCTCAGGAGGCAGATGTGGAGGCTGCAGTGAGCTGTGATTGTGCCCCTGCACTCCTGCCTGGGCAGCAATGTGAGACCCTGTCTCAAAAAATACATAAATATTTAAGTGTATCCACCCAAACTGATAGCCACTGAGGGGGTGGGGGGTGGTCACTGTTTATTACTGATAGACACACTTGAAACAGATGAAACCACTCACTGCTCACTTTTGTTGGTCACCAAAAGACAAAGATGCCAGCATGTTGATAATAACCTTCAAACATAATCAGAAACCTAGTGGATGGAGATTTGCTAAGAAACAGCAGGTCTTGGAGATACAGTAACCAAACCCCAGAGAATGGAATACCTCATAAAGGTGACAAGCCCTTCAGTGGGGATGAAGCCAGTCTCTGAGTCAGAGAAAGGCGCAAAGGAAAGCATCATGTTCCCAAGGCACACATGCCAGGAGAAAACAAGCCCGCCAGCAGGAGGCCTGCCTTTAACACTCACCTGCTGGTGTGAGAGGAGACAAGGCTGCAGCCGCATCAACCCTGGCTCTCCTACGTAATATTCACTCGGGACTGCCCATGCCCCTCCAACGGGCTCAGCACCATTCATGCTCCTTATGTGTTAACCCCCCTCCCCAAACCCTGACGGCACACACTGCCACACATAGCTGAAAGGATAGCCACGTGTGGGGAAAGCTGGAGGTGCAGTCACTCCCCAGTGACTATGTTTTCCCTCTAAGAAGTTAAGTGTCACATTTCAAAACACCAGCTTATTTAGTAAACCGGTTTTTCTGTACATAACCCAGACAGGCACCTCTTTGGGGCCCCCATGTCTACACAGAGTTGGGCACTGCCCTGGACTCTGATCTACCTGATGGACAGCTGGTGCAACTTTATCAGCTGTCAGCCTTAAATGAACAGGCTCAGAAAATACGGGATGTGTCGAGTGCATTCGATCACACAGCTTGAGGACAGCCACCTGGGGGATGGGCCCCACACCAGCAGGGTCAGCCTCCACAGTGGGAAAGTTAAGGCTTCACTCATACAGGCAGGAGCTGAGATGTCAGAGTCATGCTGTCTTCCACAGACCAGTGCGCGCTATAGCAATTTGCACCATTACAGATGGCTGCACTCTGCCAAGTGAGGAGCAGTGATCTCAGAGGCCTCGTCTCTGGTGCATCTGGTCGTTTATAGGGAAAGAAAGGCAGAGGTTGCAGCTGCATGCGTCATGGTTCCAGCTGCATAGCTGCATTCCTTCCAACACTCAAAATAGTTTTTTAAGTGCTTTTTTAAATTTTAGTTTCAGGGGGCACATGTGCCACTTTGCTGCATGGATATGTTGCATGGTGTGGGGTTTGGGTTACTTTTGAACTCATCACCCAGACAGCAAAGGTAGTGCTCAGCTTTTCAACCCTTGTCCCCCTTCTTCCTTCCCTCTTCCCTTTTGGAGACTCCAGAGTAAAGTTCCAATGGCTTTAAGTTTGACTTACTCAGTTTCACACAGCTTTTTAACCAAAGGCCACACAAGCATGTTACCTCTCAGGAAAGCAAGGGGCTCTGTAGCGTCTTGGCTGTTGTGTGAGCGACGTCCACTAATGCAGCCTTCATTTCAAGTTCTCCTCTCCTTCCTCCTCAATTCAGGATCTATCAAGGGGAAGGCGATGGGCTGTGACATGAGTCACACTCACAGGCTCCCTATAGCGTGGAAACAGAACAGTGTCTTCTGATCTCAAGGTGGTTAGCATGTTTCTAATTCCCATGGAAATCTGTTTGCTAGTGCCTACCACAAAGCTGCTTACATTCGCGGGCGGGGGGCGGGGGGATCAAATGATCTCACCTGCATTTTCATTGCTGTGACCTCTTTTCTGGATCTGAGAGGGAGGACAGCAGGTACCTGTCCCACGTCGTGGGCCACATCCCTGGCTCTCTGCTTGCAGAAGAGGTACCAGGACACAGCCCTCGAGAAGCATAGAGAGGGCACAACTGAGAGACGCTTAAGGAATAAAGGGAGTCCGGTTGAAGATCCAGTTGTTACCACCTGAGCCAATGTTACCACTAATGGTGGATGTCAGACACCATGTGACCCGCTGGGCACAGGGCCCAGGAGCTACCCGGAAAGAAAGCAGCAGCTTGGATTAACCCAGCCTTTAGATCCAACTTCTGGTTTGTAGGAAGTGCTAAGGATGGAGGAGTGAGTTAAACACCTCAAACAACAGTGTGTTCAGGAAAAGCTGGGAGGGAAGGGACACAGGGCGCTCCTGTTTCCAACATGAAAAGATTTCAGAGACAGAACCACCATATATGATGCATGATCATGGTTTTGGGGGAAAAACAGCTAAAAGGTATTTTCCAATTTTCCAGACAACTGGGAACACACACACACACACACACACACTAGATGATATAGGAAATTAATTTTGTTAGGTGTGCCAATGATATTGTATTTATGCAGACAGCATCTTTTTTTTTTTTTTTTTTTTTAAGAAATACATGTTGAAGTACTTGGGGATGATATGGTGTCTGTAATTTACTTTTAAATGGTTAAATATATGTATGCACACACAAAGCAAATATGACAAATACAACCATTATTGAATTTCAGTAGCTGAGTTTACGGGTGTCTATTGTACTATATACTTTTGCATAGATTTTTTCATCATAAAAAGTTTAAAAACTGAAATTGTCAACCTCCCCCCACTCAGAAAAAGCCAAATTAAAATACACACGGTTAATTACGAGAACTAACCACTATTTGAGGATTAAGTGTGATTTGTTTCTCTTCCTTCACCCCACTGGCCTCAGGAATGAAAAACACTTTAAAGGGAGAAAACAGTAAAACTCTGACCACGATCCTCCAACCCATCCTGTCCTGTCTGCTTCTTGTGTCAGAGCCACTGAGGGAAAAATCACTATTTAAATTGTCACAATGGCTGGGCGCAGTGGCCTACACCCAGCACTTCGAGAGACTGAGGCAGGAGGATCACTTGAGCCCAGGAGTTGGAGGTTATACTGAGCCCTGATCCTGCCACTGCATTCCAGCCTGGGTGACAGAGCAAGACCCTGCCTCTAAAAAAAATTTTTTTAATAAAAAATAATTGTCACACATTCCCAAGATGCATTAGGCTTTGCTGGGAGACGGCCTTTCTAGTTCACCATTGAGCTTAGCATTTCCTGCTGTTAAAATTAGAATAACTTTTATTCAGGATGTGCTCCTCCGAGATGAAACGGATGTCCGATCCTGGGAGCCGGAGGAACACGCTGCAGTGCACTTCCAGACTCTGGGAGGAAGAGTGGGCAGGCACACAGAATGTCAGGAAGACGGTCCCAGGCAGCGGGGACATTCATTGTGTGTTTACCGTCAGTTCTGACAGCCCGGCTTGAAGCTTCCTTCTAAGGATAGAGACTGAGCAGAGACTCCATGTGTCCTGGGCCCCAACAGACAAAATTAGAATGTGCAGGAGCCTGGGCAGCTGGCAGACTTTAAAAGCAAATTCCAGGTTCAAGCCTGTCTTTTTAAATATCTGCCCAAGGCTGCCATGGACCAAATTCCTAAAGATACCTTGTTGCCCTAGAAATGTCTCCAAAACGCAGTCATCCACTAGTTTTCCCACTTTGTCCAGAGACTTGGCTCCCACCTCCCCCAACTACATGACCTTCCATCAAATCCATACTCCACACAAAGAAAATAGCACCTAATTCTGATGAAAACGTCTGCCCATAGGACAAAGCCGTGCAGGGCCCAGCCCTGGCCTCCAGGGAAGGCGGGATTGGGGGTATGACACTAGCCCCCCCGCAAGAGCTGTGCCTCACCTCACACAACCTCCCTGGTCCTCACTGGGTGAGGCAGAAATGCCACTGGCTCTACTTCCCATTGATGTGGGGACATTGATCCTCTCTAGGATTGAGAACCAGCATTTAGACCCAGAAATGGACTTCATGGCGTCAAGGGAGAAACAAGCAAGAGAAGAGTAGAAAATGAACAAAACAAACAAAATGAACCGGAGGGGACCGCAATGGACAGTGGTTCACAGAAGAGGGCCTGTTTTAGAAGAAAGCAGCAGCCTCTCGCGGGTGGCACACAGGTGAGAGGAGCCATGGGTCAGGGCACCAAGGAGCCAGCCAGGTGAGCTGGACCCTTGGTGGCACAGGGACCTCAGGATCTGCAAGAGGATTCTGTGAAAGCGCATGATTAAGAGGCCGCAGGTGAGCCTGCCCGAGAACACCTCTCACACGAGTTGCCCCACGCTCTCCAGGCTTGGCCCCTCCACTGGCTGTTCGGCAGTTCCAGCCCTGAAGCCCCTCCTCACGGGGCCTCCCACCATCCCCAACCCTGTCCTCACCCACCAGCTTCCTCAGCAAGCAATTCTTTAAAATGAATCAATTTTGAAGAGTATTAAGTATGTTACAGAATAGATGGCACTCGTGTGACAAAAATGAGAAATCCAAGAACTGAAGTTCAGAAGGCGCAGCCCCAACCACACCCCTGACTTTTCGCATGTGAATGGAAGGGCGTTGCAGAAGCCCAGTGGTACATGCTACCCGGCAGGTCTCCCTTCTGCTTCCAGTGCCTTCTGCTCCCTGGGCCCAGGGCTCCGCCATGGGAGGAGCTAGTGCAGCTGTCACGCGGGCGTCTCCTGTGGGTGTCGTGTGAGGGTGGTTGTCATGCGGTGGGTGCACAGGAAGAGCCATGGTATCTGGGGCTGGGAGGCAGCAGGCACGGGACCCAAATCTGGGCCCTACAAACCCTGGGGACCATGTCCCAGTGGAAGCACCATCCTGGGCCAAGACCCTGAAACTAGAGCAGCTTTGGGAAGGTGCTTTCACGTAGAATGGAGAGAGACAAAAGTGGCTTCCTGGCATTTGGGCGGGAGGTGGCAGGGGCTGCGTGCAGAGCTGGGATGCAGGCCTGAAAGCTGCATCTGCTCCCCTGAGAGCACCCCAGACCCCGACCTCAGCAGCAGGCCAGGGTTGGGAAGGGTGCGCCTTCAAGCTGATCATGTTTTGAGTACTTCATAGAACGTGCTGCAGTCGGGCCAGGCTGAGGCTGGGCCCACAAGTGGACCCTACAGAGCACAGCTCAGATCAGTAGAGAGAGGACCGGAGTAGGGAGTTGCCCAGGCTGCACTCATGTTGCTGGCATAGGCCACGGCCTCCTGAGACAGTACTCGGGCCACCGCACACCTTACAAAGGATGCCACCCACCTGGCCAGGGGAGGCCCAGACTTGACACAGAGGCCCCAGAACCACACAGCACCAAACCCCATCAGGGCCCAGCGGCTTCAAAACAAACTCAAGGCCAAACAGCTGTCTGCCTTGGTGCAAAGATCCCAACTTCAGCATCTGACCCCAAAACCCACACCAGAGGGGGACCCTCCCTGGGGAAACACCAGAGGTCATGGTAGCGGGAGGCGCCTTCCAGAAGGGAGCCCCGACACTCTCACAGTGGCTCAGACCTGGCACAGGCTCAGCCCTTTCCTGCTCAGACTTGGGACGTGGCCTTGGCCTCGAGCCTGCCCATCCTGAGCAGGCTGTCCCTGGTGGTCTGTGTGAGCTTCTCTGCACCTGTGATACTTTGCCTCATTCCTGGGAAATGCTGCATAAATACCCACAACTGAATGAAGGTTGCCCTTCCTTCCCACCTCAGCCTGCAGTCTCCCATCATCAGGTGTCATCCCACCTGCAACAGAACAAACTCATTCCAGGCGTTCAAGAGCGGGACTCTCAGACCTCACTCAGCATCTATAAAATGGGCACAGCAAGGCCAGCCTTGCAGGACCGTGCTAAGGCCCCAGAGGGTGGCAAGGGCAAAGCACAGGTGTGTGACGGGTGTGGTGCACACAGGTGTCAGTGCCTGCTGGGGCCCAGCAGGGCAAGGCCACAGGCTGGTGTTGCTGCTCTAAGCCCTTCCACCTGTCCCCTCCCTAAAAAGCAACAGGAGCTCAGATAGATGTCGCCCGAGCCTGTCCCAGCCGACTGCAGCAGCAGAGGCAGCCGAGCCTCCTTCCAAAGCCCACAGGAACAGGCAGGCAGCATAGTCAGGCAGCCCTGCCACTTGTCACTGTTTAAAAATCAGATTATTTTTTAATAACCTAAGAACAAGTACATAAACAACCTAAATAATAAGTAAAGTTTTCATTTTGCTCACTTCTAATTTTATTTCTCAGCTGAGGTTTTTTGGCAGAAAGTTTAGTTGAATCCTCAAACACAGCCGTATGAGCTGGAGTTTTCCACTTCAGGGAACTGAAATATATTCATTCAATCAAAAATAGTTTACTTCCTCAGGGGAAGTAAACTGATTTTGTTTTGTTTACCTCCCTCCCAGCTCAGCCTTTCACTGTACCAAGTCACTGCCTAAATTTAATAGCTTGACATTCTGGGAGGCCAGTGGCCTTCACCTGGGGAGGGAGCGGGAGGTCAGCAAGGGGTGCATTTTCAGCTCACCGTGCTCAAGTTGAGACGGAAAAACGCCCCCTAAGGCTTTCAACCCAGTGGAGTAGAAAGCCCCAGACACTGCAACATTCCTGCCTGGCAAGCGGTCTCCTCTATGCCTGGGCTGCTCTGAGCTGACTGCACCCCAAGCTGTGCCTGCCTCAGTTTGGTAAATTAAGACTCTTTTCCCATGACGCCCACATGGAAGCCGCACCTCCTCAGGGTGAGCAGGGACATGATGCACGCACGCAGCCAGACAGCAGGACACGCACGTGAGGGGCAGAGGCGCTTCAGAGACGGCACCAGCAGGACCCCAGGCTTCCAGCTGCTGCCTCGCTTCCCCGCGATCCAAGGTGGAGCTGCTGAGACAGCGGATCGCGTATCTAGGAAGCACCACAGGTATACACGCACCGTGTTTCTTTGTGAATAGTCGATATTCTTTTCTAATATTTTTTGACATATTCCAGAAAGATTAAGAACAGAGGTAAAATTCACCCCATAATTCTTTCATTTAAGCATAACTATTAAAATGCATCATTTATCACGTCTTACTGTGCTGCTTCACAGCAGCAAGGGGGACACACTCCAGCTCCAACGGGAATGTGTCCGCATCAGCAGATGACCCGTGTTCCTGAGGCAACGTGGCAGCAAAAGGTGGGTTTGCCTCATCAAAGGCCACCAACACCAGTGCGCTAACATCAGATTGTCTTGTGTTAAAAAATACAGATTGCCAAGAAAAAGTGGCTTTTAAAATAAATGCATTGTTAAATCTGATGTTCTCAGAAGTCAACATAGCAGAGAAGTAAAAGTACAGGGTACTGACGATAGATAAAAGCACCAGGTATTGACAACAAGGAGATAAAACCCACATCCAAGAGCTCAGAGACCCAGGAGGGCAGGTGGAACCGGGGATGGAAGTCCACAGCCGGTCCCTCACCTGCCAGCAGCGTGATCAGCTCTTACCTACCTGCTGATGCCATTTAAAGGTAAAACCTTCTCGGCTGTCGCTGCTGGGGGAGGTGTGAATGAAGCCTGTGGCTTCCCAGGTAGAGTCGGGGCTAGCTAGCTGCAGGGCTGGATCAATAAGGCTGCCAGTACTCAGCATGCTGCCCTTAGAGGGAGTCCCCGCCCCCCTGCAGGTTAAGAACTCCCAGTAACAACAGGTGCTGTGCTCACGACCTCAGAACGTGGCAGGCTCCTGGGCCATCGCAGTGACTCACAGCAGTCCTAAGAGACAGGCCTGCTGCTTCCCTGTCTTGTGCAGGAGGAACAGGGTCTCTGAGGCAGAGTTGCAAACAAACACCCACACGGTGGTGAGTTCAGGACGGGGCCTCCCACGTGGCATCACCACCACCTCAGGATGGGAGAGGGATGCATGGCAGGCAGGCACACTGGATACTAGTTGTGACCTTCCAGTTGTCAGGACCTGTACTGGAAATCCCAGTCAACATCACCTTCCTTCCATAGCAGTTGATCTTGGCTCCGCACTACACAAGGGTCCCTAGCAGTGTGCCCTGGGATGTGGCGTCCCTGCTGTCTCAGGGCTGTCAGCCCAGCAACGAAGAGACGCCCCACAGAAAGAACACCTTGAACACAGCCACGACGAGAAGGACAACCAGGAAGCTCGGTGTGAGCATCTGGGCTTAAGGGAGGGCGGCTCCATGGAACCGTTCCACTGACCTCTAAAGACAGGAGAAAAAGGGTCACAAAGTGGTGGTGATCAGCCCCTGACCTGGAAACTGCCACAGCCAAAGAAGCTACCGGAGAAACGTGTGGTGCCAGTTGCCTCCCACTATGGGCCACTCAGCCCAAATTCTCAGTGGGCTTCAGGATGCTCCCGGGGGGGGGGGGGGCGGTGATATGGCTCTGAGCACGGACCCATCCCCGCCTGCCCGCCTGCTGCCTCGCTCCCAAGGCCCTGCATTCCTGCCCAAACCTCACTGGAAATGTCACTGTCTACACCACCACCACCATAAACACCCAGCGTTGTCTTCCTGGAGGTGGCAGCTTTTATAGCAACTACACCAGTGAGTCCTGAATTCCTAGCAGGGGCTGATGGGCACCAGCTGTATTCCACAAGGCCCCTTACCCGCCCAAACCCCATGCCTCCTGCCCTTAGCTCTTTATAATTAAAGTGTTTAAACAGACAAGAGCCTTTGGTTATAGCTGTTCAAGACTAAGATGCAGAAAACCTAATCTAAGATTAGGAAGTATTCAATACTTCACAGATTCACCAATATCCTTCAAGCTTCACTATCTTCTCCTCAGAGCCCTCTGAGAACACTGACTTTATAAACAGAAAAGAGCCTGAGGTCAGCAGCCGGGACCCTTCTCAGGGCTGGTGCTGCGGGCCAAGGCCTCAGTGAAAGGGTCACACTGAGCAGCCTCAGGCACTGCCGGGCACTGCAGACTGCGTGGTTCCCAAACAACACAGCTCCAATGTTTGAAGTACTGAGCTGTCTTCTTTCAGTAGAATTTTACACTTTTGGACAAGGGCCAAAAGCTAGTTCACTTTTCTGTTATTAGCTAAAAGCTTAAGTTTTCATTTCCACATGATTCTTCCTTCACAGTAGGAATCTCAGAGGTTCTCAGGTAACAGAGTAGTGCTTTTTCTTAAACAGGTGCAGTCAGCTGGCTGGACTTGCAGCTTCCCTAACAGCAGACCAGTCCCGAGCCCAGCAGCCAGTGAGAGGTGGTGGCGGTGGCCTGCCCCTGTCCCCCTCAGGGCTGCCAGCAACAACCAGATGTCAATGCACAATGCCCCAGTGGCAGGGTGAGGGCTGGCGGCCACTGCCAACCACTGACAGAGCCACCACAGCAGCTCTAGTAGGTATGAAGAACTAGAAAACAATAAATCACTGAAATCTGAGGCTGAATTGAGCATAATTTCATCTGATTCAGCCCTCGTTTTGATGTCTCATATCCACCATTACGAACAATTTGGGGACGACAGAACCGCAGGCCAAGAGGGGAACCGCTTGCTGCTACGGTTTAAATCCCCAGGTGTTGGTTCTGGCTGGTGCTGGGTCAGAGAGTTCACGTCGCAAGTCGCAGCCCCAGGCAGAGACACTTCTACTAAGCAACACAGCACCTGGATGAGGAGGGCCAATGCGTTTCCACCGAGGCCGAGGCCGCCCACAGTGCATTCCTACCTCATCAGTGGGCTAAAACTGTTTTTTTACCAGAAGGAAAAAAATAGCAGCAGCAAACTATCTCAGTCATTCAGCACTGTTTAAACAACCTTTGGACTACCCTGAGCATTTTTTTTTTTTTTACAGGGCCTCACTCTGTCACCCAGACTAGAGTGCACTCTGCAGTTGAGGTTCTTTTGTTTTTTTTTTTTTTTTTTTTTAAATGATCAAGTTAATGTTGATCTGGAAAAATCATGCTAGCCAACTGATCTCTTCAGAGCTGACTCAAGTGTGCCCCACTGGCTGGTCTTTTGGTTGATCAAGCAAATATCAACTGAAGAATGACCAAAAAAACTCAAAGTGCATTCATGGCTAAAACTAAACTGGGAGAGTAGGAGAGGGCAGAACGGTTCACCTGTGAGACGGCCGGAGGGCGGCTGGAATTACATGGCAGGTGTGGCTGAGCAGCTCAGGTTT
This sequence comes from Piliocolobus tephrosceles, assembly GCF_002776525.5. Classification (NCBI taxonomy): domain Eukaryota; kingdom Metazoa; phylum Chordata; class Mammalia; order Primates; family Cercopithecidae; genus Piliocolobus; species Piliocolobus tephrosceles. The sequence goes on along the minus strand of NC_045440.1, from coordinate 10,909,906 downwards.
AGGCTCTGAGGGCACCAGGCAAGGCCGGGGGGGGGGGGGGGGGGGGTGGGCACCAATGCCATCCATGCTCCCCAGCGAGGGTGGAGTAGGTGACAGTGCAGTCCACACTCACCCATGAGGCCAGCGAGGAAGGCCGAGGAGGCCACCTGCTCAGGATGCAGTCTGAGAAGAGGGATCCCACATGGCCCTGCACCTCCCTGCCAAGCATCTGCACCCCAAAAACAGCCTCAAAGGCACTGCAGGCTCCAGGGTCCTGTTCCCACGGGAAGTGAACCGCATTCTCTAGAACAGGCCACTGCTTTCTGAAAGACTTATTTTTAACAGATAGTCATTTTTTTAAAGATAAATAGAAATGAATTGTTGCTACTATGTTCATGTTTCTCCACTTGAAGGAGTAAAATCTTAAGGACATAACTCATGAAATAAAGAACCAAAAACAGCAGCCAGGGTGCCCCACCACACTGTTGCCCTCCAGAGTGGAGGGCCCTGCACCGAGGACGCAGTCACACACAGGCCATTCAAATACGCAAAAGACACATCTTGAAAACCAAGGTTGAAGTTGCTCATTTATTCGTGAAAAGTCACATGTGTTTACTGCATTCTAAAATGAGGCTAAATAGGAAAGGTGCCATTAGCTCTGAGTGATTAAAGCCATCGTAAGCAGATGCCAATAATCATGGAAACCAATAATGAAAGAGCTTAGAAACAATATTTTTATTTTTAAAAAGCCTCAGCACTAAGGGGGAACCCTTCTCTGAAGCCCATCACTTTCCTATTAAAAAATTTAAAAAGTACAGTAGAAGGAGCACAGGACAGCTGTCTTCGCACAGGGAAGCTGTGTGTTTACACAATTCAAACACCCAGAATAAAAACCACATTCTCCCATTAACTTGTGAAGATAACAAATTTGCTTTGGTAAGTTCTTTCAAGAAAAGATATTTTTTCTCCCAAAGCACACCAATAAATATTTATATTAAAAACCATAGTTAATTTAATCAGGCACAGAAGAAAAAATCATTTTTACATGAGTCTTTGTAGATAAGAAAAATTTGATTTACATGCACATTCCAATCCCAATCTGGGTTTGTCCTCACATTTTGAGAAATAGCATAAAGAACTATTTTGCCAACTGTGCGTCACAATCCTATGATTGACGTGAGTTGCAGGCACTTAGCGTTCCAACAGAGGCACAGCAACTGCTGCTGCCATCACACCACAGAGCTCCCCACTACGTGGGCAGCGTCCCCATCTCCCCACACACGTGTTATTTCCAGAGTTTCAAACACAGTGTTTACATTCCTGCGCAGCAAGACCATGTTAGCCAAAAACAAGCCTACACTGACTTCCGCTTGAAAGTATTCGCAGAAGTCATGAAATGGTGAATGTTTTTACTACCCCAGCAAGCACTTCTCTAGGGAGAAAGACAGTTACGACTGTTTACCTGAGGAAACTTAGAATTTGTCAACTTAGCTGTTACATTAAAAATTATGAACTTGTCTCTGTATTACGGAACAAAGAAAACCTCCACAACTTCACCATTTCAAGGTTCTAACACGAACTGGAATTTTTGTTTGAACACCACTTGAAGCATGTCCCCCTTTCAAGACTTGGTAAGTAAACTTCTTATTCTATTAAAAAAAGTAGATGACTGACAGAAGGCTAGATGGATGCAGACTGAGAGATGACAGACATAGAGGGTAGGTGAATAGATACAGATGATTGATAGGTATAAGCGATTGATACAGATTATAGATTTAGCTAGATGAATGGATGTACTGGGTTGATGCAAAAGTAATTGCTGTTTTTTCCGTAACAGATAACAGATCAAGTAAACCTGTTCTATTAAAAAACATGCAGACGTTGATAACACTGCAGTGTGTTCTGCCATCAGGCACACTCAGTTATTCCACAGGAACAAGCGGAAGGAAAATCCACACGCATGAAACAGCACAGAAGTGCGTGCCGAGCAACTCAGGAAAGGGTTTTTGTCTTGTTTTTACGTGAGGGGAATGCACAGTGTAACTGGAGGTTTTATTTTGCTTTTAAACAAAAAAGAAAAATATACCTTTTCTTTCAAACCACTTTTACCTAAGATAGATATCTGCAGGACTTGCTGATAAGCGCCAACCTGCCAGGGACACATAACTGGCACCTGATACTGTGCAGGATCACATTGTCAAGGACAGTAAAGCAGACAGAAAAAGAACGCGCGAGATGCTCTCAAACTGGCCATTGGTTCTTGTGGAGAAAACACAGCTTCTTACAGATCTAACACCCATCACAATCGGCATCTCGCTTTGCAAGAACAAACATACGAGCCTAATAAAAAAGAGGCACTTCAGTATTTTATGCACAGTCTTCACTCGGTAATGAGCAAGACAATGTTTCCTAAATAAAATTATCATCATACTTCTTTAATCTGTAAACAAAAGAGAGAGCACATGTTTTAAGAAAATAAAGGAACCGATTTAGAAGTTCAAAAGAGGTAAAAATAAAATTCCAAAAAAGAACCATGGTTACTATCCAGGGCACACACAAGAGGCTATTCCTCCCTCAGGAAAAGATGAACATGCATTTTAAGATACTGACATTTTACGCCCAAATATAACCTTTGCTTTTCCAGTATTTGTTTAAATATTTGTTTAATAAGAACAAAGTTTAATTTGTCAAGTTAAACAAAATTTAACCTAACTTTGGAAGATTCATCTTACCTCCTCACTGTAATTTTCTGGCAAAAGAAAAGAACTGCATGCTGCTGCGTTTGCATGTGCTACATACAAGAAAAAGGTACAGAAGTCCTGAAACAGAACTACGACGGAGAGCAGCATGAAGATAATTTGTGGCAAACTGCACATCATTACTGCTGTATTATGGGACAGCATCAAAAATTCACATCTCCAGTTTCTGCAAAACATGGACTGATGGGTAGTTCTGCAATAAGGCAACCAAACGTACAATCCCTGCACGTGTTCACCAAGGAGTCACAGTGTGTGTGAGAGAGTTCATTAAACAATGAAACAGAGGTCCAAATATGAAATATAGGCAAAAAGTAGACTATTCTTTCTAACAGAAGAGACTCAACAACTACATGGTATACTAATAAAAGGCCACCACATCGGGGCACACTTGCCACGCAGCCCCCTCACTCCACCTCCTCCGGGCTGTCTGTCAGGTGGCCTTTACTCTGCCGTCGGATGCTCACCAGCCTCCCTGCCGAGCGCAGGCTCCACCTGGAGCTGTTTGCAGAGCTGGCCAGGCTGGTATACTTGGTCGAGCCCTTGGCGTCATCCTCCCAGCCTGACCAGGATGGGTGGCCACCCACGGTGTCCTCAGGGTCAGCTGATATGTCTTCAAGAGCAAGTTTTGGAGGCTCCCAACCTTCAATTTCATCTGGTTTTTTAGACTGTATATGCTGTTTTAAAACCAAAGTGTCCCAAAATCCAGATTTCTTCTCTGCCTTCAACTCTTCTTTTAATCGTAAGTTAGTTCTATAGGAGATGAAAGAGTTAGGTGTTGGTGACCCAGTGGTCTTAGGGCCTCAAGCTGTATCCATTTTACAAACAAAAAATTCTTTAAACTTTAAAAAAATTGTTTAGAAAACTAACACAAGTCTATATGAAAAGTTTCAAATATTAAAGTTTAGGAAAAATTAGTCACTACATGTTGTTAATGAAGTGTGTAAAAGCTGTATTTTAGGACACCACTTGGCAATACATAAGCAAATAACTAGTTCTGACAAGAAAGGAGTATTATCATACAAGAGAGATCCAAGGAAATAGGAAGGTAATACTCAAAATTTTGAGCAAATCAGATCTATGAGAATCCAGGGTCTAGATTAAGAAACAAGGAGGGAAATCTATTCAATTTTTCAAATAGGTTTGCAATTGGATTATTAATAGAGCAAGGTTGTGTCAAGCATTTAGTAGGTAATTTACTCAACAAAAATAAGAATTCAGAACACCATCTACTATAAAAAGGAAATGGCAGCGAGCGACAGCTACTGAAGAAAGATTTTCAACTACTCTTCACCCTGACAGTCCATGAGCATCACCTGGGAGCATTTTTAAGAACACCAGTGCCCAGGCCCTCTCCTTCCCGATGCTGATGTATTAGCAGGTCACCTGACCGGTTCATTAGCAGATGAACCAGTTGACCCGTCTTCTACAGATGAGGATTGAAGGTGAAGTCACAGCTCCGCCAGAGCATGCCAGGCCACGTGTCTGTCCTCAGTGCACAAAAGTGCAGAGAAGCAGACCAGGGGGCCCACAGTCCTCAAACAAAAGCAAACTCTGTACTTGTAGACTCACCAGGATTCATCTTCTAATCAAACAACTGTCCATAACACGGAGTAAATATGCCATTGGTAATATCATTGGGTAGTCACTGAACTTATATTTTCAACTTTACACTTTTTAAAATTCTGAAACACTGATGATAAATTAGCAAGGTCAGTTTAAATTTATTAAATTTTCTAAAATCTTTTACAGTTTACCAGTCAATCCTTTGCATTTTTAACAGTCTTTTGTTGTTGTTGTTTTGGTTTGGTTTTTTTCTGAAACTACTAAAAATCTTTTTTTTTTTTTTTGAGACGGAGTCTCGCTCTGTCGCCCACGCTGGAGTGCAGTGGCCGGATCTCAGCTCACTGCAAGCTCCGCCTCCCGGGTTTACGCCATTCTCCTGCCTCAGCCTCCCGAGTAGCTGGGACTACAGGTGCCCGCCACCTCGCCCGGCTAGTTTTTTGTGTTTTTTAGTAGAGACGGGGTTTCACTGTGTTAGCCAGGATGGTCTCGATCTCCTGATCTCGTGATCTGCCCGTCTCGGCCTCCCAAAGTGCTGGGATTACAGGCTTGAGCCAACGCGCCCAGCCCTAAAAATCTTAAGTGTGGCTACAGGCTGCTTTAAGGCTAATAAGTTCAATTTATAATTCTAAGTTATTTTCCACTTTTCCATAACCTTTCAAAATGCCAACAGAGACCCTCATGACCTTTTATCCAAAGTATAGTTTGTTCTTTTTTCATCGAACAACACAACTCATTTCTGGCTTTTTTTTTTTTTTGAGACAGAGTCTTGCTCTGTCGCCTCTGCCTCCCAGAGGTTCAAGCAATTCTCCCACCTCAGCCTCCCAAGTAGCTGGGATTATAGGCATACGCCACCATGCCTGGCTAATTTCTTTTTTTTTGTTTTTTTTTAGTAGAGATGGGGTTTCAGTTGGCCAGGCTGGTCTCGAACTCCTGACCCTGTGATCTGCCTGCCTTGGCCTCCCAAAGTGCTGGGATTACAGGCATGAGCCACCGTGCCCAGCCCATTTCTGTTTATTCACAAGGGGGATGTTAACACCGAAGCACACATCACAAAGTCCATGACCGTCTGCCACTCAACAGGGACAGACGGAGTGGGGAGGGAAACAGGGACTTGCCACGCCCCACAGAGTGTCCAGTTACACTGTATTTATGCCATCAAGTTTTCATTTCCACCTCCTCAGTGACTTCCTCCCTCTCCTGAAATGATCATTTTCTTACACAATTGTGACTTACCCTTTGGACTTGGGAGATTTACATCTTTCCAGGAGATGCTGCTCATCGTCTTTATTAAACAGTGAAGTCACTTCTTTCCAACCTCGGAAACTTGCTCCCTGAACCTAATAAAAGGTTAAGAAAAATGTCAAATCTGATGTCATGAATCAATAGAACTCCGCTTTCTACTCCAATAACCATGGAGTTGAAATTTAGAAAAAAGAATTGGCAGAGCTTACATCTTAAGTTTCCATACCTGCGTGTACAGTTTTCTCCCATTAGTTACTAGTCATCTCAGTTGTTTTGGTAGTATGGTCATAACAGCTTAACAGCTTATCAGTGATGCTGAGTAATCTAAATTTAGTAAAAGACTAGTCAATAATTATATTTTGCCTAAATAGCTTATGAAAATGATGCTTAAAATCAGATGAAGCTTCCCTCACAATTAAGAATTAGGTCTCCTTAAAACTTGGGAGATTGGGCTGGGCATGGTGGCTTATACCTGAAATCCCAGCACTTTAGGAGGCCAAGGCAGGAGGATTACTTGAGCCCAGGAGTTCAAGACCAGCCTGGGGAACAAAGTGAGACCCCCCCCCCCCATGTCTCTATAAAAAATACAAAAACTTAGCCAAGAATGGTGGTGCAAACCTGTAGTTTCAGATACTCAGAAAGTTTAGGTGTGAGGATCACTTGAGCCCCAGGAGGTCAAGGCTGCAGAGAACTGTGATCTCACCACTGCACTCCAGCCTGGGCAACAGAGCAAGACCCCATCTCAAAAAACAAACAACAGCAACAACAACAAAAACACGTAGGAGACTGACCTTTGAGAAGGCTGTTACGAGAGGTCCCCTAGAAGGGGGGCTTCTCCAAGGTCCCCGGAACAACTCTGCCACTACCTTTAAGCGTCAGCACCTCCATGGAGACAATGACCTTTGCCCTAACCTCTGTAAGTGTAGATTTCTAGAAGAAATAATTTTGCTGACTGTAAACAAATGATTTTGTACAATTTTTTCATTTCTGAAATCAAGATATCTTATAATGAATAGCATATTGGATACAATGAAATCCATTACTAAGACGAAAGAATGGAGAAAAACATCTGACAACCTGGCGTGTGTCGAGGGCCCTTCATATTCACTGATCAACATTTCCCAGGGTTTATCATCACATTGCTAGGGCTGGGAAGGGTCTCTCATAGGGTAGAGCTAGCTTTTGAATACTTTGCATGGTTAAAAATATAATACAAAAATAAAGCAATCCTGAAAGCTGAAATGAAGCTGCAGGATGACACTGATCCGAGACAAAGATAATGAATACAACACAACCAACCCTTCGAGGTAACCCAGTGATTGCCAGGTGCAATGCCTGGGGGTCTCCAGGGTGTAACACAGCCTCAAGAAGGGGCAAAGGGCAGAGATTACCCTGAAAACTAACCAGTGGGTCCCACTTTTACTTCCCATAGGCCAGACCCTCAACTCCCTGTCTGGGCAGAGGTCTGCATCTGTAGACAGCGGGACAGGCCCTCCAACAGCTATGACTGGAGAGGTGTTTATGAATTACGTCGTGGGATAGGAGCATGACGGCAGTACCCATGCCAAAGAAACCATCACAACAAAAACACTCGGCATCAGGTATCAGCTTTCCACATCACACCCTGCACAAAAACCTATCACACAACCCATGTCATGCTGACAGCTTTGGCACACTTGCATGTACATCAGGTAAAGGATTACGTCTGATGCTCAGGGCCCATGGCATGACAGAGCATGTGGCAGGATCCTATCAAGAAGTCTCAAGAACGTAATTCTAGAGGCTGACCCATCTGGACTCTGGAGGAAGGACCAGGTGCAGTCACTATGTGCCCAGCACTGTGTGATGCAATCCCCACCCACCACGTCCCTCACTCTGAGCAGTGCCCCATGGAACAGACACAGAGAAGCTTCATGACCTTAGGGAACTTGGCTCACGCAAATGGCCAGGAAGCAAAGCCAGGGCTTGAGCTAATGTCTCACTGCCAAGTTGTTATGTTCACCATTCCCAGGCCTGCCCTGTCCCAACACCACTAGGCACAAGCCTGTGCCTCATCCCTCCATGAACTGCCCACCCCTTCCCTTAATCTATCATCACTACCTTCAGATGCTATTTGCTCCACATACCACCTGCATGTCCTAAAGGTGATATGGTGTGGCTCTGTGTCCCCAACCAAGTCTCATTTCAAACTGTAATCCCCCTGTGTCAGGGGAGGGACCTGCTGGGAGACGACTGGATCATGGGGGCAGATTTTCCTCTTGGTGTTCTCATGATAGTGAGTTCTCATGAGATCTGATCATTTAAAAGTGTGTGGCACCTCCCCTTTCTCTCTGTCCTGCTGCCATGTAAGATATGCCTTGCTTTGCTGCCACATGAGATGTGCCTTGCTTCCATTTCTGCCATGACTGTAAGTTTCCTGAGGCCTCCCCAGCCATACAGAACTGTGAGTCAACTAAACCTCTTTTCTTTATAGCAGTGTGAAAACAGACTAACACAGATAATTGGTACCAGAGAAGTGGGCTACTGCTATAAAGATACCTGAAAATGTGGAAGTGTCTTTGGAACTGGGTAATGGGCAGAGGTTGGAATAGTTTGGAGGGACCAGAAGACGACAGGGAGATGTGGGAATGTTTGGAACTTCCTAGAGACTCGTTGAATGGTTTTGACCAAAATGCTGACTAATGAAGTCCAGGATGAGGTAGTCTCAAATGGAGATGAGGAACTTATTGGAAATTGGAGTAAAGGTCACTCTTGCTTTGCCTTAGCAAACAGACTAGTGGCATTTTGCCCCTGCCCTAGAGATATGTGGAACCTTGAACTTCAGGGAGATGATTTAGGATATCTGGCAGAAGAAATTTCTAAGGAGCAAAGGGTTCAACATGTGGCCTGGGTGCTCCTAACAGCATACAGTCATATGTGTTCACAAAGAGATGATCTGAAATTGGAACTTACGTTTAAAAAGCAAGCAAAGCATACAAGTTTGAAAATTAGAAGTCTGACCCTCCAAATGGTAGAAAAGAAAACCCTTTCTGGGAAGAAATTCAAGCTGCCAGCTGCAGAAATTTGTATAAGTAAAGAAGAGCCAATGTCAATTGCCAAGAAAATGGGGAAAATGTCTCCAGGGCATTTCAGAGAAATTCATGGCAGCCCCTCCCATTACAGGTCCAGAGGCCTAGGAGGGAAAAATGGTTTCCTAAGTCAGGCCCAGCGTCCTGCTTCACTGTGCACCTCTGGACATGGTGCCCTGTGTCCCAGCCACTCCACCTCCAGCAGTGGCTAAATGGGGCCAAGGTATAGCTCCAGCCATGACTTCAGAGGGTGCAAAGCCCAAGTCTTGGTGGCTTCTACATGGCATTGGGCCTGCAGGTACACAGAAGGCAGGAGTTTGGGAGCCTCTGCCTCAATTTCAGAGGAGGTATGGAAATGCCTGGACGTCCAGGCAAAAATCTGCTGCAAGGGTACAGCCCTCAAGAAGAACCTCTGCTAGGGCAGCATGAAGGGGAAATGTGGAGTTGCAGCCCCCACACAGAGTCCCACTAGAATACTGCCTAGTGGAGCTGTGAAAAGAGGGCCACTGTCCTCCAGACCCCAGAATGGTAGATCCACCAACAACTTGCACCACACATCTGAAAAAGCCACAGGCACTCAATGCCATCCTGTGAAAGAAGCCGAATGGGGCTGTACCCTGCAGAGCCACAAGGTCCGTGGAGATGCCCAATGTCTTGGAAGCCCACCTCTTGCATCAGCATGCCCTGGATATGAGACATGGCATGTAAAGGGATTATTCTAGAACTTTAGGATTTAATGACTGCCCTGCTGGGTTTCAGACTGTAGCCCTTCGTTTTGGCCAATTTTTCCCTTTTGTTATGGGTGCATTTACCCAATGCCTGCACCTCCATTGTATCTTGAAAGTAATTAGTTTTTGATTTTACAGGCTCACAGGCAGAAGGGACTTTTACCTTGTCTCAGATGAGACTTTGGACTTGACTTTTGAGTTAATGCTGGAATAAGATTTTGGGGAATTGTTGGGAAGGCATGACTGGTTTTGACATGTGAGGAGGACATTACATTTGGGAGAGGCCAGGAGCAGAATGATGTGGTTTGTCTCTGTCTCCGCACCCAAATTTTGCGTCAAACTGTAATCCCACACATCAGGGGAGGGACCTGGTGAGACGTGACTGGATCATGGAAGCGGATTTGCCCCTTGCTGTTCTCATGATGGTGAGTTCTCACAAGATCTGATCATTTAGAAGTGTGTGGCACCTCCCTGTTCTCTCTCTCTCCTGCCACCATGTTAAGATATGCCTTGCTTTCCCCTCACCTCCTGACTGTAAGCTTCCTGAGGCCTCCCCAGCCACGTGGAACTGTGAGTCAATTAAACCTCAAGTCTTTCTAAATTACCCAGTCTCAGGTAGTTCTTTACAGCAGTGTGTAAATGGACTAATACAAGGTGATTCCCCTAAGATTCTATTTTGGATATCATAAGGAAAATCAACAGGAAATGAGATTTGTTGAAATATAAATTATTACCTATTGTTTCCATTGAAATTATTAGGAATAAGATGCCAAAAAAATAGTCTCTAGTTTATGAACTTCAGAGATTTTTTTTTTCTTTCTTTGAGACAGGGTCTCTCTCTGTCACCCAGGCTGCAGTGCAGTGGCATGATCACAGCTCACTGCAGCCTCAACTTCCCAGGCTTGACTGATCCTCCCACCTCAGACTACCACCTACAGGCATGCACCACGATGCCCAGCTAATTTTTGTATTTTTTGTAGAGATGGGATCAAACAAATGTCACTGAAGAAGAAAAATCTACAAATAAAATGTACTCAGAAAGAAAAGTTTTCTAGAAATGAACTAAACAGTGAATGTGCACAACAAAAAAGGTAAGTGGATGGTCTTCACTTAGATCCAGAAGTACCAATGTATGGCTGTAATATCTGGGGGCAGGGGAAGGTGAAACACACAAAGTTATGGGATTACAAAGAACTGGCCAGTAAGGCTCCCAGGAAGCCTCAGCGCACAGAGCTCTTGCTGTTCCCGCTCACTGGCCAGTGTCCCCAGACTGAAGGTTTTCCTCTGAAGAGCCTTTTGTGAAGCTGACGGCCTTTCAGCCCCATGTTCTGCAGTGCCTGGCTTCCTACAGCATGCACCACTGGCGTCTGATGTCTCCAGACGGAACTGAAGCACACGGGGCACCAATGTTCCTTTGCAAGGCCAGAGATGTGCTATTTCCTGTGCACTCTTGGCCTCCTTATCCTCTTCCACCAACTTCTTCACTGTTTATAAACTGTTCATTCATAAATTTTTAGTCTTTCTCACACATAAGCTTCCCAAAAGTCCCAGGGGAGCTGTGGGACTTCTACGGTTTCCTGGACCATTCTTCGGTAATGCTCTTCTCACCAGGAGCCAAAGAGTTAACTGGCTCATTCTGTGTGACAGTAAATCTTCTCAGGTGTAAAGATCTCTCAGAAATCATTGACTTGGTACATTCCACTAGATTTTGGTGGCAAGGAGGAGTGGTTTCCTGATGAGTGGTCAGTGTTTTTCCTGGGAGCCACCTTCTGTTCCTGGCCCTCAGAGATGTCATCGCCAACCTGCCTTGAGCACTCTCACCTGCTGGCTGAGCAGAACAACAGCCACCCACCCAAGAACTAAACACAGGCCACAGAAAGTGCTCTGGACAGCACCCGATGCCGAGAACAAAAGTCACGTAAATGCCTCAGTTTAATGAAGACGACAGTGATGGCAATGGCTCAGACTCCCGGAGCTTCCCATGAATTGAGATGCAGAGCATCTTGGGCCACAGGCCATCTCAGAACATAGGAAACAAGGCACATCCATTTAGGGACACCAGGTGACCCACACCCTCCCCACCCAAATGCCAGTGACATGTGGACAGTCATCTATTCACGCAATGAGTATTATCAAACCCATGAGACTGGAACTCACTCAAAGCTAACACAGCACTGCTACAGTGTCTCCGGCCTACAGGCCAGAGATTTAGGCCTCAGACCTAAAGGCAAATCTGTAACACACTAGGAAACAAAACCACCACCCAAAGAAGCATCTTAAAATGTGATCTTCAGAAACCCCAACGCACACCACACACGCTCTCCGAAGAGTCAGTGCACGTGGCTTGAACACAACTCACCTCTGCACACCAGCACCCCTGCTGCTTTTATGGGTATCTGCTGGCCTCCAGGGTCTCGCCCTTCTCCCCACTTCCTTTGCCTTCAAATCTCTCTTTTCTTTTTGTTCTTACTGTGAGATACAGAAATGCCCTTATCCCCTAGGCAGTGCAGCAATGTGCAAAGGGAACAGCTTCCTCTCCCTTCTAACTTCACTTGCCCTCGGGATGAGGAAGCCTCAGGCCCACCCAAAGTCTGAGCCCCACAAACCTCACACTCAAGCATCTGGCCACCTGCTAGGCAGGTCAGCCACCAGCCACCACCCACAGCACGCCAGCCCTGAGGAGGCCAGCCTTCCTGACAAGCATGACTTAATCTCCCATTTCTGCATAGAATTTTTCAGGAATTCCACCCTTTGAACACCACGCTGGGCTGGCAGTAGAACCCACATTTTCAGTTGTGTGGTCTCCACTAACCACACCAGTGTCCCTGTAGCACCTGGCTGGCTGCTGCACATCCCATCAGATGACCCTGTAGCTAGGGCTCTATCCCACCACCAGCTTCCTGAGCCCCTGCTCTCACATGCGCCTCCACGGAGAACCAGCAAGGGAATCCCTCTCTACTGCCAGGTGAGCAATTAGAAGAGGCTGGAGTCCTAGAAGGTGCACAAATAGACATGATCGAAGTGTGAACATGAAGAGTGCTGCGAGGCCACCACTCATCCACTATGCGGGCAGACAACGGCCACGTGCAGCTGGGAGGAGCAGCAGGTTTCAGAAGCACCTCTGGGGTCCCTAAGCCCAGGCCAGGCATGGTCCTTCTGGGGCCAAGGTCATCACAGCTGGACTTAATAATTCAGAAAGAATCCATCAAAACCGACACCTTGGTCTCTACCTGAAGTCTCCACATTTCCCTCTAAGCATCCCCCGGGAGGGACAGGAGAGAAAGTCCTCACCTGAGCGCTCTGCTCCTGTAGCCAGCAAGGCTGGCCCTCGAGGTAGGGCTTCCTGAAAGGCCCAGGAAGGACATGGACATTGTCCTGAGGTGGATAAAATCTTACGTGGTGTCAGCATAAGTGCTGCTCATGGTGTGGGGCATGAAGAAGAAAGTTCTCCTCTTCTGCAGGCAGAGCCCTGTAGAGTCTGTTCTATGAGAAGGCACAAAAAATCCAAACGCCTCTTGGAGACCAGGAAGAATGATGGTAAAACATTCTTTAAAACTAGGACTCAATTCAGAGAGAAAGCGACATCCAGAACAATGAAGACAGATGAGATGTGCTGTAAAACACTGGTGATGACCAAGAAGTTAGGTCACAGAAATGAGAAAATAAGTTTCCGCACAAAACGACGAAAAATGATTTTTCCTGTTTTAGCTATACCTTAGTTGTAAAAAAGTGCTTCGTGTTTCATGAAGAAAATTATGAAATATTGTAAAGAAAATTAATATCCATAATTTACCAAAATTATTCCTGTTAGGTTAAATGGCAGTGTCCCATGAAAAATGTGCAGAGAAGCTGGGACCTCTGGCCGACACTGAACACACAGGGAGTTGTAGACCTCGACCGCAGGCCCCACAAGCGCACACATCCAGATCCTGTCCATGAGCACAGAGCTTGGGTATGGCAACCCTAAAGGCTTTGTTTAGAAGAATGGAACCTGCCAATCTTCACCTCCTGTAATCAGAAAACAGACCCTCATCTAACCAAGTGACACTCTCAGAAGTGCCATCCTTCATACTTAATCTCACAATTTGTAATCTTGAAATCTTAAAATGTCCAAGATACAGTGTCATTTGCGTTTTCTCCTATTTTTCATCAAATGTAAAATTTGAGCATTAAGTTTTGAATTATCTCAATAAAGGAGATGGAAATTTCTCCTTTTGCCACAGGAAGGGCAGGTGGACTGGACCCTGGCCCCGGGAGAAAACCTCCAGGCTGCTCCCTGCAACTCTGGGTCCTGACGACCAGGGCAGGAAAAAGCACAGCAAGGCTGAACGGTGACACCTAAGACCATCCCAGTAATGTGGGCAAGATCAGGAAGTGTCACACCAAAGTACCCGTGAAGGACAGAATCCAGAGAGAGGGTTAACAAGAACACAAGCCTAACGCTCGGGGAGGACAGAATCCAGAGAGAATCCAGAGAGAGGGTTAACAAGAACGTGAGCCTGACGCTTGGGAAGAACAGAATCCAGAGAGAATCCAGAGAGAGGGTTAACAAGAACATGAGCATAACGCTCGGGTCAGCTCAGTGCGTGCCACATAACCTGCACCTCCCAGTTCAGGCCAGAGTCCATGTAATTTTAACATTTTAATAAAACAAATTTCCTGGTATACGTTGTTTTGTTTTGTTTTTTGGAGGCGAAGTCGTTCTCTGTTGCCCAGGCTGGAGTGCAGTGGCGTGATCTTGGCTCACTGCAACATCCACCTCCTGGGTTCAAGTGATTCTCCTGCCTCAGCCTCCCGAGTAGCTGGGATTACAGGTGACAGCCACCATGCCCGGCTCACTTTTGTATTTTTAGTAGAAACGAGGTTTCACTATGTCGGCCCGGCTGGTCTCGAACCCCTGCCCTCAAGTGATCCAACCACCTCAGCCTCCCAAAGTGCTGGGATTACAGGCGCGAGCCACCACGCCCGGCCCTTTCCTGGTATACGTATTAAAGGTATTTAGGTACCCCAATTTCTCGTCAGGAACACTCTGCATCACAGCGGGGTGAGCATGTGCAGTGCCAGCATGGGACATGGTACAGACGGTTTGCTGGTATCAACCACAGGGCACTGGCATCCCTGCAGTCATGGGCACACAAGACAGCTCTTTGTGAAGATGAAAAGGGGAACGTGGAAGGAGCTGTACACGACCCTGACCCACCCTCTCCAGAGCCCACCCCCAGAAACAGTTCTGGACAAAGGCTTAGCGTTGGCATTCAGTGTCTTGAAGCTGTTTTGTGGGTGGTGATGTGGTGAGGGAGGACTCTGGGAAGAGTGAAAGCACAGGCCCCAGGCCTCTTCTTGGCATCACCACTGGCTACCACCGCCTGTCTTCCTGAATACCGTGGAAATGCTGTGATCTTGGGAACACAAAACACAGCGCCCCCCAGAGGCAAAGATTTCAATTACGTACAACGAAAAAGCACAGAACGGCTTAGTCTTCTTTCATCCCTTCTAAATTTTGAAACTCACAGTGAACTTATCTTTAAACACACTGAAGTTATTGAGAAACTGGCCATTCTAGAAAACATTGGTTGCTGAACCCAGTCCTGACATCCAGGTCAAACTGTGACACCAAATCCCACAGTCACCAGACGAGACCCATCAGGCTACAGGAAGGCCCACAGCCATGTTCACCAAACTGCAGGGTGCCAGGCAAGGACCCTTCAGGGTGTGGTGGGGCTACGCGGCCATAGCAAGACCAGGCTCCCACCAGAGGGGATGCTGATCTGACCCCCAGCCTGCCTGAATGCAGTCTGACTCAGAAAACTGGCTTGGGTGACCGAAGCACACCTCAGCACACACAAACATGGAACCCAGAGCCAAGCACTGGGACCTACACCCACCTCAGCACATGTCAACACGCAATCCAGAGCCATGCACCAGGACCCATGCCTGCTTCAGCACACACCAACACAGAATCCAGAGCCACGCACCAGGACCCATGCCCCCACCTCAGCACACACCAACACAGAATCCAGAGCCACGCACCAGAACCCATGCCTACCTCAGCACGTGTCAACACACAATCCAGAGCCACGCCAGAGGACCCATGCCCACCTCAGCACGTGTCAACACGCAATCCAGAGCCACACACCAGAACCCATGCCCCCACCTCAGCACGAGCCAACAAGGAATCCAGAGCCATGCACAAGGACCTATGCCCGCTTCAGCACATGTCAACACGGAATCCAGAGCCACACACTGGAACCCATGCCCACCTCAGCACACGTCAACACGGAATCTAGAGCCACACATCAACCAATGCCCACCTCAGCATGCACCAACACGGAATCGAGAGCCATGCATCGGAACCTGTGCCCACCTCAGCACACATCAACATGGAATCCAGACCCAGGCATCAGAACCTGTACCCACCTCAGCACACACCAACACGGAATCCAGAGCCACACACTGGAACCAGTGCCCACCTCAGCACGCACCAACACGGAATTCAGAGCCACGTGTCGGAACCCCGTCCACCTGAGCCTGCCCTGCGCTCTGACGGCAGCCCTGTCACTGGTTGCTCATCTGTCAGATGCCAGCTGTGTGACCTCCAGGAGATGTTTTTCCTCCTGTTAATTTCTGCAAACATATATTTTAAGAACAAAAGGAGGACTGGCCTCAAAAAAGGCCCCGCTGCAGCACAGGGTCTTGTGTTTCCTTTGATATGCTCCAGACAGCATGTTTGGGGCAGCGTTTTCTCTTTCCCTGAGTTTTAACCTGGGGGTGCAGCAATGACGTATTTATTTCAAGAGTCCTGAAGTCGGTCGGGGGAGGCAGGGGACGGCCAGAGCAGTCCAGGAGCCCCTAACAAACCCACTCACCAAGTGAAGTGAGAACGGAGCCCCCTTCCCTGCAGGACGGATCCAGTTTGCAGAATGTTCAAAAAGGCAGACTCTGAGCTCTGCCACAAACCCTGATTCGCACACAGACAGTCCAAACCTTCAAACCACTCATGCTCAATACCTGCAGTTTTGGGAATAAGAAGTCACCACTCTAGCCCTGTTTGGTGAACTGGCAATTCCTGTAAGGATCACCAGGTTACAATCTGGGTCAACAGACTTTGCCATTTATTTCAGAACAGTCAGTCTGAAGATCTTGATGCCAGTCAAGTCTGAACACACCAGAAACTGGCACTCAAGACAGTCACTGAGACAAACGAACCTGTGTTCTCTGCTCATTCGCATTTCGGAACCCAGACTTACAAATTCATTCTAAGCTCATGAGGGGCACTATTAATCATTTCTCATTCTGAAAAACTTTACCTATGTCCTTTTTAAGATACATATTTGGAAACTAAATGACTAAGTGTACATTAATAACGGTTATTACTTATATGGAGAAGGATTTGGGGACTAGGGAAAGGGGAACTTTTACTTCCCACACTGTATTTTGATGAAATAAAAATATTTCATACATGATGGCTTCATATTCAATTTACAAAAACAATACACATAACCTTCACATAATTTTGTATGCCTCATAAAAACAAACATTAATTAACACATTTGGAATTACTTATGTAATCTAAAACCAAAAACTCTCAACACTGCCTACCTGCAAATGGACCCACAGACCTAAAACAGCTATAGCCACCCTTGGTACAAATATTCTTTTCAGCAGGCTTGTAAAGAACTGAAAAGGATTAATTCTGTAAGTGCATTAACTGTACAAGTCCACAAATACCTCTGCCACCAAGTGCTAAAGCAGTTTTAATAACAGGTTCATTATGAGTCTTGTGAAACAGGGGTGGGAAGGATCTTTTAAAAGGATAAATATTGTTTTTCACAATATTGAAGATGTATAAAATTTCTCTTCTGTTTTTGTAAAACTAGAACGAGCAATCCCAATGAGGAAATATAATCCATGACTACTGCGAACCGAAATCCAGACTGCAGGTGCAGGAGGGTTGCTAGAAATACCTCAGATGGGAACTTAACCCATGGCCAGAAGCCAGTGTCAGCTCCCATCAACTTCCAGCCATTTCCCATGAAGGCCCTGAAGATCTCCAGCCACAGCAGCGGGAACGCGTGGCCAACAGAAACCAATGCCACCTGCCAGTGCTTTACCAAGGCTTTAGGTTGAGAACAGTAAGAAAAATGATTATTCGCACAGTCCAGGCTTGTGTGTACCAGAAGGGAAATCGTGAGCTGCTATATAAACATCCTCCAATGAACATGAAAAACTCTCAAACTGCTGGGTCCAGAGGCAGCCACACAAACCCTCAGCTCACACCCAAAGTCAGCACATAGATATCAACTTGCTGGCTTCACCCAGTGCCAGCCAGGACAGGGTCCCTAAGCAGCAGGGTAGTGGGAGCTGTCTGGAAATGTGGGCGTGGACACCGCTGTGGCCTAACGGCTGGGGGTCTGGGTTTCCTGTTTCTCCTCACCCATTCAGCCATGGCCGCTCTCCCTGCCACACAGACAGAGAGGGGCAGAGCCACAGGAACGCTATTTTTTCAAGAAATGAATACTCCAGATTTCCCTGTTTTTGCTGTATGAAAATTGAAATTATTTAAACAACAACAACAAAAACACATGTAGGACCTCTGGAAATGCTCCTAAGGGCAAACAGTGAACGAAATATCTATTCAAGAAAATTCTTAAACATTTGGTACAAAAGACGAGCAACCAAGACCACTCCCTTTTCACCCTCCCAGCTCAGGGGTTGGGGAGAATCCACTCAGGAAAGCCACAGCTAACAGCACAGGTTCCCTCTCACTCCAGCTCCAAGTGGGACGACTTTCATCCCAGGAGGAGCTGGACATCTCACATGCTGTCCCCAGCTGCCTGTGGCTGACGCTAAGCCCCAGCTGAATGCTACAGAGAGGTGAGGACTCCCTTCTTCTAGCTCCACTCACAGGAAGGAGGCGTTGCTGTATGTGTGCTGCACTGAAAACAGTGGAGCCCTGATCACCCTTCCTGGGCTCGAGAGGTGATGGTTCCATCCCAGGAGAAGCAAGCTGATATGACTCCCCACTACAGCAAACCTCAGTTCCCAGAGCAGGACTGTCACTCGGAGAGCAGCTTGCCTTTGTCCCCATCCCCAGCTCCAGAGCCTTGGCGGAGAGATGTCCCTGGTGGAGAAGCAGGACATACAGCAGATAGCTATGGACCAGCACTAACCTTCAGAGCTGTGGAAGACAATCTCTTTCCAAAGAAGCCCACTTCATTTGCACAGAGTGTGGAGAAGTTTAAACATAAAGGAGTTCCACCACCACTGGAGTCTGTGGTGAAGTGCAACTGGGAGGTATTAGTCCATTCTCACACTACTATAAAGGATAATACCTGGGACCGGGTAATTATAAGGGAAAGAGGTTTAATTGACTCACAGTTCTGCAAGCTTAACAGAAAGCATGGCTGGGAAGCTTTGGGAAACTTACAATCACAGTGGAAGGCAAAGGAGAGGCAGGCACCTTCTTCACAAGGCAGCAGGAGGGAATATGAGCGTGCACAGGAAGAACTGCCACTTTAAAACCATCTGATCTCATGAGACTCACTCATTATCATGAGAACAGTGTGGGGGGAAACTGCCCCCATAATCCAATCACTTCCCTCCCTCAACACGTGGGGACTGCAATTCTAGATGAGATTTGCGTGGGGACACAGAGCCAAGCCATACCAGAAGGAGATTTGAGACACAGGCTAACCTGTAGGCTGCTGGCTTTCAGGGAAGAACTAGGGAATAAGACAGCTGGAAGTATCCTTCTTGGGGTCAGAGCAAATATCAAGCAGGGGACCTCAAACTATTCCTTCAAAGAAGCCACAGTTTGATTGGATTCATTTGTAGAGCAATGTATGCCCCAGGACATTTTTTAAACCACAGAGCAATCAGCAACAATTACTGGAATTTAGCAGCTGCATGTGGTCAGGGACAGAGGAAGAAAGGCTGCCACACCTCCCTCATCCCAGGTAAGAGGGGCCACACCCAACAGTGCCCTGCCCCACCAGGAGCCACATCAGGAGTTAAACACCACTGGGGGCAGGGTGGAGAATTGACTTCTCTAAAATAATCCAGCCAATCACTAAGCAAATAAAGAGACAAACAACAACAGCAAGAATGGGAAAGGTGGAACAGTCAGTACCCAGAGTTGCTACAATGTATCATCCAGAATGTCCAGTTTCTGACCAGTGGGCACTAGGCTTAATACCTGGGTGACAAAATAATCTGTACAACAAACTCCCGTGACATGAGTTTACATATATAACAAACTTTCACCTGTACTATTTAACTTAAAGTTAAAAAATAAAAATAAAACATATAAAGTGTCCAGTTTCCAACAAAAAGTTTTGAGGCAGCCAAAGAAAAAGAGAGGCATAACCCATATATCAGAAAACAGCAGGAGGCAACACAAACTGCCAGATCTGTGGATTTAACAGAAGAAGACTTCAAAGAACCATTATAAATATGTCACCAAAGCTAAAGGAAAGTATGATAAAGAAAGTATGATAAAGAAAGTATAATAAAGTATGATAAAGTAAAGTATGACAGTAATGTTGCATCAAAGGCAGAACGCCAGTAAAGAGACAGAAATTATCAAAAAGAACCAATTGGAATTTCTAAAGATGAAAAGTATAATACACGAAATAAAATTCACTAGAGGAGCTTTACGGTAGACTTTAGAGAAGAAAAAATTAAGTGAACTTGAAGACAGATTGCTACAGATAATATGTGTATTAGTTCATTTTCACATTGCTATAAAGAACTGCCCAAGACTGGGTAATTTATAAAGAAAAGCAGTTTAATTGACTCAGTTCCACATGGCTGGGAAGGCCTCATGAAACTTACAAAAACGGGGGAAGGCAGAAGGCAAAGGCATGTCTAATATGGCAGCAGGCAAGACAGAGAGCAAATGAGTGAAGGGGGAAGACCCCCTTATAAAACCATCAGATCTCATGAGAACTCACTATCACAAGAACAGCATACGGGAAACCATCCCCATGATACAATCACCTCTCACCAGGTCCTGCCCTTGTTACATGGGGATTATGGGAATTACAATTCAAGATGAGATTTGGGTGGGGACACAGAGCCAAACCATATCATTCCACCCCGGCCCCTCCCAAATCTCATTTCTTTCACTTTTCAAGACACAATTATGCCTTCTCAACAGTTCCCCAAAGTCTTAATTCATTTTAGCATTAACTCAAAAGTCTAAATCCAAAGTCTCATCTGAGACAAGGCAAGTCCCTTTGCCTATGAGCCTGTAAAATCAAAAGCAAGCTAGTTACTTCCTATATACAATGGAGATACAGACATTGGGTAAATGTTCCTGCGCAAATGGGACAAACTGGCCAAAACAAAGGGGCTAGACACCCATGCAGGTCCAAAATCCAATGAGGCACTCATTACATCCCAACCCTCTAATTGCGTGTTTGTCTTTCAGGTAACCAGCCCCCATCCTCAGGCTATCTAGGGGCTGGCCTCAAGTCACTTTATTAGCATAAGACGAAACTCTTCTCTGTGCCAGGAACCAGAGACAAAAGATCAGAGGTAATCTTTATTTTAACACCCAAAGACAGGGAGATAATCTTGAAAGCTGCAAGAGAAAAATGACCAATAACTTATCAAGGAAGCCCCAATAAGATCAACAGCTGACTCTCAGTAAAAAAAAAAAAATGAAGGCCAGAAGGCAGTGCAATAACACAATCAAAGCACTCAATGAAGAAAAAAAAAAAATTCTCAACCAAGAATCCTATACCCAGCAAAGACCATCTTTCAAAAATGAAGGTAAAATACAGACTTTCCTAGATGAATAAATCTGAACTTCTTGCTAGCAAAACCACCTTATGAGAAACACTAAACGAACTTCTTCAGCTGAAAATGAGGAACTCCGTACAGCAACTCATATCCCCATGAGAAAACAAAGGGCACCAAGCAAAGGTAATTATATAATTTTAAAATACAGTACTGATGCATTTTTGTTTCTTCCCAGAACTAATTTGAAAAGCAATTGCATAGAAGAATAGGGATATACTACATAGAAATGTAATGTGTATGTAATATATTTGCCAATAACACCACAAAAGATGAAGGTAGAAGCAAAGCTATATCACGCTAAGAAATTGGTTATAGATGGTAAGGTAACAAATGAAAATGTTACATTTAAAAATATACACAATGCAAAAGAAAGCAGTAAAGGAACAAAATGAAGGCATGAGACATATGGAAAGCAAAAAGAGAAATGGCAGATGTAAATCCAACCCTACTAATATTAAATGTGAATGGATTAAAACTCCAATCAAAGACAAATATTACCACACTGGATTTTTAAAACACAATCCAACTAAATGCTGCCTATAGGGGACACACTTCAGAATCAAAGATAAAAACAGACTGAAAGTGAAATGAAGGAAATAGAGATAGGCAAACAGCAACCACAACAGAGCTGAAGTGACTATGTAAACAAAAGAGTTTAAAAAAATTTTTTTTAATGCTGTTAAAAAGAATTTCATCAAAATAAATGCAATAGCCAATCAGGAAGATACAACAATTAAAGACTTACACGTACATAGTAACAGGGCAACAAAATACAAGAAACAAAAATGGGCAGACATAAAGGGAGAACTAAAAAAATCCAATATTCACAGAGATTTCACCACTTTCAATAATGGATAGAAGATTAACAACAGAAGATGTGGAAAAACACTACAAACTAATAAGACCTAACAGATAGTTACAGAACACTCCAATAATGGAATGTACATTCTTCTCAAGTGCAAATAGATCAGTCTTCAGGACAGATCATAAGCTAGGTGATAAAACAAACCTGGATACATTTAACAGGATAAAACTATTCAAAGTCCATTCTTTGACCATAATGGAATGAAATTAGAAATGAAAGCAGGAAAAACTCACAAATATGTGGAAATTTTAAAACTCACTCTTAAATTACCAATGGGTCTAAGAAGGAAGTCAGAAAACACTTGTAAATAAAGTGCAGACACAACATACAAAAAACATGGGATGCAGTTAATGCAATGCTTAGGAGGAAATTTGTAGCTGTAAATGTCTACAGAGAGAAAGAAAGATTTCAAATCAACAACTTAAATTTCTACCTTAAGGCAGTGGAAAAAAGAGCAAACTAGACCTAAAGGAAGCAAAAGGTAGGAAATCACAAAGATTAAAGCAGAAATTAATCAATGCAGAATAACAGAAGAGAAATAAAACAAAAATTTGGTTCTTTAAAAACACAAAATCGGGGCCGGATGCAGTGGCTCACACCTGTAATCCCAGCAATCTGGGAGGCCGAGGCAGGTGGATCACGAGGTCGAGAGATTTAAGACCATCCTGGCCAACACAGTGAAATCCCATCTCTACTACAAAAAAAAAAAAAATTAGCTGGGCATGGTGACACACGCCTGTAGTGCCAGCTACTTGGGAGGCTGAGGCAGGAGAATCACTTGAACCCGGGAGGTGGAGGTTGCAGTGAGCCAAGATCGTGCTACTGCATTCCAGCCTGGCAACAGAGCGAGACTCCATCTCAACAACAGCAAAAAAGAAATCAGCAAAATTGATAAATCTTTAAACTGACCAAGAAAAAAAGACTTAAATTACTGGAATCAGAAATGAAAGAGGAGACATTACTATTGATCTTATATAAATCAAGAATATAAAGAAACATTATGAACAACTGTCCATCAAAACAAATAGGTAACTTAGAAGAAATGGACAGATTCCTACAAAGACACAAACTACCAAAACTGACTCGAGAAGAAACAGAAAATCTGAATAGATCTATAACAAGTGGAGAGGCCAGGCACAGTGGCTCATGCCTGTAATCTCAGCATTTTGGTAGGCCAAGGTGGGCAGATCACCTGAGGCCAGGAATTTGAGACCAGCCCAGCCAACACGGCAAAACCCCGTTCTAATAAAAATACAAAAATTAGCCGGGCATGGTGGCATGTGCCTGTAATCCCAGCTACTCAGGAGGCTGAGGTGGGAGAATCGCTTAAACCTGGGAAGTGGAGGTTGCAGTGAGCCAAGATTGTGACACTGCACACCCTGGGTGACAGAGCGAGATTCCATCTCAAAAAAAAAAAAAAAGTGGAAAAATGGAATTAGTAATCAAAAGGCTACCCAAAAAGAAAAGCACAGGCCCAGATATGTTTGCTACTAAATCCTACCAACTATTTAAAGAATTAATACCAATTCTTCACACTCTTTCAAAAAAAATAGAAGAGCAAGGAACATTTTCTAATTCATTTTGTGATGGCACTATTACGCTGATACCAAAATTAGACAAAGACACCATGAGAAAAGGAAATTATAGACTAGTATATCTTATGAATATGGACCAAAAAAAACTTACTCACCAAAATGTCACCAAACTGAATCCAAAAACAGTAAAAAATGAAAAGAATTATGTACCATAATCAAGTGGGATATATCTCAGGAAAGAAAGGTTGGCTCAACATCTGAAAATCAATTAATATAGCAAATGAATAAAAAACAAAAACTATATAAGCATCTCCATATATGCAGAAAAAAACACTTGGCAAAATCCAATACTCTTTCATGATAAAAACATTCAACAAAGTAGAAAAAGAAGGGAACTTCCTCAACCTAATAATGGGTGTCTATGAAAATACCACAGTTAATACAACATAATAAATGGTTAAAGACTGAAAGCTTGCCTCCCAAGATCAGGAACAAGACAAGGATGCCCACTCTTGCCTCTTCTATTCAACACTGTGCTGATTTCAGCCACAGCAACTAGACAAGAAAAGTAAAATGCATACAGAAAGAAAGGAAAGTGAAACTATCTCTATTTGCTAACATGATCTTTTGCATAAAAAATATGAAGAAATTCACTAAAAAGCTATGTTAGAACCAATAAAAGAGTTCAACAAAGTTACAGGACACATCATGAATACACAAAAAATCGATTGTGTTCTTACACACCAGCAAGGAGCAATCCAAAAACGAAATTAAGAAAGCAATTCCACTTACAATTACATCAAGATAATAAAATACTTAGGAATATGCTTAAAATGTTTAAATAATCTGAATAAGTGGAAAATTATTCCATTTTCATGAATCAGAAGACATAACATTATTAAGATGGCAATACTCCCTAAACTGATCTACACATTCAATGAAACCCCTGTCAGAATACCAGCTGATTCTTTGTAAAAACTGATGAGCTGACTCTAAGATGCATACAAAATAACAAGGGATTCAAGCCAAAATAATCTCGAA
Source organism: Piliocolobus tephrosceles (assembly GCF_002776525.5). NCBI lineage: Eukaryota > Metazoa > Chordata > Mammalia > Primates > Cercopithecidae > Piliocolobus > Piliocolobus tephrosceles. The sequence goes on along the minus strand of NC_045440.1, from coordinate 10,885,321 downwards.
AAAGATCAAAGTAAGAGAACTCACACTTGCCATTTCAAACTTACCACAAAGCAACAGTAATCAAGACAGTGTGGTACTGGCACATCAATGGAATCAGTGGCATTAATCAATGACAGATCAATGGAAAAGAATTAAGGGTCCAGAAATAAACCTACACATGTAAGGTCAATTGATTTTCAAGAAGAGTGCCAAGATAATTCAATGGGGGAAAGAATAATCTTTTCAACAAACAGCTGTGTGACAACTGGAAAGCCACATGTAAGAAAACGAAGTTGGATCTTCACAACTGCCTCCCACCAGGGGAACTGCCACCCATACAACCACAAAACTGAGGACAGGACGCAGAATGCAGACTCTAGATCCACATTTGCCTCGATGCAGTGACCGGGACACCACTGCCAGGTCTGTTGGCCTCAGAAACCCATGACCTTAGCTCTGTGTATGGAAACACGAGGAACCATGTGGCCACAAAACCACCCTGTGACTGCCGGACCCACATAGGAGCCTGAAGCCCTCTCTCCACTTCCAGTCACCTCAGTGACTGAGTGGGGATGCAGCCCTTCCCTGGGACACTGGGAAATGCCCATTTTTGCGTTCCAGCTCTATAGGGGAAGGCCCACCTGGGAAGCAGTGGGAACATGTGTTGAGTGTGCCAGTTTACCACCTCTCAGCCTTCTCACACCCCAGTCCTCCAAGGAATGGCACCAACAGGCAGGAGAGTTTTCTTTCAGCAGGAGGGCTACTTTAAAATTAAGATTCTTACTTTGTAAAATGAAGGAATTGGATCATGATGGTATTTATCCTGTAAAAGATAATCAGGAAAAGTCAGACAATTCAGACTTTATTCCAATTCAGCTAATATGTATGATTAAATATTCCATCAATACTGGAGACACAGATCAGGTTTCAGGGCTCCACTCACCAGCTCTGCAACCTTGTGGGAATCACACAGAGCCTCCCTGGCCTGAGGTTCACTAAACAGGAGACAGCACTGACATATGTTCTGTGCACAGCCAGAGATCCAAGTACACGCTCACTGTAGGTTCTCTTCTCCTCATTCTCAGTGTCTTTTCTGCTCTATATTTACTATGACTTGTAACTGCTCACTTATCAATCATTCAGAGAGAAAAAAAATGTAAAATTAGGAAATCTCTCTCTGATTAAAACTATGAGTATATACATTATGCATGTAAAGTACTGTCTATATTAGCACACTGAAAGTACAGTTTGAGTGCCCCTTATCTGAAATGCTTGGAACCAGAAGTATTTCAGATTTCAGATATTTTTGGATTTTGAAATATTTGCATTATACCAGTTGGGCATCCTGAATCTGAAAATCCAAAATCCAAAATGCTCCAATGAGCATTTTTGTTGATCATGTCAGCATTCAGAAAGTTTTGAATTTTGGAGCATTTCAGATTTTTAGAGATGCTCAACCTGTACTATCAAAATAAATGACATTCTAGTTGGCACAACCCACTGATGTCAGGAAGAGGACTGGGCAGCCTCTAACATTACTACTTACTGACAATTAATTGTTAAGTTATAATCAAGACAAGGCATAAGAGAGAAATAAAAGTTACAGTTACTGGAAAGGAAAATAAAATTTTTATCACTATATAATTAAATAAGTATGTACTAAACATATATACTGAATTACAGATTACATAATTACTTTTAGACAATGACTAGATAACTAGAAAATGGGAGAGCATCAAAGAACGATTAGACCTAATAAAAAATGGCTGGATATAAAAGATATAAAAATAAATAGCTTTATTACAGTTAGACAATAGAAAAAGAAATGCCATTCACAAGAACAATAGTTAAAATGTCCAAAAGAACAAGTTACAAGTTTCCTTACTAAATTACATTAAAAAGAAGATTTGAATAAATAAAGAGAAAAAGCATACCTGAATGCCTGAATGGTATGGCTGAACATTAAAAAATATATAATTTACCCTCAAATTACTGCACTGGTCTGGTAGAGCGGTTCCTAAATGTGGAGGTGTGAATGGAGAAGAAAACATACAGGTCTCAGGAGGTTCACATCTAACCTATTCCCTCTTCATAAAATCTCCCCAGACAGAGTGAGGTACTATCACTATTGGGACTATGGCATGTCCCTCAGGAATGCGGAATACAAATAAAACATTCAAGAGAGTAAGAGGAAAAGCCATAGACTTGGAGAAAATATTTGGAAAAGGCACATCTGATAAAGGATTGTTGTCCAAAATATACAAGGAACTCTTAAATCCCAACAATAAGAAAACAGCCCTATAAAAAAGACGAGCAAAGGACTTTAACAGACACTTCACCAAAGACGACATGGAGATGGCAAATAAGCATCTCTCCACAACATTTGTCATCAGGGAAAAGCAAATTAAGACAGCAACAAGACACAGCCACACACCTATCAGAATGGACAAAACCCAGACCACCACCACCAGATGCTGGCAAGGACATGGAGCAGCAGGAACTCTCATTCACTGCTGGTGGGAAAATGGTGCAGCCATTTCGGAAGACAGTCTGGCAGTTTCTTATAAAACTAAACACTCTCACCATGCAAGCCAGCAATCACGCTTCTTGGTATTCATCCAAATGACTTGAAAATATGACTTGAAAACTTATGTCCACATAAAAACTTACATATGGATGTTTATGGCAGCTTTATTCGGAATTGCTAGAACTTGGAAGCAATCAAGATGCCCTTCGGTAGGTGAATGGATAAGCTGGTACATCCAGATCATAGAATACTCTTCAGTGCTAAAAAGAAATGCGCTATCAAGTCATGAAAAGACATGAAGGAATCGTAAACATGTAAACCAACTAAAATTCTAACCTCCTGACGGACTGAATGGACCCCGCTCTTGGCCAAGGGGATTCCAAAGAAACCAGAAAAACTAGTTTAGGCCATGATGGGAAGGAGGGAGTCAGACGTGCCTCATTACACTTTCCTCCCTTTGGCATTCAGGCAAAACTGAACAGCATTAACATTAAAACAGAGACCTTAAGACGGACAGAACCGACTCTGTATCACTGAGATACTCAATTCCAGCCTAACTCTGGTACAGCATCACATGACAGCAGGCCCTAAAGGAAATAAAAATATTTTACCCCAAACTACATCTGAGGTCTTTGGCATGGCCTGCACTGCTGTCTCCTGGGGGGGAAATTCACACTCTACAGGACCCCCACCCTCCCAGGTCTTTTCCTGAACAAGGAGAGATTAAACGAAGCATCGGACACCTTTTAAGGTCTGCCAAGAGACCTTCACCATCTATTCTCTCTAAAGCCTCTCCCTGGAGGCCTCAAGAACCTGGGCTTCCACAACCTCCTTTATCTTAACCCCGAGCATTCCATTCCTTTCCAACTTCAGGCAGAGCTTAACCCTTCTAACCAACTGCCAATCAGGAAATCTTTAAATCCACCTACAACCTGGAAGCCCCCACTTCAAGATGTCCAGCCTTTCCAGGCCAAACCAATATGTACCTTACATGTATTGATTTATAACTGTAACTTTTGTCCCCCTAAAATGTGGAAAATCAAGCTGTAGCCCAATAACCTTGGGCACATGTTCTCAAGATCACCTGAGGCTATACAGCAAAACTGTCATTTTGTCTCAGAATAAATCTATTCAAGTAATTTACAGAGTTTGGATTTTTCTGCCAAGAAATACATCTTACAAAGTGAAAGAAGCCAATCTGAAAAGGCTACACACTGTGCAATCACAACCAAATGACATTCTGGAAAACACAGAACTAAGGAGACAGTGAAAAGATCAGTGGTTGCAAAGGGTTCGGGGAGGGACGAACTAAGGAGACAGTGAAAAGATCAGTGGTTGCAAAGGGTTCGGGGAGGGACGGATGAACACGCGGAGCACAGCGCAATTTTAAATCTTAGGGCAGTGGAACCACTAAGCCTGATACTATACTGGTGGGTACATGCCACTGTACACTCATCCGGACCCACAGAACAGACAACTCCCAGCGTAAACACTAATGTGAACTACAGACTCTGGGTAAAAATGATGCATCAGCGAGGTAACAAAGGCACCGCTCTGGAGAGGGATGTTGGTAGTGGGGAAGGTAGGGAATGTGTCGGGGCAGGGGGCATGTAGGAACTCTGTGACTTCCCTTCAATTTTGGTGTGAACTTGAAACTGCTATAAAAAAAAGAGTCTATTGAAAAAGAGAAGATGACAACAATAACTGGCTCAATAACACACACAAAAAAGCAAACAGGCATGCGTACACATATTTATAAGTCTAATAAAAGGCAGCCTGTGCTACCAGTTATTAAATGTATTAGAAAACTTCACTAAGACAACTGTAGAACTGGAATAAAAGTATACAAAAGAACAAAGAAAACAGATGGAAAGCCCAACAAACCCCTGTATATAGAGATTTTAGTACACATTAAGAGGCGCATGACAAATAAAGGAAAAAGAACAAAGGTCTGGGAAAGCTGAGTAACTATTTTGAGATAAAAGGATCTTGTTTTCACAGCAAAATAACTTCGACACAGTTAAAGAGTTATTCCTTTTAAAAGAAGCCATAAAGGAACTAAAAGAATCTGATCTCAGGGAAAGAAATTCCTTTCTAAGCCTCAGGGCAAAAGAAAAAAAATGGAAAAAGTAAATAGATTCCACCATTTCTTTAAGCTTAAAAAGTCATTTACATTAATGTCTTAATAGAAAGTCTAATTTGAAATTCATACAAATTTATTAACAAATCAAATACTGGAGTACAGTATAAAAAATTTAATGTTTAGTCTTTATCCTTGGTTCCTGACACAGAGTTCCTGAAAGTATTGGAATTTACTGTCTTTTGTACACTAATGAGATGATTAATGAGAGGAGAATAGAGAGCTTCAGGATGGGGGCTGTCACCAGAAATGCCAACATCATGATTTCAGGACTAGAACTTTTAGCCCCATAGCCACCTCCTCCTCTGACTTCCAGAGACAGGAGGAGGGCTAGAGATTGAATCCAATCACCAATGGCCAAAGATTTAATCAGTCATGCCTAAGTAATAAAACTTTCATTTAAAAAGCTAAACGACAGAGTTCTGGAGCTTCTAGGTTGGTGAACCCATCCATGTTCTGGGAGCATGCATGTTCACAGAGGGGTGGAAGCTGTGTGCCCTCCCCATGCCTTGCCCTTTGCTATGTCTCTTCTGTTGAGCTGTTCCTCTGCTGTATCAAGTGACCAGCAATCCTGAAAATCAAGCTTTCTGGAGTTCTGTGAACTACTGGACATGACGGAGAGTCATGGGAAACCCCCAGTTTAGAGTCAGCTGAGTAGAAGCAAAGGGTAGCCTGGATACCTAGAACATCAACTTTACCATCTTAACTACCTTTAAGTATAGAGTTCAATCGTGTTAACTACTTGCAAACTGTTGTACAACAGATCTCTAAAACTTTTTCATCTTGTAAAACTCTGTACAGACTGAACAATCCCTCTTTTCCCCACCCTCAGCCCCTAGTGACCACCATTCTACTTTCTCTAAGAGTTTGCTGTAACCCTCAAAGGGTTGGGCTGCTCACTGCTTGTAGAAAGAACCCAAAATAATAATGAGGTGTGACTAAAAGAGAGTGAAAAAATCCACTCATCAATTTGTGGAGGAAATGTACTTTTTAAAGAGAGGGTTTGGAATGCAGAGAGGCAATGGGGTGGAGTTGTCACGTGGTATGTGACCCACTCTGATGGCTCATCTTGAATTATTATTGCTCCATCTGGGGAAGGGGAAGGGGCTGGCACCATCGTGGCCAGAGGTGTCTGGTCCAAATCAGCATCTGGCCCCTGAAGCTTCTAAGGCAATATGTGACCAGAGAAGTGGGCAATTTGTGTGCTTTACCGGCATCCAGCTAAATAAATGTGTGTAAGGCACAGAATGGGAAAGAAACGGAATGGAGGTCACAGCACATTCAGAGGCTATATTTCAAAATGAAACACATACGCAGTTTGTTTCAAAGTTACATCCTGTGGCTGGGGAGAAAAGTGGAAAGAAAATGTTTTAAAACACGGTTTGAAGCCTAGCTGCTCAGTTACGTGACGACTTTCAGTACCTCACCTAAGTGGAACTATGCATTTGTTGTTTTTTAGTGCCTGGCTTATTTCACAGGGCATAATATTCTCAAATTCATCCATATACCAGCATATTTTCAGATTTCCTTCTTTTCTAAGGCTGAATAATATTCCATTGAACATATGTACTATATTTTCCTTATCTATTAATCCATCCACAGACACGGAGGCTGCTTCTCCTCGTATCATAAGTGGTGCTGTAATGAACATGGGTGTGCAAATCTCTTTGAGATCCTGTTTTCCTTTCTTTGGGATATATACACAGAAATGGGATGGCTGAAACATATAATTCTATTTTTAACTTTTTGAGAAATCTCTATACGGTTTTCCACAGCAGCTACAGCTTATTATAATCTTGCCAACAGTGCACAGGTGTTCTAATCTCCCCACATCCTCGGTTACACTGGTTATTTTGCTTTTTCGTTTGTAGCCATACTAATGGTTGTGAGGTAACATCTCATGATGGTTTTGATTTGTATTTCCCTGATGATTAGCAATGTTGAACATCCTTTCATATGCTTATAAGTGATTTGTGGATCTTCTCTGCACCCATGTCTACTCAAGTCCATTGCCCATTTTTAAATCAGATTTTTTGTTATTGTTTGGTCAAAGGAGTTCTTTACATATTTTGGATATTCACCCCTTATTAGAGATATGGCTGACAAATATTTATCCCATTCCAAACGGTGCATTTTCACTTTATTGTTTCCTTTGTTATACGTAAGTCTTAAATTTTGATATGCTGCAATTTGTCTATTTTTGCTTTTCCCTGTGTTTTGGTGTCATATCCAAGAAATCACTGCCAAATCCAATGCCCTGAACCTTTTCTCCCCTCTGCTTTCTTCTAGGAGTTTTATAATTTCTGATTTAGGTCTTTAATCTATTTTGAATTAATTTTTGTACAGGTGCTAAAGATCCAACTTTAGCCAAGTGTGGCAGCTCACACCTGTAATCCCAGCTCTTTGGGAGGCCGAGGCGGGCAGATCACGAGGTCAGGAGATTGAGACCATCGTAGCTAACATGGTGAAACCCCGTTTCTACTAAAAACACAAAATATTTAGCTGGGCGTGGTGGCAGGCACCTGTAGTCCCAGCTACTCAGGAGGCTGAGGCAGAAGAATGGTGTGAACCCAGGAGGCGGAGCTTGCAGTGAGCCAAGATCGCGCCACTGCACTCCAGCCTAGGCGACAGAGCGAGACTCCGTCCCCCCAAAAAAAAAAAAAAAAAAATCCAACTTTATCTTTTGCATGTGAATATCCAGTTTTCCCAGCATCATTTGCTGAAGAGACTATCTTTTCTCCACCGCGTAATCCAAGCAGCCCTGTTTAAGATCATGTGACCATATACATGAGGGCTTATTTCTAACTCTCTATTCTGTTCCATTGTTCTATATGTCCGTTTATACCAATATCATACTGCTTTCATTACTGCAGTTGTATGTTTTCAAGTTGGAAAGTGTGAGGCTTCCAGTTTTTTTCTTTCTTTCTCAAGATTGTTTTAGCTATTCAGGTCCTTTGAGATTCTATATGAACTTTAGAATTCTTTTTCTACTTCAGCAAAAAAAAAAAGCCAATGAGATTTGCATTGAACCAGTAGATTGCTGTGGGTAATATGGACAATTTAACAATATAAGTCTTCCAAACCATGAACACAGGGTGTCTACTTATGTCTTATTTAATAATTTTCAGCAATGTTTTATATTTTTTCAGTCTTTCACTTCCTTCGTTATTTCTAAGTACTTTTTTTCTTGATGCTATTATAAGTGTTTTATTAACTGTTTTCTTAATTTCCTTTTTGGATTTTTCATTATTAGTGTAAAAATGTGGCTGATTTTTCATGTTGATATTGTGTCCTGCAACTCTGCTGAATTTGTTCACTAGTTGTAACATTTTTTGTGTGTTTGGGATCTTTAGGGTTCTCTACATATAAGGTCAGACAGTCCCTTATTTACATTGTGCTACTGTCTATGTCTCCTTTCAATCCTCTAAATGTTTGTGTCACACATTTGAGCATTCTGTTGTCAGATGCAGATATAATCAGTATATCTTCCTGGTGAACTGGCCCCTTTGTCATTATGGAACAGGAATTAAAAGAAATTAAAGACTGTGTAAGCAAAAACTCAGTTGTATGTAAGAAAACCCAATTCCCCTTGAGGAAGAGAAAGGGCTGGAGTCCTTTAAAATTAACCACCTGTTTTTCTCTCTGTGGCTAGTAAGCCTTATCTCTCCCTTTCCCGGGCATTGTGAAGACTGTTTCTCTAGCTGTGCAGCTACAAGGTCACTAGACAGATAATCTCAAGTCATAAAACATGTTGCTCCTTGAAAAGTAAGAAATAATGTAATGCATGTCTTAATTACTGTCTTTGTTTCTCGCTTGTGTAACACACTTCCCCCTGCACAGATCTCCCCCTGCCCCGTGAAATGTTTAAAAGGCAGTTTGACTCTTTGTTTGGGGCTCAGTCCTTTGGATGTTAATCCGACTGAGTCAGTGCACCTAAATAATTAAATAATTCCTCCTCAACCCCTGGGTCTCCAATTCCTCGATTATCCCACAGCAACTACATAGTCCTTCTTTGTGTCTTGTGACAGTTTTTGACTTTTATCCAATAGAAGTAGGCCACTCCTACTCTCTTTTAGTAGAGAACATGGAATATCTCTTGCATGGAATCTTTTTCCATATTTTCAGCTTATGTGTGTCCTTATAGCTAAAGTGAGTATCTTGTAGACGGCATGTAATTGGATCTTTTTTTAATCCATTCAACCACATGCGTTTTGGTTGGGGAGTTCAATCCATTTACATGGAAAGTAATTACTGATAGGGTAGGACTTACTATTGCCACTTTGTTAATTGTGTTCTGTTAGTCTTGTAGTAATTTTGACCCTCTTTTCCTCTCTTGCTGCCTTCCTTTGTGTTCAATTTTTTGTAGTGAAATGTTTTTATTCCTTTCTTTTTCTTTTGTGTATCCCCCAGGCATTTTCTTTCTGGTTACCATGGGGATTACATAAAACATAATAATCTATTTTAAACTGATAATTTAATTCAACCCAACACATAACTGTATTACTTTATGTTTCCCCTTTATGCTATTCCATCACAAATTAATTTTTGGGGGGGATTGGAGGTGGAGTAAGATGGCTGAATGGAAGCCTCCACCAATCAACCTCCCTGAAGGAGCACCAAATTTAACAACTATCTACACAAAAATCATCATCATAAGAACTAAAAATCAGCTTGGGTACCAGCTCAGCCACAGTAGGGTACAGCAGCAATTGAGCTCCTGGGGTTCCTGATGCCAGGCCTTGCCACTTGGACGGCATTTCTGGACTTGCCCTGGGCCAAAGGGGAACCCACTGCCCTGAAGGATATGTCCGAGGCCTTTCAGCATTCACGAGTTGACTGAAGAGTCCTTGGGCCTTGAGTTAACATCGGCAATAGCCTGATAGTACTCTCCAAGGGCCTGGGGCAGCGGTGGCCCAGGGGAGAGGCTCCTCTGCTTGTGGAAAGGGGAGGGAAGAGTGGCAAGGACTTTGTCTAGTGGCTTGAGTGCCAGCTCAGCTGCAGTAGAACAGAGCACTAAGTTGATTCCTGAGGTTTCTGACTCCAGGCCCTGGCTTCTGGACAGCATCCCTAGATACACTCATGGACCAGGGGGAACTCATTGTCCTGAAAGGAAGGATATAAGCCTGGCTGACTTTGCCACCTGCTGATTGTAGAGCCCCAGGGCCTCGAGCGAACATAAGTGGTAGCCAGGCAGTGGTTACAGCAGGGCCTTGAGCAAGATCCAGTGCTGTCCTAGCTTCAGGTCTGAACCAGCACAGTCCCAGTGGCAGTGGCCACAAAGGTGCTTGTGTCACCCCTCTCCTAGTTCCAAGCAGCTCATCACAGAGGGCCTCCATTTGTTTGGGAGAAAGTAAGAGAAGAGAACAACAGTTTCTGCCTGGTAATCCTGGGAATTCTCCTGGATCTTAACCAAAACCGAGTTGGTACCTCTAAAAGTCTGCAAGAGTCACAGCGTTACTGGGCATGGGGTGCCCCTAATACAGTGACAAAAAATTAGATCACAACACCCAAGTCCCTTTGAATACTTGGAAAGCTTTTCCAAGAAGGATGGGTACAAACAAGCCCAAACTGCAAATACTACAATAAATTACTAACTCTTCAATGTCCAGACACAGATGAGCATCCACAAGAATCAAGATCATCCAGGAAAACATAACCTCACCAAACAAACTAAATAAGGCATCAGAGGTAAATCCTGAGGAAACAGAGATATGTGACCTTTCAGACAGAGAATTCCAAGTAACTATCTTGAGGAAACTCAACAAAATTCAAGATAACACAGAGAAGGAATTCAGAATCCTATCAGATAAATTTGACAAGGAGATTGGAATAAGTGTTTTTACATCAAGCTTTTATATCAAGCAGAAATTCTGAAAAATTTACAAGCTGAAAAATTCAACTGACATATGAAGAATGCATCAGTCTCAACAGTAGAATTGATCAGGCAGAAGAAAGAATTAGTGATCTTGAAGACAGGCTATTGAAAATACACAGTCAGAGGAGACATGAGACAAAAGAATAAAAAACGAGGCCTGCCTATAGGATCTACAAAATAGCCTCAAAAGAGCAAAGCTAGGAGTCACTGGCCTTAAAAAAGAAGTAGGGAAAGACAGAGGGGTAGAAAGTTTATTCAAAGGGTCAGTAACAGAGAACTTCGCGAACTAGAAAAGGACATCTATATTCAAGTACAAGAAGGTTATAGAATACCAAGCAGATTTAACCCAAACAAGACTACTTCAAGGCATTTACTAATCAAACTCCTAAAGATCGAAGATAAAGAAAGGATTCTGAAGTCAGCAAGAGAAAAGAAAAAAGTAACATACAATGGAGTTCCAATAGGTCTGGCAGCAGGCTTTTCAGTGGAAATTACAGGTCGAGAGAGACAGTGGCATGACATAATTAAAGTGCTGAAGGAAAAATACTTTTACCCTAGATTATCTAGCAAAAATATCCTTGAACCATGAAGGAGAAAGATCTTCCCAAACAAAAGCTGAGGGTTTTCATCAACACCAGACCTGTCCTACAAGAAATGTTAAAGGGAATTCTTCAATTTGAAAGAAAAGGATGTTAATTACCAAGAAGAAATTATCTAAAGGTACAAAACTTACTGGTAATACTAAGTACATAGAAAAATAGAATATTATAACACTGTATTATAGTGTGTAAAGTACTCATATCTTATGTAGTTTATTTCATGAACCAATTAAAAATAACTTTTTAAGATGTAATACAATAAGATATACATGGAAACAACAGAGAAATCAGGGGGATGAAGTGAAGGATAGAGTTTTTACTAGTTTTTGCTCGTTTTTCAATGCAGTAAGTGTTAAATTGTCATCAGTTAACAATAATGGGTTATATTATTTGCAAGCCTCACGGTAACCTCAAATCAAAAAACATACAATGGATACACAAAAAATAAAAAGCAAGAAATTAAACCATACCACAAGAGAAAATCACCAACAGAAAGACAGGAAGGAAGGAAAGAAGACAAGACCACAGAACAACCAGAAAACAAGTAAGAAAATGGCAGGAGTAATTATTTATCAGTAACACTGAATGTAAATGGACGAAACTCTCCTATCAGTTTGAGTACAATTGCCATTGGTATTTATTTAAATGTTAGGTGGAATTCAGCAGTGAAGCCATTAGGTCCTGGGCTTTTCTTTGCTGGAAGTCTTTTTATTCTGGCTTTGATCTTATTGTTATTGGTCTGTTCAGGTTTTGGATTTCATGGTTCAAATTTCATAGGTTGTATTTATTTCTTCTGGATTTTCCAATTTATTGGCATATAGTTGCTCAGAGTAGGCTTTTGTGAGCCTTTGAATTTCTGCAGTATTTGTTGTAGCCATGCTCAGCTAATTTTTGTATTTTTAGTAGAGACAGAGTTTTGCTATGTTGGCCAGGCTGGTCTTGAACTACTGGCCTCGAGTGATTCACCCATCTCAGCCTACCAAAGTGTTGGAATTACAGATGTGAGCCACCATGCCCATGCTCTAGTTCTTTAAAATGCACCATTGGGTTGTCAGTATGATACTAACTATGAATCTGTTGCATATGGCTATTATTACGTGGAGTTATGTTCCTTCTATACACAGTTTTTTGAACGTTCTTATTATGAAGAGGTGTCGAGTTTTATCAAGTGCTTTTTCAGCATCAATCAAAATTATCATATGGGTTTTGTCTTTCATTGTGTTGATATGATGTATCACATTGGTTGATTTGCATATGTTGAACCATCCTTACATTCCTGGGATAAAAAGATCATAATTATCTTTTTAGTATGTTGTAGAATTTGGTTTACCAGTATTTAGTTGAGAATTTTCACATCTATGTTCATCATATTGGCCTGTGGTTTTTCTCTTTTTGATATGTCTTAGTCTGGTTTTGGTATCAGGGCAATACTAGCCTTGTAGAATAGCTTTGGACATATTCCCTCCTCCTCTATTTTTCATACTGAAAGGAAAAATGAAATCCTTTCCTCTCAGATCTGGTACATGACAACATGCCCACTTTTACCACTATTCAACATAGTACTGGAAGTCCTTGCTAGAGCAATCAGACACCAGAAAGAAATAAAAGGCATCCAAACTAGAAAGGAAGAAATCAAATAAACATTGTTTGCAGACATGATCTTATACTTGGAAACACCTAAAGGCTCGACCAAATAGGCCCAGCACAGTGACTCACGTCTGTAATCCCAGCACTTTGGGAGGCTGAGATGGGAGGATGGCTTGAGGCCAGGAGTTAGAGAGACTCCACCAAAAAGCTATTAAAACTAATAAATTCGAAATCAACAGACTTTTATTTCTATATACCAAAAGCAGACAATCTGAAAAAAAGTCAAAAAAGTACAAGGAAAATTAAATACCTAGGAAGTAACTGAACCAACGAAGTAAAATATCTCTACAACGAAAACTATAAAACACTGATGCAAGAAATTGAAAAAGACATAGAAATGGAAAGATATTTCATGTTCATGGACTGGAAGAGTCAATGCTGTTAAACTGTCCGTATTACCCAAAGCAATCTACAAATTCAATGTAGTCCTAATCATACCAATGACATTCTTCACAGAAATGGAAAAAACAATCCTAAAATGTATATGGAATCACAAAAGACCCAGAATAGCCATAGCTACCCTAAGCAAAAAGAACAAAACTGGAGGAATCATATTACCTGACTTCAAATTATAATACAGAGCTAGAGTAACCAAAACCACACAGAACTGGCATAAAAAGACACACAGGTCAATGAAAGAGATTAGAGAACCCAGAAACAAATCCACACATCTACAGTGAACTCATTTTTTACAAAGATGCCAAGAACATACATTGGGAAAAGGACAATCTCTTCAATAAATGGTGCTGCTGGGAAAACTGGATATCCATATGCAGAAAAATGAAACTAGACTATTTCTCACCATATACAAAAAAAAAAAAAAAAAAATCTAATCTAAATGGATTAAAGACTTAAATCTAAGACTTCAGACTATGAAACTACTAAAAGAAAACATCAGGGAAACTCTCCAGGACATTGGACTGAGCAAAGATTTCTTGAGTAATACCCTACAAGCACAGGTAACCAAAGCAAAACTGGACAAATGGGATCACATCAACTTAAAAAGCTTCTGCAGAGCAAAGGGACCAATCAACAAATGACAAGACAACACACAGAATGGGAAAAAATATCTGCCAACAACCCATCTGACAAGGGATTAAGAATCATAATATAAAAGGTTCTCAAACAAGTCTATAGGAAAAAACCTAATAAGCCAATTAAAAAATGGACACAAGACCTGAGTAGACATTTCCCAAAAGAAAAAATATAAACGGTAAATGGGTGTAAGAAAAGGTGCTCAGCATCAGTGATCAGAGAAATGCAAGTCAAAACCACAATGAGATATCACTCACATCAGTTAAAATGGCTTTTATCCAAAAGACAGGCAATAACAAATGCTGGTGAGAATGTGGAGAAAAGGAAACCCTTGTACACTGTTGGTGGGAATGTAAAATAGTACAGCCACTATGGAGAACAGTTTGGAGGTTACTCAAAACACTAAAAACAGAACTACCATAGGATCCAGTAATCCCACTGCTAGGTATATACCCAAAAGAAAGGAAATCAGTATATCAAAGAGGTATCTGCACTTCTAATGTATACTGCAGCACTGTTCACAATAGCCAAGATTTGGAAGCAACCTAAGTATCCATCAACAGATAAATGGATAAAGAAAATGTGGTACATGTACACAATGGAATACTATTCAGCCATAAAAAGAATAAGATCATGTAATGTGCAACAACATGAATGGAAATGGGGGTCATTATGTTAAGTGAAATAACATAAGCCAGCCAAAGAAAGACAAACTTTGCATGTTCTCACTTATCTGTGGGAGCTAAAAATTAAAACAACTGAATTCATGGAGATAAGAGTGTACAAGGATGGTTATCAGAGGCTGGGAAAGGTAGTGCCAGGGGTAGAGTTGGTGGTGAAGGGAGCATGGTTAATGGGTACAAAAATATTGTTAGCATAAGATCTAGTATTTGACAGCACAATAGGATGACTATAGCTAATAATATTAAATAATTGTACTTTTAAAAATAACTAAGAGTATAATTGGATTGTTTGTAACACAAAGGATAAATGCATAAAATGATGGATACTTCATTTACCCTGCTGTGATTATTATGTATTATATGCCTGTATCAAAATCTCATGTACCCCTGTACCAGTCAGGGTTCTCTAGAGGAATAGAACAGAATAGGAATAGAATTCTCTAGAGGAATAGAATATATATATATATATGTGTGTGTGTGTGTGTGTGTGTGTGTGTATATATATATATAAAGGGGTATATATATATATAAAGGGGTATATATATTATATAAATATAATATATTAAGTAGTATTAACTTACACAATCACAAGGTCCCACAACAGGATGTCTGCAAGCTGAGGAGCAAGGGAGCCAGTCCGAGTACCAAAGCTGAAGAACTTGGTGTCTGATGTTTGAGGGCAGGAAGCATCCAGCACAGGAGAAAGATGTAGGCTGGGAGGCTAGGCCAGTCTAGCGTTTTCATGTTTTTCTGTCTGCTTTATATCCTGGTTGTGCCAGCAGCTGATTAGATGGTGCCCACCCAGATTAAGGGGGGGTCTGCCTTTCCCAGTCCACAGTTCAAATGTTAACCTCCTTTGACAACACCCTCATAGACATACCACGGGATCAGTACTTTGCATCCTTCAATCCAATCAAGTTGACACTCAGTTTTAACCATCATACCCCCTAAATATATATACCTACTATGATCCCATGAAAATTAAAAATTAAAATTTAAAAAACCAAATCATATATTTTTATATTTTTATCTATTAACACGGTTTTATAGTTATTTTTATGCTTTTATCTAATTCTATACCAGAATTTAAAGTTGTTTACTCACCACCATTACAAATTATAGGATTCTGTTTTTGTCCACATATTTCCCTTTACCAGAGTTTTTTCATATGCTTTCATATTGTTGTTTAGCATCCTTTCACTTCAACTTCAAAGAATCTCTTTAGCATTTCTTATAAGGTAGATCTAGCGGTTATGAACTTCTTTGGCTTTTGTTTATCTGGGAAGGTCTTTATTTCTTCTTCATTTTTGAAAGATGGTTTTGCCAGCTATAGTATTTTCTTGTCTGGCTGGATATATATATATATATATATATTTTTTTTTTAACAGCACTTGAACTGTATCACCATACTCCCTTTTGTATTGTAATGTTTCTGCTGATAAATCTGCTGATAATCTTATGGGAGTTCCCTTGTTACATGACAACTCACTTTTCTCTTTCTTCTTTCAAAATTCTCTACCACTGACTTTTGGCAATTTGATTAAAATCTTTCTCAGTGTGGACTTCTTTACCCTTTCTTTGGTTTCATCCTACATGGAGTCCTCTGAGATTCTTGAATCTGGATGTCCATTTTCTTCCTCATATTTGGGATGTTTTACACCACTCTTTATTCAAATAAGCTCTCTACTCCCTTCTCTTTTCTCCTTTTGGGACTTCTATAATGTGTATACTGGTCCACTCAGTGGTGTACCATAAATCCCTTAGGCTTTACTTTTCTTTTTTTTTTTTTTTTTCTGATTTGATCAATTTAAATGAGCTGTTGAGTTTGCCAATTCTTTCTTCTGCATGATTGGGTCTGCTTTTTAATCCCTCTAGTTAATTTTTTCAATTCAGTTATTTCTCAGATCCAGAATTTGTTTGGTTCTTTTTTATAGTTTATCTTGTTGTTGATATTCTTGTTATCGTATTTTTTTCCTGATTTCATTTGGTTGACTATCTCTGTTCTCTCATAGCACACTGAGCTTCTTTAAGATGATCATTTTGAATTCTTTGTCAGGTAATTCATATATCTCTATTTCTCTAGGGTCAAATTCTGGAGATTTATTTTGTTCCATTAATTGGGCCATGTTTCTCTGTTTCTTCATATGTCTCATTATTTTTTGCTGGGATTTGCAGCATCTGAAAAAAGAGCCACCTCTCCCAGTCTTTATGGACCGGCTTGGTACAGGAGAAGACCTTCAGCAATCAGCTCAGCTAGAGATTCTGGGGCCTCTCAAACCTTTTCTGGGGACGAAACTTCTCTGGGCTTGTACATGTAATGTCCCAATTAGAGAGGTCTGCCAGTGTCTTTTAGAAAAGTTGCTTGTAATCTCTCGATCCCTCTGGTGTTTGTGGCACTGCAAGTTGTCTGGAAGGGCAACAGGCTGTGGAGCTCTCACTTGTTCTCAGCAGCCCACAGGCATTCAACGTATGCTTGGTTCTATCAGCGCTCTGAGTCAGGCAAAACAGGAACCAGTCTCTTGGGCATCCCCCTGAAAAGCCAGAATGTTGAATGCACTTTCCACTCTTCCCATTCCTGCCTAAGAGATAAGCCAAAAACCACATGCTCTCTCCTGACTGTGCTGAACTGTCCTGATGTCCATCCGCAGCACTGCTGGGTCTCTGATGCTACAAAAAGCCAGTTAGCTCTTTTCCTCTCTGAAGCCTCTAGGCATCCGAAGTACGCCAGTTCCTGTTCAGCACTGAGTCAGGAGAGACAGAAACCAGTCCATCAGGTGACCCCCCCAAAATTCAGAATGGTGGACTTCCATTCTTCACTTTCCACCCGGACCCATAAGGTCTGTGCTAATTCTGGGTAGGGAGTGTCAGAAGGAAACTGAATTGTAGGACACCCGGCTGGTAATGAAGAATTGGTTGGTGTTAGAAGAAACCACATATATGGACACTTTTTTTTTAATCTATGACAAAAATGAAAAGGCGAGGCACAGCGGACACCAGGACTCCAAGATGGCGTCAGTCGTACCAGTGAAGGACAAGAAACTTCTAGAGGTCAAACTGGGGGAGCTGCCAAGCTGGATCTTGATGCGGGACTTCAGCCCTAGTGGCATTCTCGGAGCATTTCAAAGAGGTTACTACCGGTACTACAACAAGTACATTAACGTGAGGAAAGGGAGCATCTCGGGGATTACCATGGTGCTGGCATGCTACGTGCTCTTCAACTACTGCATTTCCTACAAGCATCTCAAGCACGAGCGGCACCGCAAATACCACTGAAGAGGACACGCTCTGCACCACCCCCAACCCCATGACCTTGGCCTGAGCCCCGCCGTGAGGAACACAATCTCGATCGTTGCTGAATCCTTTCATGTCCTAATGGGAATTAACCTCCAAATAAAAGATGACTGGTATGTGTAAAAAAAAAAAAAATGAAAAGGCCTGAGGATGCCATCCTTAATCAGTTACAGACTGCCTTTTCTCTAAACTTTCTTGGCATAACTTCTTTCCATGTCAAACAAATGTCTGAATTATACTGTGGGGACAAAACTTCATTTTTTAAAAATATCATCACTATAAAACAACTTTATTTTAAAAAAGAAATATTAATCATCTTCAGTCAACAAGCTTAGTATTAACCATAGTCAAATATCTGGCAAAAAACAGCTAAAAGGAGATGTAAGTAGTTACAAGAAAACACTAAATCACACCGGATATTATTTCAACCTAATATTTTATGGTTTAAGAAATTGGGACAGGAATGGGGGGATTTCAAGCAGCACTCTGACAAACAGTGGGCTCCTGCGGTGGTTGCGTAATAAAATCTCCTGGCTGTGATACAGTTTGCTGCTACAGCAGAACAAAACGAACAAAAGACATGGTTTATATTTTTCTCCTAAGTCCAGGAGAACAGTTAGGTGTTCAACAGTGTCAGAAATCCAGGTTCTTGCCTCTCACTCCTCTGCCACCTCTGGACACTGCTCTCATCCACAAGGTGAAAGAGAGTGCAGCACATCCACTAACCTCTGTGAAGGGGAAAGAAAGGCAGCAGCACACATCCAGGAAGGTGCCTGTGTTGCCTCTACTCACATGTGGTGGCTAGCACTCAGTCATGAGCCCTGCAGGGTGAAGGATGCTGGGACTTCAGGCTCTGGGGCAGCCATGTACCCACTGAAACCTGCTATTGGGGGAAACATGCATTCTGTCTCAGAAGGGCACATATTAGCCCCCAGGCTCCCCAGCAAGACGATGAACCCACTACACATTTCTTGCTGTCTACAGAAATGCACTCCAGCTCTTCTAGCTTCTATACTCTGTTAGGGTGAAGACCACAAATACAATCACAACTGTTCTAAATGTCTTCTCCTTGAATACCATCTTACTCATTTTATCACAGGATAAGGACCAAATAAGACCATTTATGCAAAAGCGCTTAAAACTATACAAATGCACACTTACTAATAAAATGGAAGATCAGGAAGAATGTAAGTGAGCTTCGTGACGATGCTATTTGAGTTTAGCATTAAGACTTCCTATTTTTACCCTAAATCACAACAAATTCTGTATCACAAACTCTAATAAGTTACCTTACAGTCAGAAGAGATTTCAAAGATCCTTTAGTCTAAACTAAGGGTCAGCAAATAAGGCCTGTGTTTGTAAATAAAGTTATACTGGAACACAGCCACGTCCGTTCATTTATATGTTGCCTATGGCTGCTTTCACCTGCAACTGCAGAGCTGAGTGGTTCTGACACTGCATGGCCCACAAAGCCTAAAACAGTTACTATCTGTTCTTTTACAGTAAAAGTTTGCTGACTCCTACTCTAGAGCCCTCACTTAAACAGGAAGTCTCGAGAGAGGAACTCATTTGCCCCAACGTCCCAAAATGAGTAACAGCGCTGGGACCCAGGCCTGCCTCCAGACCACTTGAGATAGGCTTTTCTAGCACCATGCTGTCTCCCTTGTTCTTCCTGGTCTCAACCACTTATCAGCCAAATTATGAGTTCTGAAATGGAGAACCAGGTTCTTGTACATTTTTTACAGTGTCACAAGCCAGAAGCATGAAAGGCTCTCCCTTCCGACCCCGTGTCACTGCTGGGCTCCTCAATTCTGTACAGCAGATATCATTTCAAAGCCAGCACATCCATCAGCAGCCTCATTGGGCTGCTCCCACAGCCAGGCCACCCCAGGGACTTCCTTGGGACTCTCAGGGCAAGCCTTCTCCGGACCAACCTAGCTCAAAACTTTCACCTGCAGCTGTTTTTCTGCCTTCATCTTCACATCCAAAGGCACCAGCTCTCATCAGCACTCTTTGGCAAGCTCACCTTTTCCTACCCGTCCTGACAAATACTCCATCTGAAACTCAGGTTCTCATTTCACAGCTGACCTCCCTGACTAGAACCCCAGCTGTTTCATCCGCATCTTGCCCCCAGCCTCTCCTCCTTAGACAGGTAATCTTTACAAAATACAACCAAGGTGTAACTCAGAATTCTTCAACATTCAGCTAAGAAATGAAGTCTCCACTCCTTAATGGGATTTTCCCAGTTCTCCCCTGTACAGCCCTCCTGTGTCAGTTCAACTGCTTCATTTTCTACCCTCCTCCCCCGATCATTAAGTAAAAAGGGAAGTATACAAAGCAGAGGGTAGGCAGATGTACACTGGTTCTCTTTTTCTCACAATGTTCTCGCACTTCTCACTTGCTAATTTACCAGAGAACTGTTCATCTCCCATAGTAAGACTTCCATCAAGAAACTCTTTGATACAAAACTCAAGCATGACAAAAATTAAAAGTATACTGTGATGTTTACTGTATTGGAATTTGACCCAAAACACAATTTTATCAGTGCTTTCCAAAGGCACTGACTGTTGAAGCCTTATTTTTTAATATTTAAAAAATTGGAAAATAAAGAAAAATAATATCACAAATTTATCATAACCTATAAGGTAAGAGAATGCAACAAAGAATATAAACCCAGAGAAACTTGGATTCAAATTCCTATTGGTGGCTACTAACACAAATTATTTATAAGGCTGTAACTTTACACGAGTTATTTAACTTCTCTAAGATCACCGAATGTAAAATACAGTTTAATCTCATTATTCACAGTAGTTATGTTGTATAAAGTTGCCACAAACAGTCAATTAGCAAATACTGAATTATTGCTATTATGGGAAACCCGAGGCTAGGGCTCCTGTGAGCATGACCTTGTTTTACATGCATTTGTTTAAAGATGCCTGATTTAACATCTGCTGTTGATTCATCCACACCAAACTCTCAGCCACCAGCCCTGTATCTCATGCCTGAGCCATCTCTAACACAGGTGCTCCCTATGGAGGGAGGGTCACAGCCTTCTTGTGCTTGGGAACACTACACAGTGCTTCAGCACTACACTTGGGGGCTGTGATAAACAGTGCAATCATACGCAAAAACAAAAATGTAAAAAAAGGTAGTTCTCAGTAGACTGCATAAAAGATACACGCCTCAGTTGGGAAGGAGCTCGATGGATGACGATGAGTGTTTGCTGCTCTGTAAGTCTGTGGACGACTTTGAAGGCACTGTGAGTACTGATTTGGGGATTACAAATAAATTTTAGCAAGTAGCTGAATTTGCAAATGTGGAATCCACAAATAATGAAGATGAACTGTAACTACTTTTTGGGCTATTGTGAGAAGCTGCAACAGCTGTAAAACAC
>NC_045440.1:10860792-10864141 GCF_002776525.5 Piliocolobus tephrosceles | reverse complement strand
GGCAGGCACCAGTACCATCATCCAGGATTCTATCCTCCAAACCAAGACATGCTCTGACTAAAAACAAAACACATTCTAAAATGCATTCCATTCTCTGCACACAACAGCAGCCGTCATAAAAGGACTCAAGTTACCTTTCAAACGCTAGAACTGATATCTACCACCTAGTTTATAACGTTTTTGCACAGAATATTGTACTTCCATCTGAAAGATTATAAAGCTACATCATGGTTTTCTTTAATACACATTTACTAATATCTTGAAAAAAGCCACACCCAGAGCCCCGAAGGCCTCTCCTTAGATTCAAACTGGTCTGCAGGTTGTCCACACACTCGCCTGGTTTCCAAGTCTTTGGGAGCAGCTGCACCACCCTAGCTCACGGGTCCAACCATTTCTAGACAAAGCTAAGGTGAGAGCAGGCAGTCTTCCCTCACAGCAGCCCCCACGGGACACCCAAAGCAGAAACTGTGGTTCGCCTGGTTACACACAGCACCAAGACAGAACACCAGCTAACATGGGGTGAAGGATCAAACGAACATAAAACGACCGCCCTGTGCTGAGCTGACAGGAAAACAAAAGGAAGCGTCCCTCGTCCGTGGACTGCATCTCAGCTCACTCTGAAATAACAGGTAAAATCCTCTTGAGCTTCAGTCTTGGCTTTTAACTCCTACAGCAAGGCTGATGAGCCCCACACGTACACCCACTCCCCAAATGCAGACGTAAAGCCAAGTCGCCCATTCCTCCCAACAGGTGATCTTAAAAAAGCAGAAGACAGACTGCAGGGCCTCCCATCGTATGGACAAGTGCCCACCTGAGGCAGGTCTGAGTGTAGGGGTGGAGCCCACCCACCCTGGCTCAGTAAGCTAGGTTCCACATTCAGTGACGTTCAGTTTTCAAGACATTGACTGACTCACAAAGTGAAACCCACGGCCTAACTCTAATGGTAAGAATAGCAGCTTTTAGACACACTAAGTCATGCCACCTTAAGTTCTCGCAAAAATCAGTAACAGTACATCTTATCAATTAGGGTTTTAAACTCTCAGGAATAAAAATTTCAACCTATTATTAACATTTACAGGTGAAGATTATACAGAGTAATATGCTAAGGCCTGAGAGGCAGATATTTAAGCCTTCGCCATTCTACCATTCAGTGGCTTACTAAAAGGACACAGTCGAGACACCTGGAATTTACCTAGCTAATTGCTTGAGGAGTTCCACAGGCCCACGCAAGTAGAAGAATCCACCACCGTCTTTAGTGAGCTGATCTGAGTCTGGGAGAAGATCCTAGAGCTGTGCTTTCCAAATCAGTTGGCATTCACTAAAAACACTACTGAGGACCTGAAATAGGGCTAGTAGAAATGAGTTTTTAATTATTCAAATTTCAATTTTAAAACATTTCATTTCAGTTACTAGAAAACGTTTAAGTATGTTTGGAACAACTCAGATAAAGCAACCTAGTCTTTCACTAGGTTGCTTTTATAAACTCTGTACATTTTATAAACTCTAAATATTGACCAAGTATTTCTGAAGAAAACTTAGCATCCAAATCGATACACATTTATTAATATCTTGTGCTGGTAAATGTAAAATAACACATAGATTTGAGACTGAGTATGAAAAAAATGTAAAGGATGTCAGTAAAAAATTTTATATTGATTACCTATTGATGTAATATGCTGAATATATCAATTTTAAATATTGAATTAAAACTTTTTAATGTGGCCACCAGAAAATGTTTTGCTGTGTTTCAGTGGAGGAAAGCACCCCTCTGTTCCACAGGCAGGAGCTCCCCAAGCATCAGTTAAGAGGAGCCAGCTGAATCCAGACCGCATAAGCAGCGCGCAGGATCCTCCTTCCCTTCTAGAATATAACTTGACCCTTCCTGCTTCCTCTCAAGTAATCACCCACAGAGACTTGACTCAAGTGCTTCTGCTGACTGAATATCTGACTCAGCTCATATGAGAGTCCAATTAGACTAACCCTACAAATATCGGTTTACCCAAGAATGAATCTGCACCGAGATCAGCTCCCCTAAGGCTGGAGAACTCCTGTTCCCCGCTCCAGACTCCAGAGTTCCCACCCTGACTCAATTCTGCAACTCCCATCGGGTACCATAACGTGGAAACCCCACACCAGGTACACTCCTCTCACGGGCACTGCTGAGCCCCACGTGGGCCTGGCTCCCTTCCTGGTCTTGGGGATAGAGCAGTGAGCATTCAGCCTAGGATGAGATGGTCCTCCGGAGAGGCTCGCACTGTCTGAATGTCTGTCGCACAAGTGAGGAGTGCTGAATGCGGCTGTCCCAGGACCCTCCTGCTGCACCGCACCCCACTCCACTGTCCACATCAACTCGGCCAACGAGCACGTTCCAGAGCAAGGGATATCAGAAAGCCAAATTCTAAGTCAGTAAAAAGGATTAACTATTTCTATTATTTAACAACAAGACCTACTTTTTCTTCTTTGTGTCTGTTTGCCAGAGAAAAATATTAAGGGCTGGATATGGATGATTCCATTTACTTTTCACTCTTTCATTTCATCCCAGGGGCAGGACAACCTGGTTTGCACATAGTGGCCATGGGGACTACGAGGTTTTTAGAAGTCTTCATTAGGCTTATAAACAAGTAAGAATTTGCCAGAGTTTGAGAATTATGACTCCTTTAAAGTCGAATGCTAAATTAGCCTCCTATCAGTCTCACAACTACCTGAAACACAAGAGGACATTTCCCAGAGAAGAAGGGCCTAACTTCAACTGTCACCTGACTCCAAGTTGCAAATCCTGCCTCCCTGTAAAGATAGGATTAATTTAGCAATTTTATCTTGAAAACATGAATACAATAGGTTGTACCTACTTGACTATATAAAAGAGTAATATTTCTTTCATCTTCACAATCTGTGCCTATGATGTGTCCCATCCTAAGTGCGCCTTCATAATAAAATTATTTTCTTTCTCTTCCTATATTGTTAAGTTTTCTTCATTGGGAAGAGGTTTTGTTTTCAAAACAAAATGTCTGCAACCTTTCACCACTGATAAAGAAAAAGCTTCTGCAGCATTGTTAAAACCGGGAGAGGCCGGGCGCGGTGGCTCAAGCCTATAATCCCAGCACTTTGGGAGGCTGAGACGGGCGGATCACGAGGTCAGGAGATCGAGACCATCCTGGCTAACACTGTGAAACCCCGTCTCTACTAAAAAAATACAAAAAAAAACTAGCCGGGTGAGGTGGTGGGCGCCTGTAGTCCCAGCTGCTCCGGAGGCTGAGGCAAGAGAATGGCGTAAACCCAGGAGGCGGAGGTTGCAGTGAGCTGAGATCCGGCCACTGCACTCCAGCCCGGGCAACAGAGCGAGACTCCG
>NC_045440.1:10857638-10860692 GCF_002776525.5 Piliocolobus tephrosceles | reverse complement strand
GTCAAAAAAAAAAAAAAAAAAAAAAACAGGGAGACTTTAATCAAGGCTATCTCAATAGAGGAGAGAGGCTGTGATTTGCAGCCAACCGCAAAGGGGTCTCAAGATGGAAAGTGACCAAGAGAAGACATCAAGGGTGGGGGATTCTTGCTACAGGTGGGCCAAGAACTCAGACATCAAGGCCAGGGGATGAGGAACTCAATCAGACATCAAGGTTAAGAAGGTTCTCACTGTGGGGACTTCTACTGAGGCTGGGCAGGACAAAAGCGAGGTCCTGACTAAAGCTGGGTCAGCGAGAGTCTGTTGGCAGCCATGTGGCCTTCCCGGTCCCTCCTGCTTTGTGCCCATGTGTCAGATGGTGGCACCAACCCATATCAAGGGCTTATGAACAGGGGCTAAGCACTGCCTCAATAAACACTAGTGATAGCTCTACTTATCCCAATTTTACCTCTAAAAAAACAAAACTGACACTTGACTAGGTCAAGTGGCTTAACAAAAGGCAGAGATAGCGTGTAGATTCAATCATGGCTCACCAGAAACCAAGTCCAAATCTAAACTACCCAACTGTACTTTCATGCAAACACAGTTATCTTGACTACAGTTCCATACATTCAGTGACATGGTAACAGGTCTGGTGTAGAAGTCTTTAGAGGTCTTTACTGTAAACATATAAGAAGCTATTGAATATAAATAAGAAAAAAGCAAATTAAAATCACATTAAGATGCGACTTTTCCCCCATCAGATCTAATATCTTGAAGACATGTGCATCACACCATGCTGGTGAGAAACATTCGCACAGGCTGCTGGTTGGAATGTAAACCAGGATGCCTCTTTCAGAGGGCAATTTGGAGACATCAAAACCACAAATGCATGCATCCTTGGACAGCTCCACTTCTAGACATGTGAAATAACCATGCTGCAGGCCTGTAATAGAAACAGACTAGAAATAACCCCCGAAGGCATCAATGGGGGACTCGCTTTTTAATTTGTATTTAAAAACCTGTATATCCATGTAAGGAAATGCAATTACTGTGGACTGAATGTTTGTGTCCCCAGAACTCACATTCCCTCATGTGATGGCATATGCAGGTGGGTATCTGAGCGGTGATCGGGGTGAGATGGGAGTTGTGAGGGTGGGGCCCCCACGATGGGATGAGTGCCCTAATATGGGGGTAGGAAGCTAGAGCTCCCTCTGCCTTGGGAGGATGTAGTGTGAAGGCAGTGCCCTCTGCAAACCAAGCAGCCGCCCCTCACCAAGAATGAAGCACCCTGATATAAAACTTCCAGCCTCTGGAACTGGCGAAATAAATGTTTGTTGTAGAAGTGGCCCAGTTAATCCTATTCTGTTACAGTGGCCTGAACAAACTAGGATGACTATATAACATTTAACACACAAATGCAGATGAAAGAATGAAGAAGCTCTTCATGTACTGGTAAGGGCTACAACTTACTGCAAATGGGAAAAGGCAGGTGTGAAGGTGTTCACTGCAGGTTAAAGTCTGCGTAAGAAAAGAATTTTATTTTTAAAGAGAAATAATGGAAAACAGTAACAATATGTTAGCTATGCAGGGAGAGAAAGGCCTCTGCCTCCCCACATACCCAACCTCCAGTAGAACATCAGGCCTTTTCTAGATTTCAGAGCACTCATCAACACCAGCTATTGAGTTTACTCCACTCCTTTCTTCCCAGACGCCACTAAAGCAAAGGTCACAGAGCCTCACAGTGCCATAAAATAGTGACTTTGTGTCACCTAAACTAAGATTCACTATTCCTTGGCTCTCCCCATCTCCAAGCATGATTTTAAAACACCTGAAACAGTCCTTGATTTCTTTCTTCCTTTTTTTCTTTGCAATGTCTATAGAATATGTCTAAGCCTTTTAAGTTTGTAACTGAAAATATGCCAAAAATTCTGAGTTTTGTTTAGAAAGCCATTAGTTAAGGCTAGCCAAATCCCTATGCAATCCAGTTTAGAGGCAACTGATGAACTTGTCTACACTGTCCCTGTTAGACCCATCTAAACCATCCAAGTTGAACAGTTCTCTGCACTTCTTTGCCTACTATTTGCATAAAACTTTGAGGGGCACAGATTAGAAAATGGTTCAGCAACCTTTATATCCACCATAAGAGGCCCAATGAAATAAATTTTGTCACAGAAATGTAATATCATTTAGTATCACATAGCCTTAAAATGGATTTTTTCCAGCTAGCAGTGCTGAAATGGGAAGCACTCCATGAGACAGAACAACTCGAGGTACAGAAAAATGTGAACAGTGAGACAGCAAATCTTTGTTTCTGAACATACACTTATGTATCTGCATAAATGTTTTATGGACAGATACACAAAAGAACTTAACAATGTTTCCCATGGGGAAGAAGTTAAGACCTAACAATCTCAAATATTTTACCATATGCATTAGCAGTTCTTCTTTAAGTAACATTAGATTCATCAAAACTTGTATCTTTCTGTTGAAGGATTGCAATGAATGATTCTCCTTGTAAACCTTGCAGTTATATTTTAATACAAAATAGATGTGTATTTATGACCGAAAAAAAAGGCCCCCCCTAAAAGATGCTCAGAGAAATGTACTTTCTAAAATGTTAAAATTATTTTAGTAATAGTTAAGTGTCTCTTAAATCCAAGTAAGTTTGAATGCTTCACATTTCAAATTTATTAGAACCAAACATGATCTACTTTTTCATTACAAAAAAAAGGGGGCTGTGTAATCTGATGTTCAAGAAAGGCAACAGGACAGGTATGATTGCAAACTGAATGCTTTTCTAGAATCAAGCAGAATGTGCTCTCAACCTGCACGTTCAATATCACACTGACTGACAGATTTGGAGGGTAGGACAAAAGACTAAGAATGAAACAGAACTGAGAACTTCTAACATGACAGTGAATTTAACAGATTCAATAAATCCTATTTGCATATTAATTCCTACTTCTCTCAACTTTAAAATTTTGTAGGCAGAAGTTTTATGAGACTTTTCATGAATTTTAAAATTTAATTCTAATTCAATTTAAATTTAATTCTTTTTTTTTTTTTTTTTTTTTT
>NC_045440.1:10846687-10857538 GCF_002776525.5 Piliocolobus tephrosceles | reverse complement strand
GAGTCTTGCTTATCACCTAGGCTGGAGTGCAGTGGCACAATCTCGGCAAGTTCCGCCTCCCAGGTTCACGCCATTCTCCTGTCTCAGCCTCCCGAGTAGCCGGGACTACAGGCGCCTGCCAACGTTCCCAGCTAATTTTTTGTATTTTTAGCAGAGACGGGGTTTCACCGTCTTAGCCAGGATGGTCTCGATCTCCTGACCTTGTGATCCGCCTGCCTCGGCCTCCCAAAGTGCTGGGATTACAGGCGTGAGCCACCGTGCCTGGCCTAAATTTAATTCTAACTTGTCTTAATTCTAAGTTAGTTTTGCAATAAAGATCAGTCCTCTTGAAGAAATTAAATTTAGAATATGACTAACCTGTCATAATTAACACAAATTTTCTCTATTTTTATATAGCAATGTTTTTCAACACAAACTTTAGATACCCTTAATAAAGTAACATAAAAACCACAGTCAAAATTCACGACTAGCAGATAACTGGGAAAACCTTCGGTACAGTGATAGCTTTTTGAATATAATACCAAAGGCACATCCATGAAAGAAATAATTGATAGTGAAGCTTCATTAAAATTAAAAACTTCTCTGAAAAAGACACTGTCAAGAGAATGTGAAGCCACAGACTGGGAGAAAATCTTTGTTAACCACATACATATAAAGGACTAGTATCCAAAACATACAAAGAACTATAAAAACTCAATAATGAGAAATCAAACCACCTAATTAAAAAATGGGGTGAAAGATCTAAACAGACACCTCAACAAAAAAGGGACACAGATGACAAGTATGCATCTGAAAAGATGCTCATGTCATTTGTCATCAGGGAAGCACAATTCAAGACAAAGAGAAACCACCACACACCTACTAGGATGGACAAAATCTAGATACTGACAGCACCAAAGGCTGGCAAGGAGGTGGAGCAAAAGACAATCTCATTCATTGCCCATGGGAGTGCAAACTGGTGCAGCCACTTTGGAAGAGAGTTTGGCAGTTTCTTATAAAACTAAACACTCTCACCATGCAATCCAGCAATCAGGCTCCTAGGTATTTACCCAAGTAAGTTGAAAACTTACATTCGCACGAAAACCTGCACCTCATGTTTACAGCTGGTCTATGAATAAACATGCCCTCCAGAGGGTGAAGGGATAAACTGTGGTACACCCAGACAGTGGAATAGTATTCAGCGCTAAAAAGAAATGAGCTACAAGCCACGAAAAGAAACGGAGGAACCTTAAATGCATCTTTCTAAGTGAGAGAAGCCTACCTGAAAACGCTGAATGCAACCGAATGACATTCTGGAAAACTATGGGGACAGTATAAAGATCAGTGGTTGCCAGGGGTTCCGGGGAGGGAGGGGGCACAGAGAGTCTCTAGAGCAGCAAAACTCCTGTGTGATACTATAATGATGGGCATATGTCAGTACACATTTGTCCAAACCATAGAACGCACATCGCGTGAGCCCTCCCAGGTGAGGACCACGAGCCCGTGTAGGTCCACAGATTGTAACAAACGCACCACTCTGTGGGGGGTGATGGTACCGGGGGGCCGGGGATTCATGAGAACTCTCTGTACTTTCTGCTCAAATTTGCTGGGCACCTAAAACTGGATACCGGAAAAATAAAGTCTATTAAAGTTCTTTCCCCCCCAAACCTATACACACTCTAGACATATAGATGACAGGCAGGGCGCGGTGGCTCACGCCTGTAATCCCAGCACTTTGGGAGGCTGAGGCGGGCGGATCACCTGAGGTCGGGAGTCCGAGACCAGCCTGACCAACATGGACAAACCGTCTCTACTAAAAATAGAAAATTAGCTGGGCGTGGTGACAGGTGCCTGTAATCCCAGCTACTCAGGAGGCTGAGGCAGGAGAATCACTTGAACCCGGGAGGCGGAGGTTGCGGTGAGGTGAGATCACGCCATTGCACCCCATCCTGGGCAACAAGAGCGAAAATCCATCTCGGAGAAAAAAAAAAAAAAAAAAAAACAGTATAGATGACAATTCTGTAAAGAGAAAATCAGAAAAGGAGCTTTATCGAAGGCACTGCTACTGATTGAATCTAGGTGGAGGATATGAGGAAGAATCTCCTATTCTACTTTTCTGCATGTTTGAAATTTTTCAAAATAAGAACCTAAGGCCAGGCGTGGTGACTCACACCTGTGGTCCTACTACTTTGGGAGGCTGAGGCCCGCAGATCACTCGAGCCCAGGAATTCGAAATCTGCCCGGACAACATAACAAGACCCCATCTCCACAAAAACAGGTTTTTTTAATTAGCCAGGTGAGGTGGTGCACGCCTGTAGTCCCAGCTACTACAGAAGCTGAGGGAGGAGAATCGCTTGAGCCCAGGTAGGTTGAGGCCATAGTGAGTCAAGATTGCGCCACTGCACTCCAGCCTAGTCCACAGGACAAGACCCTGTCTCAAAATAAAAACTTAACCAAAAAAAAAAAAAAAGTGGGTTTCAGGATTCATTAGGAAAAATGGGAGAACATAGGAAGACTCAGTTTAAAGTTCTCAAGCCTCTATCCAGAAATAATGTGGCTCATCTTTGACCAACATTAGTTATTTACAGTTTCTTCAGTTAACTCTGTAGCCACATATAAATTCTCATCATTACATTCAAGAAGAGAGCTGTTTAGAGTAACCATAACATTCTGAAATTTAAAAAAAAGGGTAGGTAAGCACTAACGCTACCTAAAAGAAATTTCTCAGACAAGTTCAGATAGTGACCATATTTAAGCGCTTAACATAATCGGCTCCATTTTCCATGAGTTGGGAACAGAATTTAACTTTTACAGGAAATGTCTATCAAGAAGAAACAACTCCAGTACCTAAGAGAAACTCTTCTGCTGGGAAACTATTTCCAAGTCCTTGGAAGAAAGGTACAAATCCTTAGCTTCCATTCAGCCCTAATAGCATCAGGAGGAAGTTGCCAAACGTTTAACAGAAAAAGATATTTTATGACCCTCATTCAAAAAAAAAAAAAAAAAAAAAAGCTGGATTTCTGACCTAAATTTCATTGTACATGAAAAAGAGCACTGCAATGGAAAAAGGGGGACGGGGGGAGGGGGCGCACATCTAAGGTACACAGGGCCCACCTGGGAGCACTTTTAATTAAAAAATTCTAGACATACCAAACATATCTCTACACTCGTCAGGCAAAGGCCTTTCAGTTTTCAGTATAAGGGACTTCTGCCGGCTTCCTTCAGAAAAATCAAGGATTTAAGAAAATACTTGTTATGCAAACAAATATTTAGCCCACTTAACATTGAGCTGCGGTCGTCCAAAGCTGCTTAGTGTCCGCGAGGAGGCCGTCCGGGTGCGCGATGATTCAGGCCTTCTCCGCCAGCTCCGTCCGGGACGCGAGCACCCGGCGTGGACCTCTGCGTCCTGGGCCCACGAGCCCAGCTTGCGGGGTGCGCGCCCCGCGTCCCCGTTCTCCTGAGGCCGCGCCCTGAGTAACACGCGTGGGGAGCACTGGGCCCCCCTGCAAGCGACGAGAACGCCGGCAGCCCTGGCCAATAACGCAGGGAGGGGGTCCACGCGGACCACAGCGGCAACTCAGCCCGGGACCAGCCTCGGGTCAAGTTCTCCGACTCCGCACTCGGGCACCTAGCGGGCCGCGCCCCTGAGCTACGCGGCCCCAACCTCACCTGCGCGCCCTAACTGTGCCCCTAACTACCCGCACCTCCACCTGCGCGCCGCCCACCCTCGCCCTCCACGTGCGCGCCCCGGGCCTACTCGCACTCCCCACCTGCGCACCCCCTCACCTGCGCCTGGGCGGCGGCAGCGGCCGGTGGCGGTCCCCCACGCAGGCCGTCCTCCTCCTCGGGGGGCTCGTCTAGCAGCACCCGGCCCCGGCCCAACTTCCACATGGTCGGGTGGGCTCCGGCGTCCCTTCGTCCGTGCGTCAGGCTGTGGGTCCGTGTCCCTCCCGGCCACCGGACGCTCTGTCTGCGGCTCCTGCGGGACGCGGGCCCAGTGGGCCGGGCGGGGCCAGGCGGCGGGCGGGGCGTCCCCCAAAACTAGACCCGCCCCCTCCCCATCACGCCCGCCCTAAACCCTCCCCAGGACCCGGCCCGCCCCCAAACCATCCCCAGAACCAGGCCGGCCCCAAGCCCTCCTCAGGATCAGACCCGCCCCCCCAACCCTCTCCAGGACCGCCCCAAATCCTCCCCAAGACCAGGTCCGCCCCCGAACCTTCCCCAGGACCACACCCGCCCCCAAATTCGACCGGGCTCCGAATCCCATCCCCCACAGACAGGTCAGCCTCGGTCCCCTCCTCCCAGTGCCGTCCCTGCCACTGCCCCGGCGAGACCCTCGCCCGTCGCTGCTCTACTGAACGACGTCCTCACCCCAGGCTACCCCGTCACCTGGTCCCCCCACCTAGGCCCCCACCTACCTCTAGCTGCTTCCTCACCCGGGAACCCCCCCATCCTGAGCCCTCACTAAGCCCCTGGCCCTGCCCTCTCCTCGGTTCCCTGGGTCCTCCTCTACCCCCGAGCCCCCACCCGGCACCCACAAATTCCCCTCAACAGGTTCCCTCCTTCCCCCGCACCAACCCCCACTCACTCCCGGGCTGCCCCCTCCCCCCACCCGCTCCCCGACCCTGGCCGGAGGGCGTGGCTACGTCCGCCCGGGTCACCAAGGCAACGGCCGAGAGGCGCAGTGCGCACGCGCGCCCCTGACGCTCAGGTCGCCGCTGGGCTGAGGTGAAGGTGGAGGGCGCAGGGTGCGGAGCTGTACCCGTACCCCAGCGCTTCAGGGCCTCGGAGCCTGGGCGCCGGGCCTCCGGGACTCATCCCCTCCGGTGCCCGAGGTCGCAGGATAGTGGGGGATGCCGAGTGGAGGCCGCGCCCCCCCCCCGGGTGGGTGGTGGGGCCCCTGGGGCCTGGAGTGCCGCTGACTCAGCCCGGACGGACGGCGGTGGGGGGCGGGGATGGGGTCGGGGTGCCGGGCCTCGCAGACACCCTGGGACGCCCGCGGAGCCCGGGGTGGGGCCCAGGGCCCGGAGAACGTTTTCCCGCGTGGCTATGGTTTTGTCAGAGTGAGGAGCGGGAGAGGCGCCCACAGATTCCTGAGGACAGAATCGCCTGGTTCCCAGGCCGAAAGGAGCCGGCGAGGCGACCCCCGAGCCCGGACGGAGCCGCGGGAACGGGGGACTCTGGACGTCCGGATATTCCTGGGCGTCCGCACCCGCCCAGCAAGTTAATTTTTGCCGCGACGCGCTTCGTATCGCTTGTTTCTCACACCAAATATGTATTCATGTGTTCAGTCATGTAAAAGCGCATTTTAAAGGAGGATCCAAAACTATGAGCTTCCTTGAAAAACTGCAAGCTTCGTAACTTTACAACTCTTAAAAAAATGAAATGTACCTTTAGAGTTTCCCAGAAGTGATGAGCAGCAAAGCTTTTAAGTTGAAAGGGGCTCTGAATTGTCTTTGGGAGCTGCCGGCCAGGATCCCCGAGAACCAAGGGGGTGGCGCCCGTGCCCAAGGCCTGGGGGGGACCTCGGGGCCGTGCGCGGGACGCACAGGGAGGGCAGGGACTGGGCCTGGCAGGGGCCACTCAGCCCAGTGAGAAGAGCCAGATACTAACCTAGTGGTACTAACCTAACTATACAATCACCCGGAGAGGAGGGCAGCACCCCCACCCACACCGCTACCCAGTGACCGCTAAACACACCAGCCACAAACATCACGAAATAGAATAAAACACGGGCGCCTACTAAGGACCACTGCACCCAATACAAACTAAATTTGAGACTTCCTCTTCATGCAAATGTTAAGAATGTTAAAAATGTATATATGCTCCTTTCAAACAGGCCTAATAGGCCAGACCTCCTGGGCTAGAAGGCTTAGAAAATTGCAAATGCAAGATGGTATGGTGTTTCTCCCGGGTGCTGTCAAAATAAGCACACTGCAAGCACAAACTGATGAAAGTCAAAAACTATCAGAGATTGCAAAACAAAGCCAGGATCCAAACACAGCCTATTCAAAGACGCTACAATTTAAAACCAACTCAGAACGCTTGGACAAATAACACAAATCCCCCTGGCTAATGCGAAGGAACACAAGACTTATGCCCAGACAGCTGGCTTCCTCTTAGTCTGTCGACATCCATTCCATGAATTGTCATTAAACTGTAAGCCCCTGCAAATCCACGACAATCTGGAATAAGGAGAGGCTTGTTAAATCAAAAAGCTAACTTGTTGAATATTTTAGACATTTAGCTTTCTTCTGCAGAAGAGCACAGCTGATCAGGATATCTACAACCTAAAGGCCTGACACAAATGAGAGGGAAGGGGGTTGGGTGGGAGAGAGAAACAGGTGAAAGGGCTGTTACTGAGCAGCAGGCATTTCTGGAATTTTGAGAAGAACTTCCCCGAGTTCGATGAATTTGACTCAGTTCATTCATTACCTCCTCTATGAGTTTTATATAATTAAATCATGCTATTGTTAAAGTCCATAAGAGGCATACTTTACACAATCCAGTGTCATAAAAATAAATTGTTACCACTAAAAATCCATTTGGGATCGAGAAAGTCATGGTTAAACAATCTTTTCATTTATTGAGGCCTCAGTTGGAGGGAGCTATTCATTTTAAACTGAATTGCCCTTATTGGCTAATTTGGCCACTGAAAATTCGCTGGTGCAGGAACTCTAATTTTTTACTAAGTAAAGATCAAGTGTGTCATCAGGCTGTGAATTCAAAATGCATAAGGCTCAACTTAGTGAGATTTTGCTCTGGCAAACTTAAATAGGAGTGGGGTTTGGGGTGCCATATAGAACTTTCTAGCAACCAAAGCTGTTTAAAAACTACAACAAGTTTCTTATCCGTGGAGGTAATTAGGCAGAGGCTGGATCCTGGACAGTTGTACCCTCAGTCCTCTCTGACTTTTTAAAACGATACAAAATATTTTACATATTTGGGGGTACATTTGATATTTTGTTACAAGCATGTAAT
Source organism: Piliocolobus tephrosceles (assembly GCF_002776525.5). NCBI lineage: Eukaryota > Metazoa > Chordata > Mammalia > Primates > Cercopithecidae > Piliocolobus > Piliocolobus tephrosceles. Next base: position 10,850,578 of record NC_045440.1, on the reverse strand, counting down.
GTGTAATGATCCTAATGTTAGGATATTTGGGTATTTTTCAATTCTATGTGTTGGTAATATTTCAAGTTTTCCTTTCTAGCTATTTTGACCTACACAATGCATTGCTGCTAACTATAGCTACCCTACTGCGCTATCAAACATTGCCTTCTAACTGCATGTTTGTACACATTAACCAACCTCACTTTACTTCTCCCCTAACACACACACCTTCCCAGCCTCTGGTAACTACTATTCTATTCTCTACCTCCAGGATATCAGGATTTTTTTAGCTCCCACATATGAATGAGAATGTGTGATATTTGTCTATGTCTGGCTTATTTCACTTAACATAATGATCTCCAGTTCCATCCATGTTGCTGCAAATGACAGGATATGATTCCTTTTTATGACCGAATACTATTCCATTCTGTATGTGCACCACATTTTCTTTGTCTGTTCTTCTGTTGATGGACACTTAGGTTGACTCCATATCTTTACTATTGTGATTAATACTTCAATAAACATGGGTGTGCAAATATCCCTTTGATATAATAATTTCCTTTCCTTAGATATCCAATAGTAGGATCGCTGGATCATACTGTAGTTTATTTTTAGTGGTTTTTTTTTTTTTTTTTTGAGAAATCTATTGCTGTACTAATTTATATTCTCACAAACAATGTATAAGCTCCCTTTTCTCCACATCCATGCCAGCATCTGTTATTTCTTGTCCTTTTTTTTCTTTTCTTTTTTTTTTAGACGGAGTCTCACTCTGTCTCCCAGGCTAGGGTGCAGTGGCACGATCTCGGCTCACTGCAACCTCCGCTTCCCGGGTTCAAGCAATTCTCCTGCCTCAGCCTCCCGAGTAGCTGGGACTACTGGCGCATGCCACCATGCCCGGCTAATTTTTTGTATTTTTAGTAGAGACGGGTTTCACCGTGTTAGCCAGGATGGTTTCGATCTCCTGACCTCATGATCTGGCCGCCTCGGCCTCCCAAAGTGCTAGGATTACAAGCATGAGCCACCACACCTGGCCTATTTCTTGTCTTTTTAATAACAGCCATTATAACTGGAGTAAGATGATATTTCACTGTAGTTTTGATTTGCATTTCCCATATAATTAGTGATGTTGAGCATTTTTTCATATACTTGTTGGCCATTGGTATGTCTTCTTTTGAGAAATGTCTATTCGTGTCCGTTGCCTAGTTTCTAATGGGATGATGATTATTTTTTTTACTGTTTAGTTGTTTTAGTTCCTTGTATATTCCAGATATTAGTTCCTTGTCAGGCGAATTGTTTGCAATATTTTCTACCATTCAACAGTTTGTCTTCACTCTGTTAATTGTTCCCTTTGCTATGCAGGAGATTTTTAGTTTGTACCACTTGCCTATTTGTGGTTTTATTGCCTGTGCCATTGAGGTCTTAGCCATAAAATCTTTGCATAGACCAATGTCCTGAAGTGTTTTTTCTGCATTTTCTTCTAGGAGTTTTATAGTTTCAGGTCTTATATTTAAAGCTTTATCCATCTTGAGTTGATCTTTGTATTTTGGAAGAGATAGGGGTCTAGTTTCAGTTTTCTGCATATGAATATCCAATTTTCTTAGCACCATTTATTGAAGAGCATGTCCATTCCCCAATGTCTGTTCTTGGTGCCTTTTCAAAAATAATTTGGCTATAAATACATAGATTTATTTCTGGACTCTTTATTTTGTTCCATTGGTGTTTGTGTCTGTTTTTATACCAATTCCATGCTATTTTGATTACTATAACCTCGTAATATATTTTAAAGGCAGGTAGTGTGATGACTCCTGGATTTGTTTTTTTTTTTTTTTTTTTTGGGATTGGTTTTTTTTTTTTTTACTCAGGATTGCTTTGGCTATTGGGGCTCTCTTCTGGTTCCACATGAATTTTAGGATTTTTTCCTGTGAAAATTATATTGATGTTTTGATAGGGTTTTCATTGAATTTGTAGATTTCTTTGGACAGTATGGTCATTTTAACAATATTAATTCTTCCAATTCATGAGCATGTGATGTCTTTCCATTTGTTTGTGTCCTCTTCAATGTCTTTCATCAGTGTATTATAGTTTTCCTTGTAGAGATCTTTCACCTCCTTGGTTAAATTTATTCCCAGCATTGTTTTATTTATTTGTTTGTTTGTTGTAGCTTTTGTAAATGGGATTGCCTTTTTTATTTCTTTCTCAACTAGTTCATTATTGGTATATGGAAATACTACTGATTTTTGTATGTTGATTTTGTATTCTGCAATATAACTGCTTTTATCAGATCTAAGAGTATTTTGGTTTTTCTTTAGGTTTTTCTAATGTAAGATCAAGTTATGATCTTTAGGTTTTTCTAATATAAGATCATGCTATCTGCAAAGAGTGAGAATTTGACTTCCTCTTTTCCAATTTGGATGCATTTTATTTCTTTCTCTTGCCTGGTTGCTCTGGTTAGGACTTTCAGTACTATGTTAAACAGGAATGGTAGATACGGTTTTTCTTGTCTTGTTCCAATTCTTAAGGGAAAGGCTTTCTGTTTTCCTCATTCACTATGATGTTAGCTGTGGGTTTATCACATGGCCTTTATTATATTGACGTATATTCTTTCAGTGCCTAATTTTTTGAGAGTTTTTATCATGAAGGGATGTTAAATTTTATCAAATGCTTTTTCTACATCTATTATCATATGGTTTTTGTCCTTCCTTCTGTTGATGTGATGTATCACCTTTATTGGTTGATATATGTTAAGCCATTCTTGCATCTCTGAGATCAATTCCACTTAATCATGGTATATCATCTTTTTGATGTGCTGTTGGATACATTTTGGTAGTATTTTGTTGAGAAGTTTTGCATCTATGTTTATCAAAGATATTGACCTGTAGTTTTCTTTTTCTGTCGCATCCTTGTCTGGTTTTGGTATCAGAATAATGCTGGCGTCATAGAACGATTCAGGGAGAATTCCTTCCTCTTCAATTTTTTGGAATAATTTGAGGAGAATTTGTGTTAATTCTTCTTCGTAAGTTTGGTAGAATTTGGCAATAAAGTCATCCAGTTCTAGACTATTCTTTGTGGGGAGACATTTTATTACTGATCCAATCTCATTATTGGTCTGTTCAGATTTTCTGATTTTTCCTGATTCAATCTTGGTAGCTTGTATGTGTCCAGAAGTTTATCCATTTCATCTAGGGTTTCCAGATTGTTAGTATACAGTTGTTCATAAGGGCCTCTAATGATCTTTTGTATTTCTGTGTTATCAATTGTAATGCCTACTTTTTCACTTCTGATTATATTTGGATCTTCTCTCATTTTTTCTTGGTTAGTATAGCTAGCAGTTTATCAATTTTGCTCATCTTTTCAAAAAAACACCTTTTCCTTTTGTTGTTCCTTTGTATCTTTTTTAGTCTCCATTTCATTTTGTTCTTCTCTGATCTTTATTATTTCCTTCTTCCAATTTTGGGTTTGGTTTTTTTCTTGGTTTTCTACTACCTCAAGTTGCATCATTAGACTGTTTATTTGAAATACTTCTACTTTTTTTTTTTTTTTTTTTTTTGAGAGAGGATCCCACTCTGTTACCCAGGCTGGAGTGCAGTGGCGTGATCACAGCACACTGCAGCCCGAAACTCCTATGCTCAAGTGGTCCTTCCATCTCAGTCTCCCAAGTGGCTGGGACTACAGGTGTGCACTACCACACTCGGCTAATTTTTTTTTTTTTTTTTTTTTTTTTTTTTGAGATGGAGTCTTGCTCTATGATCCAGGCTGCGGTGCAGTGATGTGATCTCGGCTCACTGCCACCTCTGCTTCCCAGGTTCAAGAGATTCTCCCGCCTTAGCCCCCCAAATAGCTGGGATTACAGGCACCTGCCACCAGGCCTGGCTTTTTTTTTTTTTTTTTTTTTTTTTTTTTTTTTTTTTTTAG
>NC_045440.1:10781955-10846587 GCF_002776525.5 Piliocolobus tephrosceles | reverse complement strand
GTCTCATTCCTGTCCTCAGCAATCCTCCCACCTCTGCCTCCCAAAGTGCTGGGATTATAGGAATAAGCCACCATGCCTAGCCTTTCTGCTGTTTTGATGTAAGCATTTATTGCTGTAAACTTCCTTCTTAGCACTGCTTTTGTTGTATCCCAAAGGCTTTGGCATGTTGTGTTTTGATTTTCATCTGTTTCAAAACATTTTTTGATTTTCTTCTTAATTTCATCCTTGACTCAATGGTCATTCAGATTTATGTGGCTTAATTTCCATGTATTTGTACAGTTTTCAAAGTTCTTCTTGTTATTGATTTATAGTTTTATTTCATTGTGGTCTGAGAAGATATTTGGTATGATTTTGATTTTTAAAAATTTGTCAAGACTTGTCTTGTTTCCTGACATATGGTCTATTCTGGAGAACGTTCTATGTGCTGATGAAAAGAATGTATATTCTGTAGTTGTTGGGTGAAATGTTCTCTAAATGTCAGTTAGGTCTATTTGGTCTAAAGTACAGTTTAAACCCCCATACTTCTTTGCTAATTTTCTGTGTAATGATTTGTCTGATGCTGAGAGTGGGGTGTTGCAGTGTTCAACTATTATTGTATTGTAGTCTTGCTTTCCATGGAGATCTAATATTTGCTTTATTTACCTAGGTGCTATGGTGTTTGGTGCATATATATTTAGAATTGTTACCCTTTATCATTATATAATGACCTTCTTTGTCTTTTTTTTAGTATGTTTCACTTAGACTGTTTTATCTGATATAACTACTCTCCTGCTTACCTTTGGTTTCCATTTGCATGGAATATCTTTCTCCATCCCTTTGCTTTCAGATTATATGTGTCTTTACAAGTGAGGTGAGTTTCTTGTACACAGCACATAATTAGGTCATATTTTGTTCGTTTGTTTCAACAGTTGTCTATTGTACACTTAAAGATTATTTTTTAATCCATAAAACGTATTTATATATTTTATGTGAAAAGTTTAATCCATTACATTGAAGGTAATTATTGATATATGAAGCCTTATCTTTGTCATTTTATTAAATGACTTCTGGTTGTTTTGTATATCCTTTGTTCTTTTCTTTTTCTCTTATTGTTTATCTCTGTGGTTTGGTGGTTTCCTATAGTGATAATATTTGATTCCTTTCTCTTCCTTATTTGAATGTTGGAAGTGGGTTTTATACTTCCATGTGTTTTCATGATGACAGACACTGTCATTTTACTTTGAGATGTAGGCCTCTGATATGGTTTGGCTCTGTGTCCCCACCCAAATCTCATCTTGCAGCTCCCATAATTGCAACGTGTTGTGGGAGGGAGCTGGTGGGAGATAATTGAATCATGGGGATGAGTCTTTCTTGTGCTGTTCTCATGATAGTGACTAAGTCTCATGAGATCTGATGGTTTTAAAAACAGGAGTTTTCCTGCACAAGCTCTCTTTCTTTGCCTGCTGCCATCCGTGTAAGACATGACTTTCTCCTCCTTGCCTTCCACTATGATTCAGAGGCTTCACCAACCACATGGAACTGTAAGTCCATTAAGCCTCTTTCTTGTTTAAATTGCCCAGTCTTGGGTATGCCTTTATCAGCAGCATGAAAACAGACTAATACAGCCTCCCTTAAGTATTTCTTTTAGGGCCAGTCTAGTGGTGATTACTTCCTTCTGCTTTTGTTTATCTGGGAAAGACTTTATTTCTCCTTCATCTACGAACTATAACTCTGCTGAGTACAGTATCCTTGGCTAACATTTTTTCTTTCAGCACTGTGACTATATTGTCCAATTATCTCCTGACCTATAAGGTTTCTGCTGAGAAATATGCTGTTAGTCTGATAGAGTTTCCCTTATAAGTGACAAGATGCTTTTCTCTTACTGTTTTTAGAATTCTATTTTTGCCTTTGACCTTTGACAGTCTGACTATAAGGTGCTATGGAGACCTTTCTGAATTGTATCCATTTGGGGATCTCAGAGTTTCCTGTGTCTGAATATCTAAACCTCTTGTTAGAGTTGGGAAATTTTTAGCTGTTATTTTGTTTAAAAGGTTTTCTATCCTTTTTGTTTACTTTTTACTCTCATGGACACTGAAAATTTGAATATTTCGTCACTTTGTGGAGTGCCATTTGTCATGTAGTCTTTGTTCTTTCCTTTTTATTCTTTTAATATTTGACTGGATTATTTCAAAGGATCTGTCTTCTCGTTCTGAAATTTTTTTCTTCTGCTTGCTCTCTTGGGGAAGCTTTCAAATACATATTTTTTTCATTCAATAAATTCTTCAGTTTTAGAATTTCTATTAGGTTGGTACAAAAGTAATTGTGGTTTTTGCATTGTTGGAATTGCCATTTCGTATTGGAATTCCATCTTAAATAAATGTGGTTATGTTATACATCATTTTAACGTACATTGCTTTATGTTTTTTGCTAACGACATTACTTGCTGTTTATTTTATATCTATTTAGATGATGGAAATGATGTTAGACAAAAAGCAAATTTGAGTGATTTTCTTATTTGATTTCAAAATGGGCCGTAAAGCAGTGGAGACAACTCAGAACATCAACAATGCATTTGGCCAAGGAACTGCTGATGAATGTACAGTGCAGTGGTGGTTCAAGAAGTTTTGCAAAGGAGACAAGAGCCTTGAAGATGAGGAGCTTCTTCATGGCTCCTCATCAGAAGTTGACAACCACCAGCTGGGAGCAATCATTGAAGCTTATCCTGTTACAAGTACATGAGAAGTTGCCGAAGAACTCAACATCGACCATTCTATGGTCGTTCAGCATTTTAAGCAAATTGGAAGGGTGAAAAAGCTCAATAGGTGAGTGCTCATGAGCTGAGTGAAAATTTTCAAAAATCATCATCTTGAAGCGTCATCTTCTCTTATTCTACGCAACAACAATGAACCATTTCTCGTTTGCATTGTGACATGCAATGAAAAGTGGATTTTTTATGACAACCAGCAATGACCAGCTCAGTGGTTGGGCTGAGAAGAAGCTTCAAAGCACTTCTCAAAGCTAAACTTGCACCAAAAATAAAGGTCATGGTCACCGTTTGGTGGTCTGCTGCTGGTAGACAATCCACTACAGAAAACTTTAATGACTTCAGCTAGCATTGGTCAACAGAAAGGGCTCAATTCTTCTCCATAATAATGCCTGACTGCACATCGCACAACTGCTTCAAAAGTTGAACAAATTGGGCTACAAAGTTTTTCCTCATCTGCCATATTCACCTGACCTCTTGCCAATCTACTACCACTTCAAGCATCTTGAGACCTTTTTCTGGGAAAATGCCTCCACAACCTGCAGGGTGCAGAAAATGCTTTCCAACAGTTCATCAAATCCCAAAGCACGGATTTTTACACTACAAGAATAAACAACCTTGTTTCTCATTGGCTAAAATGTGTTGATTGTAATGGTTCCTATTTTGATTAATAAAGATGTGTTTGAGCCTATTATAATGATTTAAAATTCATGGTCCAAAACTGCAATTACTTTTGCACCAAACTAATACTTGGTTCTTTATGATATCTCTGGTAAATTTCTCATGTATATTCTTTTTTTCTTTTCTTTTCTTTTTTTTTTTTTTGAGACAGAGTCTCACTCTGTCGCCCAGGCTGGAGTGCAGTGGCTCGATCTCACTCACTGCAAGCTCCACCTCCCAGGTTCAGGCCATTCTCCTGCTTCAGCCTCCCGAGTAGCTGAGACTACAGGCACCTGCCACCACGCCCGGCTAATTTTTTTTGTATTTTTGTACAGATGGGGTTTCATTGTGATAGCCAGGATGGTCTCGATCTCCTGACCTCATGATCTGCCCACCTCAGCCTCCCAAAGTGCTGAGATCACAGGCGTGAGCCACCGCACCCAGCTTCTCATTTATATTGTAAACTGTTTTTCTGAGTTCTTTGTATCGTTTATCTGTGTTCTCTTGTATCTTGCTTAACTTCTTTAATAGCATTATTTTGAATTTTTTTCCAGGATTTTACAGCTCTTTTTTTTCATTGCTGGAGAATTATATTCCTTTAGAGGTGTCATATTTCCTTGCATTTTTATGTTTCTTGCATCCTCATGTTGGTATCTGTGTATCTGGTATAACAGTTGCTTTTTCCAATTTTTTAAATTTACTTTTGTAGGAGAGGATTTTTTCTGAAGATGTATCAATGCTTTTGGCTGGGTAGGGCACTTTGGCTTTGATTCTGGATGCATGCAGTGGTCTAGTCTCCATATGATTTCTTTGGCTGTAAATAGTGTCAGTGGTATCTGTGATTTCCTCAGTAGCTTAGGGTGCGATTGTTAGTGGAGGCTGTGGTAGAGTTTTGCTGGAGATAGGGACACCAGGTCAGCCAGTCCTCAGGCCCCAGTGGTGGCAGCAGCAGGTCAGGCATGCCTGGCCTTGGGCTTCAGGGCAGCTTCTGCTGCACTGATTGAGCCAAATCTTGGTCCTCCAGGTGACTTGCTCAGGTGTCAGTCGTGACAGTGGTGGGCCAGGGGAGTGGGTAGGTCCTTGGGCCCCTGGGTAGCAAGCATGACAGGGACAATGGCAGTAGTCATGGAGGGACAACCCTCTGGTTCCCATGTGGTGGTAGCCCCAGTGGGCTAGGTGGGCCAGTCCCCTCCTCTCAGACTTCGAAATCAATGAGGTGGGTTATGTTTTGCCATGGTGCCCATTCCTCAAACACCTGTGGACCACGGAGGGCATGAGTGTTCAACAGAGTCTGCGCTCCGTACTCCTAGTGGTTATATTCACCAAGTTAAAGTGAGACTCACAGAGAAACTTCCACTCTCCTGAAAGTGGTTTTTATTAATATCAAGGAAACAATCAATAATATCTGGAGACTTCAGGTAATCTGTAAACTTTAAGATCAATATGGCCTTAAAGTTCAACCTTCATATCCTGATACATTAAAATTTATATTTGTATCCACCCACATTTCTCTCTGCACTACCTGAAACTGTAAGAGTATGTTAATATAACACTCTATACCCTTGCCTACCTTCTGTAAACCTTCTCATATACATGCTTCTACGACTATACTATAGTCATATATACTACAACTATATACTACAGTGTTAAGAACAAAGTGTTTGCCAAATATTCACTAATGGATCAATTAATTCTCTTCATTGAACAGTATTTATAAAATAAAAATAAAAGTTCCATCTAATATTGACTGCTTTCTCTATGCCAGGCATTCGTTAGTATTTTATATACATTTTCATATTTAATGGAAAGACCAGAGCAAATTGACCTGGACTGCAATTTTAGCTCTACTAAGAAAACACACAATCTGAAAGGATTTCCACCAAACTGTAATGCTGGTTACCTGTGAGGGGTAAGCTTGGGGGAACACAGTGAGAAAATTCCACTTTGGTTTGTATAGTCATAGATGTATGAATTATAACACAGACACACATTTTGTATAAACCTTATATATCTAGTATATGTTATGTAGGCAAGGTGTTTAAAACTTATCTGCTGTTTTGAAGTTTTAAGAAATTTAATATGCTATAAAATGTAAAACATTTAAACATTGCAACAGATAGGAAATTTACAACAAATTTAAATTAAATATGATTGATATTTTCTAATTCATTTCTCTTAGTTTTCATGTTCAAAGCCCTACCATAACCTTTGTGACCATATCCAAATATATACATAATAATGTGCATATATAAAAGGTCATACTTCTGCCATTAAATATAAAGTACACCATAATAATACTAACAATCACATATATATACAAAATTTGTTTTTTGTCTTGGTACTTTTCTGTATTTTCCAAATTAAAAAGTTATTTGACAAATACAAATGATTTTGCTCTATAGCTTCCTAACTATTGTGACCTTGAGCAAGGCATTTTGGCATTTTAGCATGGTAGCTATGATCATCCTATAAGATAGGGATGATATGGCTTCATGGGGTCACAGAGATGAACAGATGAGACATGGATGGGGCACAGTATTGGCACTCAGATGTCGTGCAAGTCACTGTGAGGCTGGGGAGGTTGAGTGCCTGCCCAACCCTGAGCCTCAGCTCTTCACTCACACCCTGAGCATGACACCCCCACCACCTGCAGAGCCCCACTAGCACAGAATGGGTGCATGCAATGTGTGAAGCACTAAAACCATTAACCCACTTGTTCGTTGGCAGACAAGCTGTGTGGGGTGTTGAGGCTGCTCAGGCGACACAGCCCTTATTCCTCATCAGGACAGCCTTGCCCACTCACATTCCTAAATGAAGTATGAAGGCAGGGACAAGCAGGAGTGCCCCACCCCAGCCCCTAGGGCCCCCTCCCAAGAGAGTGTCCCCATCCAAGGTGACTCACCTTGCTGAGGCCAGTGGTGACTGCCATGCTCTCATTACCATGCCAGAGGCCATTGCCTTTTCATTAATTCCCACTTCACTGCAATGAAATTATACAATTATAAGAACAAAAAATACACTTACCCTTGCACAGCAGGCTTTATTTTCAAAGCACTTTCATATCTGGTGTCTTGTATGAGTCACAACCAATATCTTAATTAACAAGGGTAATATTTATTTCCTTTCTAAAAATTATAATTGTTGTTAAAGGTGTTAAAAAGCCATCCATGGCGTGTGTTAAGACAGGGAGGAAGACTTTATTCAGGAGTCATTGTGACAGGTGCAGGGACCACTGCAACGGGGGTTTGGCAGTGGCAAAGAAAGGATGGACTCAGTTCCAAATACAGCAAGGAAAAGTGGGAGTTTACAGCAAAGGAGCAGGGTGGGGGTCTGTGGATGAAAAATGCTGAGAGGAAACATAAGAGTTAAGGGGGATTCTGGCTAAGCTGAGTGACCAGGATTCTTCAGAAGACAGGCCAGGGTGATCCCTGGGGGAGGGTGGGGATGAGGAATTTGACTAATATTAAGCGTGATCAGGTATTGAGAGTTGGGGGGGATCTGGATAAACCAACCTAGCAGGGTTCTTGCTAAAGGTGGGCCCTGAGGGTGGAGATGGAAGCCCCGGGTCAGGCCTGGTGGAGGAGAGGGCTCAGGAGGCTATTTGGTGCAGGAGAGAGTTGCTGTCAATCAACTGTCCTTCTTTCCTCTGAATAATGTAAATCCATTCCTTGTTGTGTCCCCTCTTGTTGATTAAGGACCAGCAGATCCATCTGGCACATGTATACAGCCACACAGCTCACAGGTGGGCCCCAGTCATCCCCTAGGATGGGGTCCAGCCTGGCTGGAATTTTGGCAGCTCTCCAATATCTCCTTTCAGGAGTAATCGCCTTCTCCACCACCCCTCCCTCTCGTCCTCCCACAGACCAGCGGTGACCAGCGGTGACCAGTCTTGAGCCCAGCCCACCTGCCGCAGTAGGGTGAGTGCCGCACCATTCCTTCTTCTTGGGGGCCACACAGCAGCCTCCATCGGCCCCTTCCCGGAGGTTCCGGCTCTCCCTGAACCTCTCCAGCCAGGCTCCTCCAAATCCTCTCCCAACCAGGCCTCAAATTTAGACTTCTGTGGCACTTTTTCTAGAGGAACCCTGCTGGGCCGGTTCAGCCAGAATCCTCACCCTGAAGGGCTGCACATGTATACATATGTAACAAACCTGCACATTGTGCACATGTACCCTAGAACTTAAAGTATAATAAAAAAAATTTTTTTTAAAAAGCATAACAAAAGTGAAAGAAGTCCTTTGGAATTATCTGGGACCTTCTGGGAAGTTTCAGGTCAGTTCAAAAACAAGATTTCATTTAGGATTTGATCTGGGAAGGCAAAACTGTCAAAAATATTTTTTAAAAACCTTAGCTATTTTAAAGGCAAGAAATCTCTGTTTTCTTAAGTAATCCAAGACATAACAAAGGTTAACAGAAAGCTCGGCTAAAGCAGTGTTAAGAGGGAAATTTATAGCACTAAATGCCTGCATTGGAAAGCTAGAAAGATCTCAAATGGACACCCTAACATCACACCTAAAGAACTAGAGAAGCAAAAGCAAACCAATCCAAAAGCTAGCAGAAGACAAAAAGTAACTAACATCAGAGTATAACTGAAGGAGATAAAAACATGAAAACCCCTTCAAAAACTCAAGGAATCCAGAAGCTGGTTTTTTGAAAAAATTAATAAAATAGACCATTAGCTAGACTAATAGAAAATAGAGAAGACTCAAATAGACACAATAAAAAATGATAAAGGGGATATCACCACTGACCCCACAGAAATACAAACTACCATCAGAGAATACTAGAGTTTACCTCTACAGAAATAAACTAGAAAATCTAGAAGAAATGGATAAATTCCTGGACACATACACCCTCCCAAGCCTAAACTAGGAAGAAGTCAAATCTTTCAATACACCAATAATGAGTTCTGAAATTGAGGCAGCAATAAATAGCCTACCAACCAAAAAAAGCCCAGGACCAGATGGATTCATAGTCAAATTCTACCAGAGGTACAAAGAGGAGCTGGTACCATTCCTTCTCAAACTGTTCCAAACAATTGGAAAGGAGGGACTCCTCCCTAACACATTTTATGAGGCCAGCATCATCCTGACACCAAAACCTGACAGAGATGCAATGAAAAAAGAAAACTTCAGGCCAATATCCCTGATAACATTGATGTGAAAATCCTCAATAAAATATTGGCAAACCGAATCCAGCAGCACATCAAAAAGCTTATTCACCACAATCAAGTTAGCTTAATCCCTGGGATGCAAGACTGGTTCAACATGTGGAAATCAATAAATGTAATCTATCGCATAAACAGGACCAATGACAAAAACCACATGATTATCTCAATAGATACAAAAAAAAAGGCCTTTGATAAAATTCAGCATCCTTTCATGTTAAAAACTCTCAATGAACTAGGTATCGATGGAACATATCTCAAAATAATAAAAGCTATTTATGACAAACCCACAGCCAATATCATACTGAATGGGCAAACGCTGGAAGTATTCCCTTTGAAAACTGGCACAAGACAAGGATGCCCTCTCTTACCATTCCTATTCAACATAGTATTCGAAGTTCTGGCCAGGGCAATCAGACAAGAGAAAGAAATAATTGTATTCGAATAGGAAGAGAGGAAGTCAGATTGTCTGTTTCCAGATGACATGAGCCTATATTTAAAAAACCTAATTGTCTCAGCCCAAAATCTCCTTAAGCTGATAAGCAACTTCAGCAAAGTCTCAGGATATAAAATCAATGTGCAAAAATTACAAGCATTCCTGTACACCAATAACAGACAAATAGAGAGCCAAATCATGAATGAACTCACATTCACAATTGCTACAAAGAGAATAAAATACCTAGGAATACAGCTAACAAGGGATGTGAAGGACCTATTCAATGAGAACTACAAACCACTGCTCAAAGAAATGAGAGGACACAAAAAAAATGAAAAAACATTCCATCCTCATGGAGAGGAAGAATCAATATCATGAAAGTGACCATACTGCCCACAGTAATTTATAGATTCAATGCTATTCCCATCAAACTAACACTGACATTCTTCACAGAATTAGAAAAAAAAATACTTTAAAATTCATATGGAACCAAAAAAGAGCCTGTACATCCAAGTCAGTCCTAAGCAAAAAGAACAAAGCCAGATGATGGGTTTCCAGCTTCATCCATGTCCCTGCAAAGGACATTAACTCATTCTTTTTTATGGCTGCATAGTATTCCATGGTGTATATGTGCCACATTTTCTTTATCCAGTCTATCATTGATGGGCAACACAGGAACAGAAAACCAAACACCACATGTTCTCATTCATAAGTGGGAGGTGAGCAATGAGAACACATGGACGCAGGGAGGGGAATATCATATACTGGGGCCTGTTGGGGTGTTGGGAGAAAAGGGGGGGAGAGCATTAGGACAAATACCTAATGCATGCAAAGCTTAAAACCTAGATGACGGGTTGATAGGTGCAGCAAACCATCATGGCACATGTATACTTAGGTAACAAAAGTGCACATTCAGCACATATATCCCAGAACTCAAAGTAAAATAAGAAAATTAAAGAAAAAAAAAAAGAACAATGCTGGAGGCATCATGTTACCTGACTTCAAGCTATGCTACAAGGCTACAGTAGCCAAAACAGCATGGTACTCGTACCAAAACAGACATATAAACCAATGGAACAGAATAGAGACCTCAGAAATAAGACCACTCATCTACAACCAACTGATCTTCAACAAATCTGACAAAAACAAGCAATGGGAAAAGGATTCCCTATTTAATAAATGGTGCTGGGAAAACTGGCTAACCGTATGCAGAAAACTGAAACTGGACCCCTTCCTTACATCTTATACAAAAATTAACTCAAGATGGATTAAAGATTTAAATGTAAAACCCAAAACCATAAAAACTCTGAAAGAAAATTTAGGCAATACCATTGAGACATAGGCATGGGCAAAAAAATTTATGATGAAATCACCAAAAGCAATTGCAACAAAAGCTAAAATGACAAATGGCTCATTAAACCGAAGAGTTTCTGCACAGCAAAAGAAACTTTCATCAGAGCGATAAGGCAACCTACAGAATGGGAGAAAAATTTTGCAATCTACCCATCTGACAAAGGTCTAATATCCAGAATTTACAAGGAACTTAAATAAATTTACAAGAAAAAAACAACCCCATCAAAAAGTGGGCAAAGGACATGGACACTTCTCAAAAGAAGACATTTATGTGACCAACAAACATATGAAAAAAAGTTCATCATCACTGATCATTAGAGGACTGCAAATCAAAATCACAATGAGATACCATCTCACGCCAGTCAGAATGGTGATTATTAAAAAGTCTAGAAACAATAGATGTGGGCAAGGCTGTGGAGAAATAGGAACACTTTTACACCGTTGGCGGGAATGTAAATTAGTTCAACCATTATGGAAGACAGTGTGGTGATTCCTTAAGGATCTAGAACCAGAAATACCATTTGACCCAGCAATTCCATTACTGGGTATATACCCAAAGGAATATGACTCCCTGGGCTGCAGATATTTAATGAATATCTATTATTTAATTTAACCTAGTATAACTTCAAGGTTTCAAGTTACTAACAAGAAACTCTTTTAGGCAGATACAATATTACACAAGACTAATCATCTCAAGTTATTTCCTTGTTAACTCCTTTAACCTTACTTGGCTAGTAAACCCAAGTATTACACTTAATGCTAAAAACTCAGAAGACACAGTGTTTTTATTAAACTGACAATATTGAACTATTCTTATTTACCAAAGATTTGCTCAAGCCATGCAAGCTCAAAAAGGCATTTGGAGTAGTTCCTATCCTGAGAGTTGGGAAATATTTAATTAGTATAAGTGCTCATTTATCTAAGTCAATTTCTTTTTTTTTTTTTTTTTTTTTTTTTTTGAGACGGAGTCTCGCTCTGCCACCCAGGCTGGAGTGCAGTGGCCGGATCTCAGCTCACTGCAAGCTCCGCCCCCCGGGTTTACGCCATTCTCCTGCCTCAGCCTCCCGAGTAGCTGGGACTACAGGCGCCCGCCAAATCGCCCGGCTAGTTTTTTGTATTTTTTAGTAGAGACGGGGTTTCACCGTGTTAGCCAGGATGGTCTCGATCTCCTGACCTCGTGATCCGCCCGTCTCGGCCTCCCAAAGTGCTGGGATTACAGGCTTGAGCCACCATGCCCGGCCTATCTAAGTCAATTTCAATAGAACTCCTTGAAGGGATTCTTTGAGTCCCTCAAGAGTCCCTCTGAGGGCGGGGCCCTAAGTTCCAGAGACTGAGGGGCTGAGGTGGGAAGAGAAGGTCTGGCAGGTGGACAGAGGGTGGTGGGGCATGAAGGGTGCCTGCCAAGGGCTGCAGGGAGGGGAAGCAGAGAAAAAGAAGGAGTGGCCAGAACCTGGGGAGAGCTTCAGGTTCCAAAGAGGCTGGGGAAGCTTCACATGACCCTCAGCAAACTCCAACCAGCAGGGAGGGGTAGGAGGTGGAGCACGCAGTCCACAGGGCTCAAGAAGGGGGTTCAGTCCAGAGAAGCAGCCGTGAATCCAACAGAGAGAACAGGGGGCCTCAGAGAGAGCCGGGAGAAAGAAGCTTCCAGCCCAGGAGGCAGAAGAAGCCCCACTCAGTGTGCAGGGTTGGGAGAAGAGCTTCTAGCCCAGGAGGCACCATTCAAAGGAAACCCAGCTTTAGCCTCGCTCCTGGAGCGTGCGCAGAACCTGAGGAATCAAAGCCTGTTCCCACCTCCAGAGGACATTTGTCTGGAGCCTGACTCTCCAGTGAATCCATTGAATCAGAAGCAAACACAAAGGCTTCAAAGGTGAGCACTCAGGGGCCTGGGTGAGAGGTCCGGGGTCCAGTGGTGAACTTGACCTCATCCAAGATGTGGTTCCACAGCTGTCAATGGCAGAACGATTCCCCAGCACCTGTCAGAGCACGGTGAGGAAGACCCCATTCAGGACATCGCCATAGATGCAGGGACCCCCGAAATGGGGTTTTGCAGTGGGGGAGAGAGACTGGGCTCAACCCCAAATTCGACAAGGAAAAGCGGGAATCTATAGCCAAGGAACAGGGCCGGAGTTAGGGTTAGGATTAGGGTGAGGGTGAGGGTGAGGGTGAGGGTAAGGGTGAGGGTTAGGGGTAGGGTTAGGGTTTGGGTGAGGGTGAGGGTGAGGGTGAGGGTTAGGGTTTGGGTTCGGGTTAGGGTTAGGGTTAGGGTTAGGGTTAGGGTTAGGCATCAGAGCAGGCTTCTTGCTTAAGAGAGGTGGGGCCATCAGACATCACGTGTGGGGGGTGATGAACCCCATCAGGTATCGAGGGTCAGGGGTTCCTACTAGACCAACTTCAGATTCTTGCTTAAATCAGTCTCTTGAGGACGTGTCCATGTGTAAGGAAAATAAATCTTGGGACCCCAAACTCATTAAGCCAAAGGGAAAAGTCCAGCTGGGAACTGGGTCACACAAATCTTCCTCCCCTTTTTGGTTCCTAAATAGGATGGCTACAAGGTGAAAAGCTACACATTTCCCACATGTCTGACCCACAAGCAAATCCATAGGGAGCTCCAACATATTTACCCTAAATGTCTTGTTATTTCGAGTAAAAATACCCTAAAGCATTTTTGTTAAAGTTCACCATGGCATTGTCAATGGATAGCTTATCATTACAGGTACACTCACCCCTCTGCCCACCTGGCACAAATACACATCTGATTGCTCCCCTGCCCCATTTGTCTATATTATCTTATGTAAAAATGCAGATTCACTGAGCATACTTTCCCCTATACCCCCTCACATGAAAATTGTGTACTTCTCAATATCCTGCTCTTTCTTCTTTAAATGTGGAGCCCTCAAAATCATCTCCAGAAAAAGGCCTAGATGCGTCTCCCGGGCACACGTCAACCTTTGGCAAATAAACCTCCTAAAATGATTGAGACTTGCCTCATATTTCTTGATTGACATCCAAGGATAGGCATAGCTGAAAAAAAACTCAGGAGTCCAACTGGAGTTTGGTCAAGGAGAGAAGCTTTGTGGAATGCTATTCTGTATTTAAATAATTATATTTATATGCCTTTAAAATGTGGAAACTGAAACTCATAAACATATGCATTGTTAAAGTCTGTGACCTACAGTCATGACAAAGCAGTGGAGGTGAAGACCCTAGATGGCGGCCAGCCTGACTGCAGATCCAGGCTCCAGCCGCCAGCTTCAGGGCTTGGGTAAATCACATGCTGTCTCCGTGCCTCAGTTTCCTCATCTGTCAAACAGGAGTAATAGGAGCACTTAGCCCACGGAGTGGCTGTGAAGATCTTAAAATAGTGTGTGGTTATAGGAGGTGCTTACCAAGCCTTTGCTATGATTATTGATCTCTAGGGACTTGCAGTCACCCTGAGAGGCACAGCCATGCCTAGACTGGAAAACTGTTTTTGAACCACAGGGCCAGGAAGAGAGAGCTAGGGGCAGGCCCTGCAGGGTGGGCGGGCGCAGAGCTACGGGCAGGGGCCTCTCTCCTCCCAAGCCCAGAGCTATTTCTCCTTCCTTCACTCAGAGCTGGCCAGGCCAAAGCAGGCTGAGCTCGGGGTGTCCACACACCACCCACAATATATGCTATGCACACACATGCCACACACCACACACACGGCACACCCCATACACACACATGCCACACACACGCTCCATACACAACACATAACACAGGCACACATACTCTACACGCACCACACACCAGCAATACCAGCAGAACGCAAGCCCGTCTCCCTCCCTGTGTTCCAGTCCATGCCGGGGCCTAGGCCTGACCTCCTGCAGGGACAGGAAGTGGAGGAGGAGGGGGTGGTGCTGACCCATGGCTAGGTCCGGGTCCACCATGGAGTTTGCCATTTTTGTGAAGATGTCAATGCAGAACATTTTTAAAGCAGAGACACAGCAGGCCGCGTGACTGCAGTCTCTGGCCAACCTCCCTGCTTTCTCGGTGGCAAATTCCAAACCCCAGAGGAGTAAAGCCAGACCCGGGGACAGGAAGTTGGACCCGCCCTCGCTGCTCCAGGGTTTGCCCAGAAAAGCTCTGGGTGAAACAATGTGAGGAAGCTCAGGTATCAGTCAACAATGGCCTGGTCATTCCCAGCCCTTTTCAGGTTTTCTGCTCCCTGGCTGAGGCCGCTGGCATCTACCTATTTTTTTCAATGATTATATTTTTAAAGGTTTCTCCTTAGACAATTTGCTTGTCCCGTTTAGCAGTAAAATATTTGCTATAATGGTGTTAAAATATTCTATATCTTTTAAAATATATTGTGTGTGTTTTTTTCCTGCTTTAATGAATAATGCACTTCATAATAGGCTACTTGGTAGCTAATGAAAAGCACAAAGTAACTAGAAATTCGCCAATCTGATAACCTAATAATCAAGCCAATCAACTTGGCACTTCACCAAACACAGGGAAAGCCCATGCTGCCTTTGGCAAACGCCTGGTGACTCAAAATTGTGATGAGACCCCAAGGCTCCCTTCCCTGCCCTCCCTCCAGCCACACAGCTCACAGGTGGCCCCCAGTCATCCCCTAGGATGGGGTCCAGCCTGGCTGGAATTTTGGCAGCTCTCCAATATCTCCTTTCAGGAGTAATCGCCTTCTCCACCACCCCTCCCTCTCGTCCTCCCACAGACCAGCGGTGACCAGCGGTGACCAGTCTTGAGCCCAGCCCACCTGCCGCAGTAGGGTGAGTGCCGCACCATTCCTTCTTCTTGGGGGCCACACAGCAGCCTCCATCGGCCCCTTCCCGGAGGTTCCGGCTCTCCCTGAACCTCTCCAGCCAGGCTCCTCCAAATCCTCTCCCAACCAGGCCTCAAATTTAGACTTCTGTGGCACTTTTTCTAGAGGAACCCTGCTGGGCCGGTTCAGCCAGAATCCTCACCCTGAAGGGCTGCGTGCCCTGTGTCCGAGGAGGGCTCAGAGACCCCCAGTGAGGCAGGGCGTGTGCAGGGAAGGGAGCGGGCGCACACCCCCAGTTCGAGGTCTGAGTCTGCCCTGGGAAAGTGGCCCCCATGCTCAGGACGGTTCTGGCTTGGGCTGGTTCGCACGTTAACGCTGGTGACAACGGGATCCCCAAAGTAGCTGCAGTCCATGTGCTTATTGGGAAATGCGGGAAGGACAGTGTCAAGATCCAAAATCACCTCCAGCAGGTGTGAGCCATCCCAAGGTCTCAGGCCAGGCAGGGTCCTCACTAAGCTACCTATGCGAGATGTTCTTCCTGGACCCTATCCACAAAATCCCCAGGCAGGGACATCCAGACCCCAAAATATGATTTAGTCATTTATAAAAATAGTTTCCCCTAAAATTAATGGAAAAAGACAACAAACTCTTAAAGTCTAAGACTTAAATATGTGTTCATTTAAAAAATTTAAACAATGCTGAGAAAATGCCAAAATAAAGCAACGAACATTGATTCCTGCTGCTCACAGTTCGGGAGGCAGAATAATGGCTTCCCCCAAAATGTCCCTGTCCTAAGCCCCAGAACCTGTGACTATATGTAAAAGAGGAAAAGGGGATTGTGCTTGCAGATGCAATTAACTTCACCAACAGTGATCTTAAAATATGGAGATTGTCCTAGATTATCTGGGTAGGCCCAACATAGCCACCAGTATCTTTAGGAGTGGCGGCAGGAGCAGAAGAGAGGACCAGAGATCTCGAGAAGGACTCAGGCAGCCTTGCTGGCTGCAGAGATGGAGGGGCCTGAGCCCAGGAGCATGGGACTCTCTGAAGCCAAGAAGAAGAGGAAAAGGAGCCTCCCCTGAGCCTGCAGAAGGAGCCAGGCCTGCCAACACCTTGGCTTCAGCCCAGTGAGCCTGTTTCAGATTTTGGCTTCCAGACCATACGTTAATTTGTTTAATTAACTTATTTTATTTCTTTAACATTATTTTAGCAGCAATACACACCTAGATGACATTCATTGCATTTGGGGAAACTTCATTCAGAATTTCTGTTTCAATGTTTAAGAACCTTTCTGTTCACTCTTTTTCTGCCCTTTAAAAAATTATACTCTAGGCCAGGCACAGTGGCTCACGCCTGTAATCCCAGCACTTTGAGAGGCTGAGGCGGGTGGATCAGAAGGTCAGGAGTTCGAGACCAGCCTGGCCAACATGGTGAAACGCCATCTCTACTGAAAATACAAAAATTAGCCAGGCAAGGTGGCGCGCCTCTGTAATCCCAGCTACTTGGGAGGCTGAGGTAGGAGAATTGCTTGACTCCAGGAGGCGGAGGTTGCAGTGAGCTGAGATCACGCCACACACTCCAGCCTGGGCAATAGAGCGAGACTATCTCAAAAAAAAAAAAAAAAAAAATTATACTCTAAATTCGAATTTTTCATCCAGCCTTTTCCATTTAATATCATGTAATAAGAATTTTAATAAGACATTAAAAATTCTCAGTAATACAAATCTGTGTATTTCTGTAGGAATGCTCCCAGCCAAGTTTCTTAGCACCATGACAGTGTCCAGACGGAGATAAGTGCTCTGTGGTTTATTACAGCTCTGGCCACGCAGCCATCGTCCTCACAACTGTGTGTCCGGCTGCACTGAGAGTCCCTGGAGTAGATGGCTCTCCCTTGTTATGTTTGTGCTCAGAGCTAGGACCTTTCAGGAAGCAGGTACTCAAAACAGACAGGCTGACTGAACAAATTTAAATGGATCCATTCACAAAGCAACTCACCTCACCATGTCCCAAGGTCTTTTTGAAAGATCCTTGCCCATTAAAAATGAGATTCTCTTGGAAAATGCAGTACTTGACCTCGTCAAGGAGGTGGCGTTCTCACGGGTCTGATGCCCACGGAGTCCCTCCCAGAGGAGCACGGGTGACCGCCCTGCATGTGGCTGATGCAGGTGGTCAAAACAGACAGGCTATAATTTCACTGACTGATAAGAAGGACTTTAGGGCTGGGTGTGGTGGTGCATGCCTATAATCCCCACACTTTGGGAGGCTGAGACGGGGGATTGCTTGAAGTCAGGAGTTCAAGATCAGCCTGAACAACATAGAGAGACTCCTATCTCTACAAAAAATTAAAAAATGAGCTGGGCCTGGTGGAACACACCGACAGTCTCAGCTACTCAGGAGGCTGAGGCAGGAGGATCACTTGAGCTCAGGAGTTCAAGGCTGCAGTGAGCTACGATTGTGCCACTGCACTCTAGCCTGGGCTACAAAGTGAGGCCTCATATTAAAAACAACAACAACAACAAAATACTGTTTCCGACTAGGTGTGGTGGCTCATACTTGTAATCCCAGCACTTTGGGAGGCCAAGGCGGACAGATCACCTGAGGTCAGGAGTTCTAGATCAGCTTGGCCAACATGGTGAAACCCCATCTCACTAAAAATACAAAAAATTAGCCAGGTGTGGTGGTGCATGCCTGTAATCCCAGCTACTCGAGAGGCTGAGGCAGGAGAATCACTCGAACCCAGGAGGCAGAGGTTGCACTGAGGCGAGATCATGTCACTGCAATCTAGCCTGGGTGACAGAGGAAGACTCTGTCTCAAAAAAAAAAAAAAAAAAAAGAATTACTGTTTCCATTCCATTCTGTGAGTTGGATGAATATATTTTGGTCAAGATGAGCAGGTTCAGAAACACAGAAAAATACGTCATATCCAAAACACAGTACACCCTCCGGTAAAGCAAACTCACGTAAAGCAAACTCACGGATGGGACTGTGCCCCTGAGTGCTGTCACAGGTAATGTGGTTGCCTGCAGTGTTTAAAAGTGTGACTTGAATCATGAACTTTTGATGGGCTAGTGAGATTCCCTGAGGGTTGGTTGATTTGAGGGCTTTTTCCTCAAAACTGCACGTAGCAGCTTGGAGGGTATATGCTGGTTGGCCAATTCATCCCCAGATATTGTGGATTATAGACACCAAGAGAATATGTGACACTTTGAGAACAGAAAACACATCAACACCCAACGCCTCGCAACACCACAGGTGTCCAGGGCAGCGGCAGAAGCCAGATGTGCCCAGTCTCGGGGCAGGAGCCGCATGGATGTGGACAGGCCGAGGCATCCACAGCTGGCTGAGGCAAGGGAGCAGCGCCATCACTGCATTTTCAGGAGACGTACGGCCAGGCTGAGGAGCAGGAATAAGAGGCCCAGGTGGGCCCATGGGGCAGGGGCGGCTCTCCAGGAGCTGGTGCACTGTGGGATTGGTGGGGACGCACTGAACTTTCTCTGCTGACCTGAAGCTATGGGCAGGGACAAATGTCCGGGTAGGGTCATGTGAGGCCATTGGGGTTGCTTGTCACAGGGGCCACTGCTTGGCCTCTGGGACCTGTTCCTGGCACGTGTGGCTGGCCCTCCTGTACGGCGGGGGCTGCGGTGGCTCCTACTGGTGATGGGGCCGCTTCCCCGGCTGGCTACTCTGCATCATGGGCCTGAATTCTATTTTTACAATTGACTGGTCCCTTGTCTGTTTGCATATTTGATCTCCCATCTAGGAGCAGGGGGTGTGCCCTGTCTCAGGCCTGGCTGCAGAGGAGTCACAGGCCCCGGAGCCTGGTCTGGGAAGAGGGTACTGGCAGACACTTCAGTCTCTTCTTTCTTCATCGCAGAGCCCAGCTCTGCCCAGAGCCCCCGCCCTGGGCTGACAGAGGCTCATCCCAGCCAGGAGCCAGTCAGGCCTCTCCTGCCACACCCATGCCCACGGCAGCTACACACTGACCGAACTGCTGCCTCACCCATTATCTCCACACTCTTGGGATTTGGGACACGAAGAACCATGTGCAGCCTGTCAGGAGCCTGCGTTATTTTAAGGTGAACTCTTGGGAAACAGCTGGGGAACTGCCTCTTTTTACTCTTTAAAAACCTACTGGTAACTGCTGCTGACTGAAGTGTGTATTCAGGGCACCTCAGATCTCTGCTCCTGGGTTGCACACTCAAGCACGGCTCAAATAAACCCTCTACTTAGCTTAATTTTGCCTCAGCTTCTTCCCTTCAGGCTGACACAGGCAGCACCACCTCCAGGTCTCTTGCAACGAGCAACTGCAAACACCCCTGTTCTCTGAGATGAGAGGCACGGAGCTCCCTGCCTGATGCTGCCTCCACCCTCATCACAGTCTGAAGAAGGCTGGACCAATGGCTGATAGACAGGAATTTTGCACCAACAATGGATCTTAGGGGCAACGTGAAAAGCAGATTTCTGACATCTGAAGGGGAAGGTTTTCCAGTTGTAAACCAAAAGTAAAATCCTAAGCTCTCAATTGACTGAGAGAAACCTGAAAAACTGAATTCCAGGAGGGAGGGAGGACACTCCCATTATACGCCCTCCCCGTGGAGGGCAGCCACGACTGACCAGCACTAACTCCAAAATGAGTAAGAACAGGCCTTCTGCGGGGACCAAACTCCAACCTGACTCTGGAGCAGAAGCACATGACATAGCAGGTCCTGAAGGAAATCAAAGTATTTCACTCCAAAATGGTTCTTTGACATATTTTGAAATGGCCCTGCAGAGCCTTTTGTGGGGGAAATTTGCATCTGTAGGGAATCTCCATTCATACTGCCAGGCCTTTCCCAGATCTAGGAGAGTTGAATCAAGCCTGACACCTTTGAGGTTGGAAAGGAGACATTTTCCATCCTTCTCTCGGAAGGCTACTATCTGGAAGCTTCACCTACACAAGAACCTCGGCTTCCACAACCCACCTTATCATTTTTTTTTTTTTTTTTTTTTTGAGACGGAGTCTCGCTCTGTCACCCAGGCTGGAGTGAGTGGCGCGATCTCAGCTCACTGCAAGCTCCGCCTCCCGGGTTCCCACCATTCTCCTGCCTCAGTCTCCCGAGTAGCTGGGACTACAGGCGCCGCCAGGCCTGGCTAATTTTTTGTATTTTTAGTAGAGACGGGGTTTCACCATGTTAGCCAGGATGGTCTCGACCTCCTGACCTCGTCATCTGCCCGCCTGGGCCTCCCAAAGTGCTGGGATTACAGGCGTGAGCCACCACGCCCGGCCCCCTTATCTTAATACAAGCATCTCTTTCTGCTGACTTCCTCTTTAGACAAAGCTTTATTATTTCTACCAACCGCCAATCAGGAAATCTTTGAATCCACCTCTGACCTGGATGCCCCCCTTCAAGATGTCCCACCTCTTTAGGCTAAACCAAGGTACACCTTCCACGTCTTGATCGTAAGATTTTACCCACAATTGTTGCCTCTCTAAAATGTATGAAACCAAACTGTAATCCGGCTGCCCTGGGCACATGTTCTCAGGACCTCCGGAGACCGTTCCCTGGGCCGTGATCACTCTACTGGCTGAGAATAAAGCTCTTTAAATACTTCGTACGGCTTGGTTTTTAAGCTAACACAGGGAAACACTGGTATGGCCCTAACTGCCAGGACACCCTGCCGCTGGCCTGTGAGGGGAGCGGGTGGGGATTTAGGCCAGTGGAAGCCTGGCTGGGCAGACTTTTGTTAACGAAAAGGGTCCCCATTCAGACCGCAAGAGAGGGTTCCTGGATCTCGCACAAGAAAGGATTCAGGATGAGTCCACAGTGCAAAGTAAAAGCAAGTTTATTGAGAGAGTACAGTGGTGAAAGAACAGCTATTCTGTAGACAGAGCAGGATGTTCCCGACAGGGAGAGGAGGAACGCGTCCGCCCTAGGTACAATGCTTGTTTGTGTTTAGGATAAAGAAAGGTCATGGGGAGATGTGCTCTGCTACAAGGGTTTGTGATAAAGTATTAATTTTCTTAATTACTATATTTTGCAAGAATTCATATTATTATCTTTAAAGCAAAATTAGGAATGCCTTTGTTCTCAAGATATCAGGATAGTAGGACACTCTTCAAGCCTGTGTCTGTTTAGTAAACATTAATCTGTTCCCTTCATGGTAAACATCTAGAGGCCAGGAATGACTTTCTTTCTGGGAATGCAGCTTAGCAGGTCCCAGCCTCATTTCCCAGCCCTCACTCAAAATGGAGTCACTCCAGTTCAAACGTCTCTGACACTTTGATGTTAAGGAGCTAAACAGGCAGTGTTCTAATAGAATTACAGTGCTTGAGGGAAAGTGTAAGACCAAGTCTGTTTGCAGCTTACAGTCATTCTTCTAAATGTTTCCTGTGTGAATATAAAAATCCACTCATAAGTTTATAAAACAACCAAGATCCGGTTACAGATCAAACAGCTCTCCTTCCTGTAAAGGAAAAACATTCCAAGAGTTCTTCCTTCAGGAAGGAAAGTGGGGCTGGGGGCATAGGTGAGAAAGGTGCGGGCATTCCTAAGTCCACAGCTCACCTCCACGCTTAGCGCTGTTTCTGTCCACGCTTTGTCCTTGTCCTAAAAAGTCTTATTCAGTTGTAAACTAAACCCTTTCTGAATGAAAACAGAAAAAGCCCAGTCATGTTTTCACACAATCAGCAATTTAAATTTAAAATAAACAATAAAATCTCCACAAAAATATGCCCACAGATTTTATACTCGCGCTGAGGAGACAGGAAATGTTCTCAAAGGTCAGCTTGCTATGATGTGGGGGTGTCATGTGCAGTCAGTAGATTACAGAGGCACCGAAGGTGCATTAAACATGGAAATACCCAAAAGCAGAGAGAGCATCCAAGAGGGGAAACAGGCCTGTCCCGGAGGGCCCCGGAAGGGCAGGCATCCTGCGAGCCAGGGACAGGCCAGGCCAAGGCCTTGATGGGGTCCATGCACTCGGTCCCTGGTTGACGCATATCAAGGAGGCCTAAGCGCTTGGCACGTCTCTCAGAGGCACCTTCTAGAGAAAAGGTGTTTGCAAAGTACACTGAGGCATTGAGACATAAAATGAAAGGAAGATCACAGAATGCAATTAAGAGGACCCGGCACCTGTAGTCTCTCAGCAACCCTGGAGGTTCACGGAGATTCAATCAAGCCAGTCACTAAAACCATGAGCAAAAGGGGAATGCAAAAACAAACAAACAAACAAACAAAAAACAAAAAAAAAAAGCAAGCAAACAAACAAACAAACAAAAACACCCCAAAAACTAAAAGCACAATCGTTTGCTTTTGTCTGCCTGCCACACCTGCTATCTTGCGTGGCCACAGATCAGAGGAGCCTGCGGCAGCCCCAGTGCAGTCCCTGCCTTCCTGGAAGCTTCCCTTGGCCACGGCAGCTGCTTGGAGCCTCCTCTCCCTGAGATCACAGCAGAGGCAGAATTGTGGGTGCCTCCATCCTGTGTGTGCCACAAGCCTCTCCAAGACTGGGCCTACATATCGGGGATGATGCCCTCCTAAAGCCAGGGCTCCCCGAGGTTTCAGCCCCAGATGCTGGGGGCCCTGGGAGCTCTGGTTCTACATGGACACACTCACACTTACCACGTTTGCATCGAGAGCTCTGGTTCAGAAAATAGAATCATTATGCACAGAGGCTGAGTGGGTTTTTTGGCATCCAATTTTTTAATTGGCTTATTAAAATGTATGGTGCTTTAAAAGGAATTACTGGCCCTCTCTTACTGCCCTGTCACATCATGTTCCCAGAACAGTGACTGTTGGGTGCGTGGCTGGAACAGCTGCAACCCTGGCCCTGTTACAGATCGTCCAGCCCCCCGCCCAGGCCCACTGGGTCAGACACTCGAGCAGGGCCCGAAGTCTCAGTTTTCTTAACCCCCAGCCTACCCCCCAGGTGGTTCTGACACCGGGTCAAATGTGTAAACTGAAAAAGGACCCGAGCCAGGTCTCAATCAACTTAGTTTGTTTTGCCGACATTAAGGACTCACCTGTGACGCAGCCTCTGGATGTCCTGGGAACGCGTGCCCAGGCGGTCGGGGCACAGCTTGGTTTTATATACTTTAGGGACACAGGAGTTCCAGGCAGAGACCTAAACCGATACCTCTAAGGTATACACGGCTTCAGTCTGGAAACAGGGGACAACTCAAAGTGGGGGTTTCTGGGTCACAGATAGATTGAAATATTTTCTCATTGGCAACTGGTTGAGTTACTATCTAAAAACCTGAAATCAATAGGAAGGCAGGCCTGGGTTACAATAAGCAGTTGTGGAGATCAAAGTTTTATCCTGAAGATGAAGCCTTGGGGTAGCAGGCTTTGGAGAGAACGGGGAGTAAATGTTTCTTGTCTTTGGTCTAGTGCGATGTTTGTGAGGCGTGCCTGACCCCCACTTCCCATCATGGCCTGAACTCGTTTTTCAGGATAAGTTGGAATGCCTTTGGGGATGGTCTGCTAGCTGCATGGGGGGCTTAGAATTTTATATTTGGTTTACACAAGTGACAAGCATCGTTGTGCTACATCATTCACCTTTCACAGAGGGGTCACCTGGCTGCCCAGAGGTCAAACAGCCGTGTGGGGACCAGACCTGAGAACACCCAGACCTGTGATCTTCTGACGGTGTTCATGGCGTGGCCCTCTGAGAAGAGCAGGCAGGTGACTCCAAACCACCAATCCATGAGAACAAACGTGCCTCACGATGTGATAAGTAATTGATACTATTTATTATGATAGCTGCTTTTCTGAAGAAGAGGCTGTCGGGAAT
Source organism: Piliocolobus tephrosceles (assembly GCF_002776525.5). Taxonomy (NCBI): domain Eukaryota; kingdom Metazoa; phylum Chordata; class Mammalia; order Primates; family Cercopithecidae; genus Piliocolobus; species Piliocolobus tephrosceles. The sequence goes on along the minus strand of NC_045440.1, from coordinate 10,822,715 downwards.
ACCTGTAACTTCCTAATGTTTTATCTGTGTACTTGGGATTTGTCCAAGAAGGACTTTGTAGTTCACACAAGTAAAACCATCCACAGAACAAAACCAAATAGAGTGAATGAACATCTGAGTTGATCCTGGTGAGCAGCCTGCCATGGTACACTGTTACCTCATTCTAAATTAGATATCAGTTTTCCTTATGGATGCCTAAGAAGGAAACGGAATTTCTCTTATGTCCAGTTTCTGAAATTAGGAGTGAGGTACCTTAATTTATGCCTAGAATGATTAAAACCAAGGATGCTTAGCCAATTACTGAGTGAATATGCCTATTTATGGGAGAGGAATTGCAAGATATAATTCTCAAGAAAACGTGGAAAATCTCCACATCCATGAATGACAAAATAAAGCATAGCTGACCCAGTGGAGACCCAGCCACTGAGGATACTTTCTGAGTGTTCACTGATGTCTGTAACCTGAACTCTGCAATTGGAAACCTCTCACATTGCCCTCAAACTGGCAAAACTAGAAGCTAATTCAAAAATAATTATAAACCAGTTCATGAGCATTTAGATTTTTGTATTCCCCTCAATAATCAATGAGGAGGCAAGAAGTAGAATGCGGACAGGCATAGCTGGGTGAGAATCCCGGGGGTGGTGCAGAGGCAGGGCCAGAACACGGTTGCCCGCCACACCGGCTGGGTCAGCACCCTCCCAGCCTTATGGCTGGGCCACACTGGCTTTCGCAGGGAGCAGGCAGCAGCCAGTACGAAGCGTGCAGTGCTCTCTCCTCATCCTCTGTCCTTCCTCCCTCCATGAACTGGGCTGTGTTGGTCTGGGGAGGAATGTAGTGTTAACAAAGTGCAATTATTACTAAAATCTCTCATCCCTAGATTTCTCCAACAAATAACTCTGAAAGAGGGAAAGAGCGGAAGGAACCATTCATTTTGTGAGAAAGGAGAAGAGGGATTTGTTTTGTGTACAGATGGAAATCTCTGTATGAGAAAACAACCTTCCCCAGAGACCCAGAGGCCAGGAGCCCTCTCAGACCCGAGGATTCCTTATCGGGGCAGGAATGGAGTCATTTTACAGCCCCTTCCCTCCGTTCCTATTTCCTGGAAGGAAATCTGGTCTCAGGCTTTGAAGCCTGTTCAGATGTTGGTGAAAAATAGCTGAACTCCAGCTGCTTGTTTAAAGACAAGAACGGCAGAGGGGAAGGAGTTTAGATAATGCCCAGTAATCTGTTCTCTGAAAGAAAAAGATACTTTCATAGAACAAGAAGAGAACAAAACGAATGCACCGAAGGTTAACAGCTAGCTGCCCATCTGCCACCCCCACAGGAAGTTTTACTTTCCAAAAGGAACTTCTGTGTCATATCCAGAAGTTTCTTTTATCTCAATAGGTAAATTTTGTCTCCAAAAGGTCGAATATTGTTTTGCTTCCTTTCCTAGTGTAAAACAAATCTTTTTCTTAACACAACTGCATTAAAAAGTATCATTAGTACTTTGTAATGATCTCATCATTCTCTAATCACACTCAGTGGAATATTGTGACTAAAAAATTTTCCCCCTTTTCCTCTTAGTCCAGGGATCCTGTCAGAGAAAAATAATTCCTGCCTGTTTTGAAATCTGTGGGCACCAATTTGAAACCTGGGTAATCACTGACCTGTCACTGGGCTTGCTGGTGACCCAGCCAAGTGAGAGCCAGGGCGCACGGCAGGAGACGGCCCTGCAGCCGGGCACTGACTTCTTTCAGGGCTGACCTTAATGTGACTTCATTTAAGGGTCAGAATTACATACAGAAGGAGTCACTAGTATCAGTGCAGAAATGAGAGAGAAAGAGGCAGGAACTACTTTCTCTTATTGGAAATAGTTTACAATTACACCTAAGTGCTGCCAACTAGCCTGGCCCCTTCGTGCCTGTGACGCTCTCTCAGCCGCTGGCTCCCTTCTCCCAGGACGCTGACATGGCTTCCTTGACGCTGATGTCAACCCTCTGCACCACCCCCGGGATTCTCACCCAGCTATGCCTGTCCGCATTCTACTTCTTGCCTCCTCATTGATTATTGAGGGGAATACAAAAATCTAAATGCTCATGAACTGTTTTATAATTATTTTTGAATTAGCTTCTAATTTTGCCAGTTTGAGGGAAATACTGATGACTTGTTAAAGGTTTTAGTGGAACAGGGTCCTCTTGCCGCTGGCACTTCTGTAACAGGAGGGAGAATTGTATGTTCTGGTGTTGGCCTAATTGTTACTAAAAGTGCAGCTGTAGATAAAGAAACCTCAGAGGCCTGTTTTGCGGCTGAGATGACAGCATGATATTATTTCGAAAGAAACCGTACCCGAATGAGGCTCCATGAATACGGACTCAGCAGTGGGCAGCGGCACGGCCCGAGCGGCAAGGAGCATGAGGAGGCCACAACTCCATCATTGAAAGGCCAGTGTTTTAGCGTTCTGCGCGCATTTATTATTTTTGAATCAGTCACTCATCCATTAACAACAGTTTATGAGGAGCCTGACTTGCCCCAAGGCATGCTAAGCCCCACTGGGTTGGTTTCCTATTCCCGGAGCCACTCCCAGCCTGACGAGGACCAACACAGGCCCTGCATCAGAGCTGGCCATGGCGAGGGGCGGCCACTGCTCCAGGAGCGAGTCCAGGAGGCCAAACAGTGACCCCTTAGCAGTCGCTGCCCCATGCAGCCAGGACTGGACTCATAACCAATACCTTCCCTGATTTTTTGATTTTTTTGAGACGGAGTTTCACTCTGTTGCCCAGGCCGGAGTGCAGTGGTGCAATCTCAGTTCACTGCAACCTCCACCTCCCAGGTCCAAGCGATTCTCCTGCCTCAGCCTCCCGAGTAGCTGGGAATACAGGCACGCGCCACCATGCCCGGCTAATTTTTGGATTTTTGGTAGAGACGGGTTTTCACCATGTTGGCCAGGCTGGTCTCAAACTCCTGATATCAAGCAATCTGCCCACCTCAGCCTCCCAAAGCGCTGAGATTACAGGAGTGAGCCACTGTGCCCAGCCACCTTCCCTGATTTTTCTCCTACTTATAATTTAAGATTAACCAGAGAAAGCCCAGTGTGCCCCCCGCAATGCTGCAGGACCGTCTCCCACTTCCGCTCCCTGGCCTGCCTGTGAGTCTCCGCCAGATACAGTGATGGATTATGGATGATAGATGATAAATGGATGAGCTGGGAAGCAGAAGGAGGGCGGGTGGCAGAGCTGGAAGAGAGGTAGGGATGGGCAGAGGGACGAGAAGTCGCAGGGCAACAGGTTAGAGGTCGGTGATTGTGGGTTGAGGGTATAATTGGCAAACAGGAATTATCTTCATTATTCCTGAACCTTCTCTGTATGCTGGAAATTATTTCAACCTGAAAAGCCCATGAAGGAAAGAACGAAGTAGTCTGGACGCCAGCGAAGGGGCCAGCCTGGCTCTCTCTGTCTTTCTCCTGCCCATTTCTGCAGGCCACCAGCATTCTCCCACGGCAGAGCTCTGGGCTCACAGCCTTAGGGACCCAGAGCCCAAGTGGCTGGCTGTGTTTCCTTTGTTCCTGGACGTTCTGGCCAGAAGACCCCCATGCAAGGCCTTCGATGGCTCTGTCTCGGGTTAGGCCGACTCTGTGGACCGTGGCCAGGGTCGGAGCCTCCGTAGTCAGGATCCCAGCCAGTTCCCAGGTGCCACCTTGGGCTCTTGGTGACTTGCCAACCGCACTCGCCTCCCTTCCAGGGAGCATCTGATGCCCCTCCCCAGCCCTCCTCAGCCCTCCCTGAGTGGTGCCATTCCCAGGTTCAGAGGCTGACACAGGACCTGGGCAGTCCAAGCCCGGCCAATCCCTGGACTTGACTGGGCCACTCTTTTCTTCTGAACTTGAGCGAGAGGAGGCCCCACGGAAGGCAGGGCCCACATCGCTTAACCCACAAGTCCTCTGGCCCACTGTGGTCCTGCTTCCTGTGCCAGGTGTCCCTGGGCTCAGATCCTCCTTCAGGTCCTGACACTGCCTGGGAGCTTGGCCTGGGGACTCCTGTGAAAACCACGTGGCACAGACCACATTGATCCCTAAGTCACTGTTGCTGTGTGTGGGCCAGGGGCACCCACTTCCTGCAGCGGGGGTGAGTTCTCTGCCCTAGTATGAGGACAGAATAGTCTGCAATCTTGCGGGGGATTCACAGTGTGCAATGACCGGCAGGCGTGGTCAGGACCACCCAAGCCCAGATGCATCCCTTGCCCCCAGATCCCGAACTGGGAGACATGCGGCTAGGGACATGTTTCATGTGTTGTCAAAACACTTTCCTTGGCACAGTCCTTTAAATTACAGTGAAAGCCACTGGGATATACAACTGATTTTAAAGCCCAAAGTGCCACAAGCTTCCAGGATCATCCTCTGGGGCTTAACGGCTTCATTGTGGCTGTTGAAGGAAAATTGATCATAATGAGTTGGAAAGTCACCAGACGTCCTCTATGACTGAGCACTGGAGACCAGGCATAGACCATGCTGGGTGCACCCCTGCCCCTGCCCTCCCTCCCACCAAACACTCTGCCGGGTTTGCTAAAGTCCACAGGAGACTGTTCAAGGCATCGTTCCAGACCCCTGTGCCCCGGCAGCTGAAGTGGCAGCACAGGGCTGCCTCGCTAGGAACATCCCCATTTCCAGCTGTGGGTACTAAACTCAGGAAAAAATCATCCCTCTCCCGAACTGGAACCTTGCTGATGAACACGTTTGCTGCCCAGACCGCACTGTATCTCGAGTCATGGTCCTTCCCCAGCTAGCTCTGGTCTCTTCCGTCGGAGAGGTGTGGGCCATGTGGTCTCGAAGCGCCCCGTGGCTGAAGCAGTTGGAAGCAGCCACCATGGCTCCATGGCTGGAGCAGTTCGAAGCAGCTGCTGTGGCTCCGTGGCCGCCGTCACCCTGCACTTCCTCAGGTCCTTCGTGAAGTCTCTGAGGGCCTCTGATGGGTATGTGGCCGTGGAGTACAGCAGACACTAATGGAAACGGGACTGGCAAAGACGCAGGGCAGCAGCCCTGGAACGCAGCTTTAACCCAAGCAGCCTTGAGCTAGGATGCTGCTGGCACAGCCGCTCCTCTCAGGGAGCAGCTACCGAGCCTCAGAAAAGCATCTGCCACGGCCCCGAGCAGAGACCCCAGCAAGGACGGTGGATCCATGGGCCCTGTGGCCCTGGAGTGTGGACAGTGGCCTCAGCACAACACAAGGGTCTGCTTGGGACCCCTCCCTCCACGGTGTGGACACTCACTTCCCCACAGCACGTAGGACCAAGGACGTGACGGTGCCGGGTACCTTGGTGCCATGCACTGAACGCTGTGTCCCTCACCTGGGCCCTAGCAGGGAGCAAGGACTTGGCATCTCTATGTCCCCTCGGAAGGGACATAAGCCCCAGGGTGACCGGGCCATGTCTGCTCGGGGCCAGGTGATGGCTTCCTCATGACGCCAGCATGCCGGCTCACGTGTGCTTGAGTGCCAGAGTGGTTCCCAGAGGGCCTGGGACTCAGCACTGCCCCCACCATGGAGCCCAGCTGGGCACAGATGACGGAGGTGCCCCCGGTGACATGAGTGGCAGTGCCATTGAGGGTCTCGAGATGCCAGTCAGCATGGCGGGGTCACTCAGGCAGAGCGTGTGAGCTGTGGGGAGGCGCTGTCGGTAGATGCACTGCCTGAGGCCCATCAGGCATGGTGGTCCTGGTCCTGTGCGTTTACTCCTCTTGTCTGAGGGCTGCTCAGGGCACTCCCTGGTGCTCCCCAGAAGCCTCTCCTCGCTTGCTGGTGCAGCCTTGCCTGGGCTGCCTGTTCTCCCTCCTCATGTCTCAGTCCCAGTGTGCTTGGCCCTGTGCTCACCTGTGCTCCTGTCACCACTGCAGGCTGGGAACTCAATGCCCCATGCACTACCTGGTCACCGCATCCCAGGCTGAGTGCAGGACGCGTTTGATGAGTGGCTTTGCAGCATCTGTGCCTGGCTGCATTTGTGAGCGGTACTGGGTTGTCGACTGCACTATCTTCTAACTCTGTTCTCTCCATTCTGCTTGGCGCATCCGTCCATGCTGCTGTGGGAGCCTCCAGGTTCCCTCTGGCTCCTGCTGGGGACCCCTTCACCGGGCGGCACCTGCCCACACTTCCCACCTGACCTCAGCCCACATGCCGGATCGTGCTGCCGCTCCACTGTGCTCACCAGCATTCGGGGCTCGACTTTACGGGCTTTTCAAGACATGTGGGTGTGAAGTGGTGTCTCATTGTTTTCATTTGCATTTCTCTCCTTTGCAGTAACTTTGAGGTTATGAGCACACAACACGGTGCTTGTGTCTTTTGAACTGGCTTCCTGTGGTGGCTATCATATGACCACGGACGCAGGGGCTTAAACACACACACTTATCTTCTCCGCAGTTCTGGGGTCAGAAGTCTGAATGTGGGTCGGGAGGGCTGTGTTCCTTCCGGAGGCTCCAGGAAGAGCTGACTTCCCCGCCTTTCCCAGCTCCCAGAAGCCCCACATTCCTGGGCAAGGCCCCACATTCCTGGGCAAGGCCCCTGCCTCCCTCTGCAAAGGCCCAAGGTACATCCTCGGGCCCATCCGGATCAACCAGGCTCCTTTCCTGCCTAGGCCCCCACCCAGCACCTCTGCAAAGGCGCTTGTGTCCTGACTCATCTCCACAGCTGCTGGCAGCAGGGACCCAGCCGCTCTGGGAGGGTCACGTCTCACCACAGATATTCATCCACAGCACTTGTACACCCTTCTGTTGGGCTTCCTGCTTTCTTCTTGATGACTTGCAGGAACTCCTTGTATATTTTAAATATAATCCTGGGTGTCTGAAACATTGCAAATATTTTCCCCCTGCATGGTGTGGGTTTATGAACTCTGCCTACCACAGACTTCACTGAGCAGAAATTATTAATGTTGACATAAAATTCTATCTTTTTTTTAACCTTATGGATGGTGCTTTGGGATTCTTGTCTTAAAAAACCTTTCCCAACCTACAAAGTTTCTTACTCTTACTGTCCTTGTCTCTTTTTTAAAAAAAATTTATTTTTTAATTTTTTAAAAATGTGGAGATGGGGTCTACGTTGCCTAGCCTGGTCTCAAACTCCTAGGTTCCCATGCTCCTCCCATCTTGGCCTCCCAAAATGTTGGAATTACAGGCATGAGCCACTGTACCCGGCTCCTAGTTTCGTTTTTGTTATTGAAGAAATTAACCCATCTGGAATCTACCTTTGCTTAAATGTTGTAATGTAGGACCAGTTTTATCCACATTGCGATTTTCTAAATACCATTGGCCAAACTGTCATTCTTCCATTGTTCTGTGATGTCCTCGTCATCATTTACGTGGGTCTACTTTGAACCCTCCTTTCCCTTCATCTATGAAAATGTTCCTATGTCAGTACTATAGTGAATTTTTAAAAAATTATCATTAAAATTTTAATATATAACAGAAGAGAGTAGTATAAATAACCCATGTGTCCATCTGCAGCCTCAACGATAACCAGTCTCTAAACTGTTGCTGCCATGGCTGTGTACTGTGGCTTGTTATTGGTAGGTTATTTTCCTGCCTTGATCTCCAATGAAAGAGTTACTACATCTACTAATAGGCATTTCTGCTTTCACATGCATTTTGGAATAAATTTATTGAGGTCATCAAAAAATCGAGCTAGAAGATGAATAGTCACAGTATGAAACACTTACAGCAATAAAAAAGAATGAGTGAAAATTGATTAAGCATCTAACTCAACAATTAGAAACAACACAGCAAAATTAACTGAAGGAAGCCAGAATGAAGGAGCTAAGACAGAAGCACAGGCTAATACAATAGAAAAAAAGATAACAGGTGGACTAACAAATTAGGAAGCTGATTCTTTGAAAAATAAAGCAAGATAAATTGATAGATAATGTTGTCAAGAATACAAGGTGAGAAAGCACAAGTATACAAAATAAGGAATGATGAGGTAAAAATAACAAGGAAACAGATGAAATTAAAAGCAGCATGAGACCATCTGCTCAATGCTATTCAAATCAGCTTGAAATCCTAGAAGAATGGACAATCTTCTAAGAAAATATTGACCAAATGGATCTCAAAAGAGATGGAAAATCTAAATTAGTCACTTTATTTTAAAAAAGAGGTGCTCACCACCGACACCCAGAAGCAACAGGTGCAAACAGTTTTATAGGAGAATTGTAACAAACTTTAAATAGTGGATAATTCCAATAATTTAAAAACTCTTCCAGAGCATTGGAAAAGAAGGTAAACCTCCAGTTTTTTCTACACAGCGAATAATATTAGTGACCAAAACCTGAAAAGACTGCGCCAAAAAGAAAACTACAAGTCATCCCCAATCTCACCTATACATATCAATAAAAATGTAAATAAAATATAGTCTGTTATAAGAATGGTCTGAGCAATAAATAAACACATAAAAAGCAGAAAGAAAAATGTAGAGATACGGTAGCACATTTAAAATAGTGCAAGGTGATCAAGGAATGGCAAGATGGTTCTATGACAGAGTATCTATTATTAACATTTATCATATTAATAATTCTGAGAAGAAATTACATTATCTTCAGAATTGCTGTAAACATATTTTTAAAACATTCCTTAATATTGAATAAAATGAGATAAATATTTCTTTACTACTAAAAACATATCTAATATGAAATATTAATATGCTTGCTAGTTTAGTACTTTCATTGGAATCAAGAAAAACCAAAAATACCCGGTACCAGCACTACTGAATAACATTATACCAGAGGCATCAGTGCATGCAGTTAGATAAAAGAAACAACATACAGCATACAAATTAGAAAGGAGGAGACAAAGTTGTTTACCAGTACTAAGACTGTATGTCTAAATTTTCAATAGGGTGCAAGACCATTCAATGGGGAAAGAATAATCTTTTCAACAAATGCATCTGGGACAGCTAGAAATCCACACGCAAACTAATGAAGTTAGACCCGTTTCTCACAACATATACAAAAATTCAAAATGAATCAAAAACTTAAATACAAGTGCTTAAATCATAAAACCTTTAGAAGAAAACAGCAGTAAATGTTCATGACCCTAGGCTTGTCAATGATTTCTTACACATGAAACCAAAAACACTAGCAAAAAAAGGAGATAAATTGGACTTCATCAAGATAAAATACTTTGTGCATCAAAGAACACAACCAAGAAAGTGAAAATACAGCCCATATAAAGGGAGAAAATATTTACAAATTGCATTATCTGTAATACATAAAATCTCTTCTAATTCAACAACAAAAGACAAGCAACCCAACTGAAAAATGGGCAAAGGCTTGAATGGGCATTTCTCCCAATAAGATATACAAATGGCCAACAAACATATATGTTAAAAGAAAAACTTCAGATGAATTGAATTTAAAGGAGTTTAACTGAGCAATGAACAATTTATGAATTGGGAAGCCCCCAGAATCACAGTGGATTCAGACAGACTCCAGGGATGCCTCATGGTCAGAACAAATTTATAGACAAAAAAGTGAACCGACATACAGAAATCGGCAATGAGGTATAGAAACAACTGGATTGGTTACAGGTTGGTGTTTGCCTTATTTGAACACAGTTTGAACACTTAGCAGTCTATGAGAGGTTGTAGTATGGCCGCAGGGATTGGCCAAGACTCAGCTGTTGTTACAGGCACATACTCCTAAGTTAGGTTTTCAATCTTGTCTGCCTATTAAGCTAAGTTACAGTTTGTCCACAAGGACTCACATATAGAAGTATGGAGTCCTTCTCAGGGGATATTTAATTTGCTTTAAATCAAAACCACAATGGAAACCACTGCACACGTATTTCATACCCACTATTTTTTCTTGTAAATTTGTTTAAGTTCTTTATAGATTCTGTATATTAGCCCTTTGTCAGATAGATTGCAAATTTTTTCTCCCATTGTGTAGGTTGCCCATTCACTCTGATGGTAGTTTCTTTTGCTGTGCAGAAGCTCTTTAGTTTAATTAGATCCCAGTTGTCTATTTTGGCTTTTGTTGCCATTGCTTTTGGTGTTTTAGTCATGAAGTCTTTGCCCATACCTGTGTCCTGAATGGTATTGCCTAGGTTTTCTTCTAGGATTTTTATGGTTTTAGGTCTAACATTTAAGTCTTTAATCCTATCTTGAATTAATTGTTGTATAAGGTGTAAGGAAGGGATCCAGTTTCAGCTTTCTACATATGGCTAGCCAGGTTTCCCAGCACCATTTATTAAATAGGGAATCCTTTCCCTATTTCTTGTTTTAGTCGAGTGTGTCAAAGATCAGATGGTTGTAGATGTGTGGCATTATTTCTGAGGGCTCTGTTCTGTTCCATTGGTGTATATCTCTGCTTTGGTACCAGTACCATGCTGTTTTGGTTACTGTAGCCTTGTAGTACAGTTTGAAGTCAGGTAGCACGATGCCTCCAGCTTTGTTGCTTTTGTTTAGGATTGTCCTGGCAATGTGGGCTTATTTTGGTTCCATAAAAATTTTAAAGTAGTTTTTTCCAATTCTGTGAATAAAGTCATTGGTAGCTTGATGGGGATGGCATTGAATCTATAAATTACCTTGGGCAATATGGCCATTTTCAAAATATTGATTCTTCCTATCCATGAGCATGGAATGTTCTTTATTTGTTTGTGTCCTCTTTTATTTCACTGAGCAGTGGTTTGTAGTTCTTGAAAAGGTCCTTCATATCCCTTGTAAGTTGGATTCCTAGGTATTTTATTCTCTTTGAGGCAATTGTGAATGGGAGTTCACTCATGATTTGGCTCTGTTTGTCTGTTATTGGTGTATAGGAATGCTTGTGATTTTTGCACATTGATTTTGTATCCTGAGACTTTGCTGAAGTTGCTTATCAGCCTAAGGAGATTTTGGGCTGAGACGATGGGGTTTTCTAAATGTACAATCATGTCATCTACAAACAGGGACAATTTGATTTCCTCCTTTCTTAATTGAATACCCTTTATTTCTTTCTCCTGCCTGATTGCCCTGGCCAGAACTTCCAACACTATGTTGAATAGGAGTGGTGAGAGAGGGCATCCCTGTCTTGTGCCAGTTTTCAAAGGGAATGCTTCCAGTTTTTGCCTATTCAGTATTATATTGGCTGTGGGTTTGTCATAAGTAGCTCTTATTATTTTGAGATACATCCCATTGATACCTAGTTTATTGAGAGTTTTTAGCATGAAGGGCTGCTGAATTTTGTCAAAGGCCTTTTCTGCATCTGTTGAGATAATCATGTAGTTTTTGTCTTTGGTTCTCTTTATATGATGGATTACATTTATTGATTTGCATATGTTGAACCAGCCTTGCATCCCAGGGATGAAGCCAACTTGATTGTGGTGGATAAACTTTTGGATGTGCTACTGGATTTGGTTTGCCGGTATTTTATTGAGGATTTTTGCATCGATGTTCATCAGGGATATTGGTCTAAAATTCTCTTTTTTTGTTGTGTCTTTTCCAGGCTTTGGTATCAGGATGATGCTGGCCTCATAAAATGATTTAGGGAGGATTCCCTCTTATTCTATTGATTGGAATAGTTTCAGAAGGAATGGTACCAGCTCCTCTTTGTACCTCTGGTAGAATTCGGTTGTGAATCTCTCTGGTCCTGGACTTTTTTTGGTTGGTAGGCTATTAATTATTGCCTCAATTTCAGAGCTTGTTATTGGTCTATTCAGGGATTCAACTTCTTCCTTGTTTAGTCTTGGGAGAGTGTATGTGTCCAAGAATTTGTCCATTTCTTCTAGATTTTCTAGTTTATTTGCGTAGAGGTGTTTATAGTATTCCCTGATAGTAGTTTCTATTTCTGTGGGACTGGTGGTGATATCCCCTTTATCATTTTTTAATTTAATCTATTTGATTCTTCTTTTTTTCTTCTTTATTAGTCTTGCTAGTGGTGTATCAATTTTGTTGATCTTTTCAAAAAACCAGCTCCTGGATTCATTGATTTTTTGAAGTTTTTTTTTTTTTTTTTTTGTCTCTATCTCCCTCAGTTCTGCTTTGATCTTAGTTATTTCTTGCCTTCTGCTAGCTTTTGAATGTGTTTGCTCTTGCTTCTCTAGTTCTTTTAATTGTGATGTTAGGGTGCTGATTTTAGATCTTTCCTGCTTTCTCTTGTGGGCATTTAGTGCTATAAATTTCCCTCTACACACTGCTTTAAATGTGTCCCAGAGATTGTGGTATGTTGTGTCTTTGTTCTCATAGGTTTCAAAGAACATCTTTATTTCTGCCTTCATTTCGTTATTTACCCAGTAGTCATTCAGGAGCAGGTTGTTCAATTTCCATGTAGTTGTGCGGTTTTGAGTGAGTTTCTTAATCCTGAGTTCTAATTTGATTGCACTGTGGTCTGAGAGACAGTTTGTTATAATTTCTGTTCTTTTACATTTGCTAAGGAGTGCTTTACTTCCAACTATGTGGTCAGTTTTGGAACAAGTGTGATGTGGTGCTGAGAAGAATGTATATTCTGTTGATTTGGGGTGGAGAGATCTGTAGATGTCTATTAGGTACACTTGGTGCAGAGCTGAGTTCAAGTCCTGGATATCCTTGTTAATTTTCTGTCTTGTTGATCTGTCTAATGTTAACAATGGGGGTTAAAGTCTCCCATTATTATTGTATGGGAGTCTAAGTCTCTTTGTAGGTCTCTAATGACTTGCTTTATGAATCTGGGTGCTCCTGTATTGGGCGCATGTATATGTAGGATAGTTAGCACTTCTTGTTGAATTGATCCTTTTGCCATTACGTAATGGCCTTCTTTGTCTCTTTTGATCTTTGTTGGTTTAAAGTCTGTTTTATCAGAGACTAGGATTGCAACACCTGCTTTTTTTTGTTTTCCATTTGCTTGGTTGATCTTCCTCCATCCCTTTATTTTGAGCCTATGTGTGTCTCTACACGTGAGATGCGTCTCCTGAATACAGCACACTGATGGGTCTTGAGTCTTTATCCAATTTGACAGTCTGTGTCTTTTAATTGGGGCATTTAGCTCATTTACATTTAAGGTTAATATTGTTATGTGTGAATTTGATCCTCTCATTATGATGTTAGCTGGTTATTTTGCTTGTTAGTTGATGCAGTTTCTTCCTAGTTTTGATGGTCTTTACAATTTGGCATGTTTTTGCAGTGGCTGATACTGGTTGTTTCTTTCCATGTTTAGTGCTTCCTTCAGGAGCTCTTATAAGGCAGGCTTGGTGGTGACAAAATCTCTCAGCATTTGCTTGTCGGTAAAGGACTTTATTTCTCCTTCACTTATGAAACTTAGTTTGCTGAATATGAAATTCTGGGTTGAAAATTCTTTTCTTTAAGAATGTTGAATATTGGCCCCCATTCTCTTCTGGCTTGTAGTTTCTGCCAAGAGATCTGCTGTTAGTCTAATGGACTTCCCTTTGTGGGTGACCCGACCTTTCTCTCTGGCTGCCCTTAACATTTTTTCTTTCATTTCAACCTTGGTGAATTTGACAATTATGTGTCTTGGGGTTGCTCTTCTAGAGGAGTATCTTTGTGCCATTCTCTGTATTTCCTGAATTTGAATGTTGGCCTGCCTTGCTCAGGTGGGGAATTTCTCCTGGATAATATCCTGAAGAGCGTTTTCCAACTTGGTTGCATTCTCCCTATAACTTTCAGTACACCAATCAGTGGATTTGGTCTTTTCACATAGTCCCATATTTCTTGGAGGCTTTGTTCATTTCTTTTTAGTCTCTTTTTCTCTAAACTTCTCTCCTCACTTCATTTCATTCATTTGATCTTCAATCACTGATACCCTTTCTTCCACTTGATTAAATCGACTACTGAAGCTTGTGCATGCGTCACATAGTTCTCGTGCCATAGTTTTCAGCTCCATCAGGTCATTTAAGGTCTTCTCTACACTGCTTATTCTAGTTAGCCGTTCGTCTAATCTGTTTTCAAGGTTTTTAGCTTCTTTGCAATGGGTTCAAACATCCTCCTTTAGCTTGGAGAAGTTTGTTATTACTGATCTTCTGAAGCCTACTTCTGTCAACTCATCAAAGTCATTCTCCATCCAGCTTTGTTCCATTGCTGGCGAGGAGCTGCATTCCTTTGGAGGAGAAGAAGTGCTCTGATAGTTAGAATTTTCAGCTTTTCTGCTCTGTTTCTTCCCATCTTTGTGGTTTTATCTACTTTTGGTCTTTGATGATGGTGACCTATAGATGGGGTTTTGGTTTTGATGTCCTTTTTGTTGATATTGATGTGATTCCTGTTTGTTAGTCTTCCTTCTAACAGTCAGGACCCTCAGCTGCAGGTCTGTTGGAGTTTACTAGAGGTCCACTCCAGTGGAGGCTGCAGAACAGCAAATGTTGCTGTCTGATCCTTCCTTTGGAAGCTTTGTCTCAGAGGGGCACTCAGCTGTATGAGGTGTCAGTCAGCCCCTACTGGGAGATGTCTCCCAGTTAGGCTACTCGGGGGTCAGGGACCCACTTGAGGAGACAGTCTGTCCATTCTCAGATCTCAAACTCTGTGCTAGGAGAACCACTACTCTCTTCAAAGCTGTCAGACAGGGACGTTTAAGTCTGCAGAAGTTTCTGCTGCCTTTTGTTCAGCTATGCCCTGCCCCCAGAGGTGGAGTCTACAGAGGCAGGCGGGCCTTGTTGAGCTGCGGTGGGCTCCACCCAGTTTGACCTTTCTGGCCGCTTTGTTTACCTACTCAAGCCTCAACAATGGTGGACGCCCCTCCTCAGCCTTGCTGCCACCTTGCAGTTGGATCTTGGACTGCTGTGCTATCTGTGAGCAAGGCTCCGTGGGCGTGGGACCCTCTGAGCCAGGCGTGGGATATAATCTCATGTGCCATTTGCTAAGACCATTGGAAAAGCACAGTATTAAGGCGGGAGTATCCTGATTTTCCAGGTACCATCTGTCCCAGCTTCCCTTGGCTAGGAAAGGGAATTCCCCGACCCCTTGCACTTCCCTGGTGAGGAGATGCCCTGCCCTGCTTTGGCTCACACTCCATGGGCTGCTCCCACTGTCCAACAAGTCCCAGTGAGATAAACCTGGTACCTCAGTTGTAAATGTAGAAATCACCCATCTTCTGCGTCGCTCACACTGGGAGCTGTCCACTAGCACTGTCCCTATTTGACCATCTTGGAACCAAGACCAAGAAATTGGAATTCCTATATTGTATTGGTACCTTGCCTTAGATTTGTAAAATGGTGAGGCTGCCATAGAAGAGTTTTAACTCAACAAGTACCCAGAAATTCCAGTTTTGGGTATGTAACCCCCCACACCAAATTGAAAACTGGTGTTCAAAAAGAAAATTGCTCACGAACATTGATAGCAGCTTTATTTTCAATAGGCAGAAGGTAGAATCAACCCATACGCCCATCAGCTGAAGAACGGGTGATCAAAAATGTGTTGTATACAGACAATGGAGTGTTATTTAGCCACAGAAAGGAAGGAGGCACTGATACACGCTACACATACGTGAAACTTGAAAACGTTATACTGAGTGAGAGAAGGCAGGCATGAAAGGCTACATATTACACGGCTCCACTTATATATCCAGAGTAGGCGAGCTCAGAGACAGGTGGCAGACTGGGGACTGCCAGAGGCTGGGGGCCAGGGGATGGGGAGAGACTTCTAGTGGGGAAAGGGCTTCCTACTGGGGTGATGGAGATAGGCAGAGGTGATACACAATATTGTGAATGCACTAAATGTCACTAATGGTAAACTTACGTACATAAAATAAAATAGCAATAACAAAATTAGGAGGCCGATAAAGACCATATATCTGGAGAATTTGGCAGAATGAACTGAAAAACAACCTCAAACAATGAGAGAATTGGTGAGGCAGTCTGGTATGAAATTAAAAGACACAATCCAAGTGCTTTCATTAAGCAAATAACAAGCTAGAAGCTACAAACAAAGGGCAAGATCACATTTATAAAAGCAAAAAAAAAGAGCTGAGGAACAGCTCATTCGGGATGTACATCCTCTCTCTTACCTCCCTCCATGGCTCAGCTCCTTCGTGCACCGCAGGCTGGCTCTTAAGATGGGGCCCAGGCTCTCCCCAGGTGCTCTGATGGGCTTAGCCTACCAGAAGCACCACTGGTGGGAAGAAGCGGCCGGCCCTGTCTTCCTGGCTCCCTCTACAGGGATGGCTTCTCCTCTAGGCCTCCTGGAGTGTCTGCTGGGGATGGAGGTACTTTGCGACAGCAGAGTTTTAAGGATGCCCCTGAACCTGGTGCTGCTCCTATGATTGTGTTAAGTTACCTGGCAGGGGCTTCATCTCACCACATATTTGGTGAAGCAGGGAGCTTTCCCCAGCTGGTGCAAAGGGCAGTTAGACAGATTCAGGGCATGCAAAGGACTAGGCTCACTGCCGTCACTGACTTTAAAGATGGATGTGGCCCTGGGAGAAGAATTCAGGTGCAGGTGCCCCGAGGAGCTGAGTGGCCCCAGCTGACAGTCAGTGAGGAAACAAGGGTTTCAGTCACACAGCTGCAAATAATCAAATGCTGTCAATGACCTGAAGGTGCCCCGGAGCCCTTAGTTCTGTTGCTGCTGTGGCTGCACCTCTCCCTTTCATCCAACAAAGATGCCCCAGATGAACTCTCAGAGAGCAAGGCACTGCAAGCTGTGCACTGTTCCATTCCCAAAGCATCGTTTATTTAGGTTATAAAAGGGATGAGAATAAAAGCCTGAGATGGTCTTCAAAATGTTATATCTTGCTCTGAGCGATGAAAAATTATGCATGCTTTCTCGTATGATATGCGTCTGTTAGAGATATGCGTCTCTGAAGGCCAAGTGAGGCACTACCTCTGGATGTGGGGCACCGAGTCACTGTGCACATTTTATTATGTGTCTGTTTCTGTGCTCAGGGGACAGGAGTGAATAATGCACAGGCCCTTCAATGAATCCACAGTTGTGTGAGTGGAGGTGGCCAAGGAACTGTGATGGAACACACTCATGAAGAACAAAGCCGTGGAGGTCACAGCAGCAGGCGGCCAGGTCTGGAGGAGATGCATGGGAGCCAGACATCCGCATGCAAGCGAGGAGGGCGCCCCCAGGAGTCCACAGTTTATTTGTCAGCATGAAAAATCCCATCTGGAAAGTCAGTGATACAGAGCAGTAACTAACAAGGACAAAAAACGGCCAATTAAGGAAAAAAGCCAAATGTATCTTTTCTGAAATCTCTCCCAAAATCTTGAGAGGAGGCTACATTTGTAGTACATAATAACACATTATCTCTCTTCCCCCTCCTCCTCTTTCTGTGTCTCTTGTCTCTCACACAGGTGTAGTCCTGAGGCTCTGCGCCCAGCTGCTCCCCTCAGCACCTAGCCCTGAAGCCCAGTCAGCTTCTCGGATGCTGCCAGCCTCTCTCCTCTGCTCAGTACGTTTTACCTCCACCAGCGCAGCAGGGCCTGACCCATTGCAGTGTTGTGAACTTCAGGGTTTCAGGTTCATATCTGGTGCCAAAATTCATGGGATAAGGCTGTCTCTAAACTCTTTCCTGGCTCTCATATTTTATGAGTCAATTCTACGATTTTGGAGAAGGGAGATATTCCGAACGAAAGGAGAGAGAACAAAGGTTGGAATCCATGTAGGTTTGAGAGAGAAGAGGAAAAAGTACTCCAGAGGAGGATAAAGGAACAGGAACCAGGCACCTGCGCGGTGGTGCCTGTGGTACCAGCTAACTGGGCGGCTGAGGCAGCAGTCAGCAGAGCTCACGCCACTGCACTCCAGCCTGGGCAGCAGAGCAAGACCCTGTCTCAAAAAGTAAATAAAAAGGAACACATTGGAGGCAGGAATGTCCTGGGCACCTTGGCTCTAGACCTGCCAGAGCACTGTGATGCCAGGGCAGTGAGGGGAGCACTTTACCGGAACCCTGTGATGGGAGCTCTGTGAGGGGAGGGATGTGAGCGAGGGCTGTGACGGAAGAGCTGTGAGGGAGAGATGTGAGGGGAGCACTATGCCAGAGTGCTGTGAGGGGAGCACTGTGAGGGGGTTGTTGTGAGGAGAGTACTGTGAGGGGGGCACTGTGAGGGGAGGGATGTGAGGGGAGCGCCCTGAGGGGAGGGATGTGAAGGGGGCGCTGTGAGGGGAGGGATGTGAGTGAGCTCTGTGAGGAGAGCTCAGCGAGGGGACGTTTTAAGCACAATTCCTTGGTTTTGCCTTTATCGTTCTCCCCCTTGCTCCTCCACACAGGCCTGGCACTGGCATGGGTTGCTGAGAAGGCCCCTGAAGCAGCATTTCCTCACCACCATGGCCTCCAAAAGAGCGGGGCCTCCTATGAGCCCTAGAGTGCAGGTTCTCTAGGGGCCACTGGGGCCCTGAGAACCTTCCTCTGGTCACCGTCAAGGTCAGCCAGGACCTCGGAAGCCAGTGTTGCTCACTGTCTCTCATGCAATCACCTCTGGCTGACCTGGTTGTGGGAGCAGGCTCCGGCCTATGAGACCAGGAAAGGGTCCCTGGTGAGAAGGTCCTGGTCACCTCCCCTTCCTCCTGCCAGTCACTGTGGTTCTCTTCTGGGTCATCATGGAAGTCTCCTTGGTTCTTCATCAGCCAAGAGTGACAGGAACAAGAATAACAAGAGGACCTGGTGCAAGGAGCTCCTGACGCCTTCCCCAGTCCATTTGTCCACCCCTTGGGTGGCTCACATGCAAGCTGCTCTTCTCTCCACACCTGCTTACAAACATGGGGGGTCATCACTCATGGATAAGGGTTTTCTTTTTTTCTTTTTTTCTTTTTTTTTTTTTACCAACAATATCTTTGCTGTAAAGCAAAGCAGGACTGAGGATGGAGAGACAGAGACCTCCCATCTTTGCTCCTTCACCTCTCAATCAAAAGGGCAATAAAGTAATTGAAAAGGCATAAAAACAAAACTCAAAGAGGAGAAGGTAGGAAGAGTCAGCCAGGTGGGAGGACTGAGCATTCCCAGGCAGAGCAGGAACAGGGAAGCCCAGCTACCACCCAGGGGATCTGCACCAGACTCAGGAAACTGCAGAAGTCAGGGGCGTCAGGGAGCTCAGGTGATTGAGGCACCTCAGGCATGCAGGGGCAGCTGGGCAGTGAGGGTGGAGGACACTGCGCGCTGAGAGGGGTGAGTGGAGCCCCCCTGTGGAGAGTGGGATACCTCACCCACCTCCCAAGCTCCCAGAATGTCAAAGGCCTGGCTCATACCCCCAGGCAGGAGGTCAAAGAATTAAAGGACCCCTCTCTTGGCTGTGGAGGGAAAATCTAAAAATGCAGTCTTTGGATTTAGGGGTCCCCAGTGGAAGAACTGAGCCATTTCCACTGCTATGAGGTGAGGGCCACTCGTAAGCAAGCCCCCATATGCTGCCTACAGCTGTTAATGCCTTGGTCTAGCCAAGGGCACTTGGCTGAAGAGCCGTTCTCAGCAGGGTCCCACCAGGAAATCCATGACACACTCAAGCTTGGTAAATCGAGGAAAGTTTAATTAAGGAACTGCTAATGAAAAGCAACAATCAAAAAGGAACTAACGGCAAACGTGCAGGCAGTCTTGGGAAACCATGGGAGAGCTGCAGCACCAACTCCAGTCTTGAAGGACATGCCTGGGCAGTCAGTGGAACCCAGGAAGGCCACGGGACAGCAGGGATACCCAGCAAGGCCTTCAGGAGAGGGATGCAGACAACTGGAGGAAACCTCACTGGGAAAGAGCCCGGCTGCATCTCCTCCCCACACACCATCCACTCCAGTTGGAAGCACATGCGGCTGCTTCCTGCATGTGAGCGGGTTGGGTGGGGTGGGGGTTCTATGTGGAGGATGCAGGCCAGAGACCCAGGGAGACTCTAACATGACACAGACCCAGAGAGAAACCTGGAGGAAGCTGGGTGGATGGAGGGAGTAGGATGCAGACAAACCTATGATATTTGCAGAGAAACAGGGAGGCCGTGAAATAAGAACAGACACCACAAAACTACACACAGAATCTTTCAATTAAAAGTACAATACACATAAATAATTTAATAGAAATGTTGAATATTAGACTCATTTACATCTCCCAGAAACAGAATAAAAAGATGCACAGATGAAGAATTAGGGAGGAATGACAAAAGAAATAGAGAACCCAGAAACTCCAATACCCCCTTAATGAGAAGAGAGACCAGAGAGGTCACACAGGAGAGATCAGCCAAGAAATAACTCAAACAAGTGGTCCAGAACTGCAGACAGGAGCCCAGATTGAGAGAGCAGCACATGCATGAAAGAACAGAGTAAAAACACCTGTGCCATCCACAGCCTCATTGCCCAGACACTGCAAGCAGAGTTCACCAGCAGCCCGGGGGTCAGAGCAACAGGCCCCCAGAACTCTCGTGGCAGAACTGGAATGGCTGAGACATCCCTACTGAACACCGGAGTCTGCAGGGCGGGAAGCGAGGCCTCCTCAGTTCTGAGAGATGTTACTTGCAGCCTAGAATCCTGGTCCCAGAAAGAAAAGGTCAAGGAGAGAATGGCAATGTCTCCAGACATTGCAGGTCTCAAAGTATTCCTCCCGCACAGGGTCTCTCAGGGAGCACTGAAGGTGAGGAGCAGGGAGACACAGGGAGATGTGGCCAGAGCCTTGGGAGCTGAGGCAGTGGGGGCCTCAGGGACCCCATGGCTGGACCGTCGCTGTGCCTGATCACGCAAGGGTCTTTCTTATTTCTGCTAGGAAGTGTGTGGCTAGAACAGTGGTCCCTTCCTAGAAGTCTAAGGAAATAACAATGAAAATGCAACAGCTCCTAACCCCAGAGGAAACAGGGAGTGCATGAAGGAAAATTTAATCATTTTACAATTACACAGCTCAGCTGAGAATAAGCTCTGCGTGATCACAGGATGGCAACCTGGAATACTGAGGTCATCACAGAGTGTGGCTATTGCATTGGAGGAGAAGAGGGTGCAGAGAATGTAGGTACATGCATGTGCTCAGCAGAAAGGTTAGGTCCTCCTCTATCATTGAAGGAAATCAATAGATGAGCCCCAAAATAAACAGCATGAAACACAAGCATGTTGTTCACTCACAGGAGGCAAACACCAAGAGACACAGTGGCAGCCGCAGGGACCGAGGGTGGAATAAGGAAGCTGCTTTCACCACAAACCAGGCAGTAATGCTGGGCTCTTAAAAGCTTTGCATGCAGTGATTCTTCCCCTTTTGGCTAAGATCAAGCGTAGTACCTGTTCTTAGCCGTTTAAGAATTTTACATGTATGACTGTAATAAAAATTACAAGTAAAACCTCAAAAATATGTAGAAAGTTACATTTTAAATAGCAACAAATAATTTGGGTGTTGATGTATAAAACAGAGCAGGGCTACTAGGCTTAACTGGAATTTGAGGCAGATGCAGCTTATAAAATTTCAATAATTAGTTTCTGAAATTTTATTTTAAAAAATAATTATGAGTAGAGGACACATTGCTTTTTATTTTGCTGGTAGTTTTCATTACACACAGGCTGCAATTCGAGAATTGCTGAAAGAGACTGAGCTGAACAACTTAGAGCTGTGCCAATAAAAGTCTCCATTAGGTCCTAAAGTCCCCAGAGGCTGGAGGCTATGGAGGTCCTGCTACAAGAGCCAGCTGGTTGGACATGGCCTGAGCCCCCGTACTCGCCCACAGATGCTGTGGTTCTGCCACAAAACCAGCCCCTTGCTTCCAGCATCCTCTGTTTCCATGAGCAATACCACAAGCCTTGAGCAGAACTAGAGCCGAGTGCGTGGACACAGGTGCCATCTCGTGATCTCCACCTCCTGAACCGTGTGTGGGCACTGACGGCAGAGTGGAAAGCAGAAAGCTGTGGGATGTCGTCCTTGCATGGACCCCATGGCCAGGACTACCTCAGAACTTCTGAGGGTTATGTTCCAAGTTCATTCCTACCTCTGCTCAGGCCCCAAATCTGCCTGCATCTGCAAAGCCTAGAGCCTGGAGTCCTTAGACCTAAATAAGTGGCTACTGCTCCTACCAGGCCAGGCCAGTTAGGAGAGAGGGTCAAAGTCATAGGTCACAGAGTGATGTAAAATGATGAGATCAGGCAGTGGGTCTTCAGTATGGGGGCTTCCACAGTGGTCCCAGCTGTGGCCATTGCCTCTGTACCTAGCCAATGCACCACCAGCTCCCACGCCTTCCCTAGAGACAGAGCAGGTGGTGATAAGGGGACGCTGTGAGGGGTCTTCTGGTCAACTTGCCTTTCTGTGACCTTTTCCCCTCTTCCCAGTGGAGCAAATTGTTTCCCTGTAGGAGAAGAAAAATTGGACGCCTGTAACCCACGGCAGATGAACAAGAGAAAAACAGAAGTTTATTAATCCACACACCAGGGGAAGATGTGCAAATCTGCAGGAGACGGCCCAGAACCCTAGCTTATCTTCAACTAAAACAAAGAAAGAAGGTGGGGGCGGCCAGCAGTGGGGAGGTGACCAGAAAGGCAGGTGCCGAGGCCACAACTTGCTGTGGGCTTGCAATAGAGCTTTCTCCTCAACAAGTGTCTCTTGTAACTGAGTTTTCCTCCTCCTCTTGGATCCCAGAGGAGATGCCCGGTAGGTAGAGGTTCCTTCACAGAGGCAAACTCCCCTTCCAAAAGGGCGACTTCTTAGAGCTTCTCCTGCAGCTGCCATGCCTCGAAATCCTTGTTCAATGAGGCACGCTCTGGGATGGGGCCTTCTCTCTCCTGAAGGTCCTGTGGGAAGGCCTGGGCTGGGTACCAGACTCTCTTCCAAGCCAAACAACCTATCACCTGGGAACACACCCACTTTTAACCACATGTGATGAGAAATGCTTTATTCTCTATTTGGATATTTTAAGTGCCTCTGTACAACTGTCTCTCAGCAAGCCAGTTCCACTGATCAGAGCACTGCAGGGCACATCAGGGCAGGGATCCGCAACCCCCGAGTCAAGGACCAGTACTGGTTTGTGGCCTGTGAGGAACTGGGCTGCACAGCAGGTGAGTGACCGGTGAGTGAGTGAAGCTTCATCTGTATTTCCAGCTGCTCCCCATTGCCTCCTCTCAGAGCAGTGGCGGCATTAGATTCTCATGGGAGCACAAACCTTGTTGTGAACTGTGCACATGAGGGATCTAAGTCGCATGCTCCTTATGAGAATCTAATGCCTGAGCTCTGCCTCCTGTCAGAGCAGTAATGGCATTAGATTCTCATGGATAGACTCTCACACCTCCTGTTGTGAACTGTGCACAGGAAGGATCTAAGTTGCACGCTCCTTATGAGAACCTAATGGCTGATGATCTGTCACTGTCTCCCACACCCTCAGATGGGACCGTGTAGTTGCAGAAAAGCAAGCTCAGGGTTTCCACTGATTCGACATGAGATGACTTGTATAATTATATTACAATGTAATAATAATAGAAATAAAGTACACAATAAAGATAATGTGCTTGAATCATCCTGAAACCATTCCCCCACCACCAGGTCCATAGAAAAATTGTCTTCCATGAAACTGGTCCTGGTACCAAAAAGCTTGGGGACCACTGCTTTAGGGTGGAGAGCACCGTGCAATCCACATGTGCCATGGGCTCCACAATCCACCTCACGCAATGCTGCTTTTAGGGGTCCAGTAAACATCTACAGAGCATCTGCCACACACCAGGTGCCACACCTGGTACTGGGGTTGCAGAAATGAACAGAACATGACACTCACCTACCGAGAGGTCGAAGGGAACTGAAGGCAACGGGTCATAACAAAGCGAGTAAACTAAAGCCGTAGGTCTACAGCAGGGCTGGTGCGGGAGATCCCAGCAGGGCTGGAGCAGGAGACTCTGTGGCACCAAGGAGGTCGCCAATGCCCCTTCGGTGTGACTTATCTAGGAGGAGCCAACAGAGTTTCTGGCAGTGGCCACGGCTCATTCCTCACCCCACCAGGGTCACAGGTTCTCGGTTTGAGGGCAACCAAGAGAGCCTTGCTGGATTCGCTGAACTCACAGGCACTTCCCAGACATGCACTCAGCGGTGCCAGTTTAGAGCACCCCGTATCTGCTCAGATGCTGAGTCCCTGAACAGGAAAGCCTCTTACTTGTCTTTGTAAACCAAACATGCTCCCAGCACACTGTAGACCTTGGAATGTTTGTTGAATGAATGAAATTAAAATAAAAAGAACCATAGGCCATAAGCTACACGAGGCAGGGAGCAAGCTGCTTCCTGCAGCACAGAGTTGTGTAAATCAGCACAGCCCAAGCTTCCTGACACAGACAGGGCATGAGGAGAAGAGAAAACAGAGGGGGAGGAACTGAGAAAAGGCTAGGAGGTGAGGGAGGAGGTGAGGGGGAGATGAGAAGGGAGGCTGCAGGGAGGCTGCAGGCAGATGAAGGGTGAAACATGAGTAGGGAGCAGTTCACACCACTTGTGTCTCTGTTTCCAGCCCTCATTTTCCAATGAACAAAATGTGAATATTCTCCACATTTAGTGTCACAGAGAGGCGTTGTAAGAGGGTGCAAGTTCAGGCTTAACGCAGAATTTTAATGAGACGTGTACCCACTTCTCTTCACTGGCTCATTTTGTCCTGCTTAGGGCTCCACAGAGCATGTCACAGGGCAGATGCATGCTAGCTAGCCCTTCTTTTTCCATTTAGAAAACTCAGTGCCAGTGGTGCTGGCAAGTCCCATGAACTTGGACAAACATTTCAGGAAGCTCCATTGTTCTTGGCTTCTAAGACCTCTCCCCCAACCCATGATTTGCCGCTGCAATATTACTATGATATTACTATGCTAATAACGAGGGAAGACACTGAAATACAGACTTGGCACAAAGATGCTCAGATACACAGCCTGCTTTAAAAACGTGTGAAGACCCTTATAGACCACTAGGGGTAGATGGAAAGACTTTAAGTATTAATATTTTCAAAAGCTTGTACTTTCACACTTCATAAAGTGCTTTCATGAGTATTGTCTTTGCATAATGACATGATGGGCACTTTTCCCACTGTGTGGGTTATGAAGGGACTTATCCACGGTCACCTGGCAAATGGGACCTCAAGCCAAGCTTCCTTCTGCCAAATCTGGGCTCTTTAGAACATGGAGTCACCATGTGGTGGGTGGTGGCTGCCTTGGTTCAGTCCTGGAACTGCAAAGCTAGAGGAGACAGCTGGGCAGGAATGCATCTGGCGACTCTCCTGGCACAGAGAGGACCGAGAGGAGCAGTGGAAGGCGTTGGGAGTGGGAAGGGACTGTTGCCTGCCATGCAGCCTGGGTTCTAATCCCCTCGTTCAGCCCCCTCTGCCGTGGAGTCACCGCTTAGAGGCATTGCCACGTTTCACCTGTCTGGAGCCTCACAGGGTTTTCTATGTCCTGAAACTGCTCAGTGTCATCCAGATGGCAGGGCTTTTCCGCAGGAACTGCCATGCTCCCAGAACTCTCTCCAGGGGATACTGGACAGCACAGGCCGCCCCTCCCACCTCCCCCGAGCATTGACAGAACTGTGACCATCAGGATCAGGAGCGAGAGAGCAGCAAGAAGCCAGGAGCTACTGCCTGCCAGGAGCAGGGGCCGGCGGGGGCGAGGGCACTCCAGGGCCACTCATGCTGCACCTGGAACCTCGTGGCTCTGGAGGGCAGCCCTGCGGGATTTTGCACATCCCACTGCTCAAAGCACCAACTGCAAATATTTTTAAGGGGAATTTCCACAACCAGCGACAAACCCATGATCAGAAAGACATGTGGCTGCCCCTCCAGTGAGGAGGTTTACCAGGAAGTGGGAGGGAGTGAAACAAGGAGGAGGAGACAGAGAGAGACAGAGACACACACCCACAGAGACAGAGAGACACACAGGCAGAGAGCACCTTGACGGAGGGGTCAGAAGGCACAGGTGCTGGAGGCCTGGAGGGAAGGGAGGTGCTGGGCAGCGGAGAAGCCAGAGGGACAGAGCAGGAGGAGCTTTGATCAAGGCGTCAGTGCAGGCTGTGTGAGAACCTAGGCAAGCCCTCCGCACATACCACACCGCCCACAGGATCTGTCTTGATCTCATTCTCTCTCTCCCTCTCCGCAGGCCTCTCCAGGTTTCTACCACGTACCACACAGACCAATGGATTCAAGCTTGAAGCATCTGCAGGACTCACCCGCAGCTCTCTCAGAGACCCTGGATGGGAGGGAGGGTTGAGCCACACAGACCACTAGGACTGGAATCTCTGGAGATCACGCCCAACGAGGAGGGTTTTGAAAATGCCCTGGTTAAGAAACTCTGACTCTGACCTCCAAGGGGGGACAGGGGAGCCCCAAGACCAAGGAGGGTTCCTGGGACCTGCCAGGCTCTGGTGGGCCAGTAGGCACCCAATGGCACACCCAGGCCCCTCCCTGAGGCTGGAAGGCCCCATTTTAAATAAATATCCCCTTAGAAAATACAGGCCCTAAAGCAGTGGCTTCAAATTCTTTTGACCACAAAGCACACCAGAAAAATTGCTTTAGGTCAGGACCCAGCCGTGACTAAAACGAGCCATCCACAAATAATCCACAAATAATGCCACGCTGGAACTCAGCATCCCGCTATCCGTTCATTCCACACTGGCTCACAGGGAAAGAGGGTCAGGGCAGCGAGCGGGCTCTTTTGAGTTTCTCCCGTGGCGCTTGTGGGCACAGAAGTGGATTCAGCCTGGGGAAGCCACCTCCTCCCCCTGAAGGAGCATGGG
Organism: Piliocolobus tephrosceles; assembly: GCF_002776525.5. Taxonomy (NCBI): domain Eukaryota; kingdom Metazoa; phylum Chordata; class Mammalia; order Primates; family Cercopithecidae; genus Piliocolobus; species Piliocolobus tephrosceles. Next base: position 10,796,186 of record NC_045440.1, on the reverse strand, counting down.
GCTGTGAGTAGACAGAGCGCAGACATGGCCGACCCTCAGCACGCTGCGTGGCTGCCTCAAACCTCCCAGGAAACTTCCAGGCAAGGTTTCTCACGAACAAGGGCCCGGGTCAGGGAGTGGGGGGAAGTCAGGCTGCAAAGGGCACCATCAGCTCCCACGGCCGACCCCGCCTCAGCGCCCGGGACCCCTACACTCCACCCCGCCTCAGCCCCCGGGTCCCCCCCCCCCCCCCCCACCTCAGTGCCCAGGCCCCCCACAACTGACCCCACCTCAACACCCAGGTCCCCCATACTCCACACTGCCTCAGTGCCAGACCCCCCATGCCAGACCCCACCTCAACACCCAGGCCCCCCAGACTCTGCCACTGCCCCTCAACGTGAGCTGACCTCTGCTGCCGTTTTCTCATTTTGAGGAAAAGCAGCCTGCCCCTGCAGCTCACACCCACGCTTTGCCTCTGCAGCTACCCACAGCCTCATCCCTCCTGCATGTGACAGCCCCTCCCAGATCCGGCGACAGCTGCGTCCTCCTGAGATGCATTTGCCTCCTACCAGTTCTAGGCCAGGACACCCAGCGTGTTTAATGATGCTGCAGTCCATTATGATTCACCTCATGTTTATTCAACTGCAACAATGACACCATGGAAAAACAAATTGTAGTTTCTTCTATAGAAATGGGATACGATTTATTTCCATGGATTCTAAGGCACTAGGAAGCTTGAAGTTTTTTGGTTTGTTTGTTTGTTTTGCTTTTAATTGGTCCCCAACAGCTGATGTCCCAGTGGTGACTCCTGAAATTACTTTGGGAGCTTCAGATTAAAGAACCAGATTTAAGTGCTTTTAGATGAAGTATATGTAATATTTTTATTAGATCCATGTTCTTTAAAAATTAGATGAGCGGTTACATAACTAGGGATTTAGTAATTCATCTTTTAAATTAAACCCTTTAATTCACAAGCAGGTGTAAGAAATTATGCAGAGCTCCTACATTATCTTCATCTCCTCCCCCAGTGCTGATATCCTGCAAAACCATGTCACATCGGCACAGACCAGTGTCAACACTCATCTGGCCAAGATGCAACCCAGCCATGCCTTTCACGGCTGCACCTGAGCCCTATGTCTCCCTGCTACCCTGACGGCCACTCCTCTGCTCTCCCTCTCCTCTAATTTTGTTGCAAGAATGTTTTGTAATTGGAATCATGCAGTCTATACCTTTTTGTGATTAACTTTTTTTCCTACTCAGCACAATTCTCTGGAGATTCATCCAGGTCATGGTATCATATTCACTCCCTTTTAGCGTGGGGGTAGAATTTCATGGTCAGACATAACGCAGTTTGACCCTTCAGGCATTGAAGGACAAGCTGACGTAATCTCTTGTGCACAGCTTTTGTGTGGACGTAAGTCTTCGTTTCCTTGGGATGAGTGCCCGGGGTATGAATGCTGGGTTGCAGGGTAGTTGCAGGTTTAGTTTTTAAAGCCACTGCCTGGTGCCCTCCAGGGCATCTGCACCATCTCCTGTTTCCAGCAGCAAAGCAGCAGCAAGCGGCCTCTCCCTGACCCAGGGCCTGGCACGGTCGCTGTCATGTTAGCCATCGGGATAGGGGCGCGGTGGTTTCAATTTGCAGTTTTCTGATGACTAATGCTGTGGAGTGTTCTCATGTCCTTATTTGTCATCTGTACGTCCTCTTCGTGAAATGCCTCTACAGATCTTTTGCTCATTTTCTGATTGCATTGTTGGCTTTCCTTTCCTGTTGGAATCTGAGCGTTCTCTGAGTGTTCAAGGCGCCGGTCCGGTGTTGGATTTGTGTGGACTGCTCCCACCTGGAGCTTGTCTTGCATCCTCTTGGCAGGGTCTTTCACAGAGCAAGTTTTACGTTTTTGCAAAAGTCCAATTTGTAATCATTTTCCTTTGGATGTTTAGTGTCAAGAGTAAGAACTCCTTGCCTTCGTAGATCCTGATGATTTTCTCCTGCACTTTTCCTGACATATATATCCAGGGTCCACTTTGAGCTAATTTTGTAAGAGTGTGAGACTCAGGTTGAGGCTTGTTTTTGCCTCAGGGGTCCAGTGCCTTCCACTGCTTGTGGACAGAGACCTCCTCTCCCAAGTTGCACGCATGCCTTCATCAAACGTCAGCATGGCAAATTCATGCATGTTTATTTCGGGGTCTCTAATCTTGATCCAGGGTCTGCCCCTCCACAAGTGTCACACTGTCTTTTCTGTCACTGTAAAATAAGTCTTGAAATTGGATAAAGTGTTCCCTCCCACTTTATTCTTTCCAAAATTGTTTTAGCTAATTTAGCTCCTTTGCCTTTTCATCAAATTTTGGAATAATTTTGTCTATATTTCAAAAATTAATTGTTGGGTTTTGAGATGGAATCTCAATCTGTCGCCCAGGCTGGAGTGCAGTGGCACAATCTTGGTTCACTGCAACCTCTGCCTTCCAGGTTCAAACAGTTCTTGTGCCTCAGCCTTCCAAGTAGCTGTGATTAAAGGTGTGTGCCACCACATCCAGCTAATTTTTGTACTTGTAGTAGAGATGGAGTTTTGCCATGTTGGCCAGGCTGGTCTTACTCCTGACCTCAGGTGATCTGCCTGCCTCAGCCTCCCAAAGTGCTGGGATTATAGGTGTGAGCCATTATGCTCAGCTAATTGTTGGGGTTTTAATAAGAATTTTGCTAAACTTATATATCAATTTGGGGAGAATTGGTATCCTTACTATGTTGTGTCTTCCAATCCATTGATAAGCTACCTCTATTTATTTAGATTTTGGTTTCTTTCATCAGTGTTGTCTAGTTTTCAGCACACCAGTCCTATAGAGGATGTGTTACATTCACACACATTTCTTTTTAGTAATTATAAATGGTATCAAATCTTTAATTTCAGCATCCATGTGTGCCTTCCTAGTATATAGAAATGCAATGGATTTTTGTGTGTTTATTTTGGAATGAACGTTATGGCCATGGGTGAATAATTATATCTTACATTGCTGACTTCTATTTGCTAATATTATGCTAAGAATTTCTGTATCTGTATTTATGGGGAGTATTGGTTCATGGTTTTCTTTTTGTGTACTGTCTTTTTGTCTGATTTTTGTATCAGCATAATATCAGCTTCATAAAATCAATCAGGAAGCATTCTCTCTTCTGTTTTCTAAAAGTGATTGTGTAGAATTAGTGTTAATTCTCATATAAATATTTGTTAGAATTCTCCAGTGAAACCATCTGAGCCTGGGGTTATCTTTTGAGGACTTCTTAGATTACGAATTTAATGTCCTTAATAGATATAGGTATAGTTGAATTGTTTATTCCATATTGGATGAGTTGTGGAAGTTTGTGTATTTTGAAGAATTGGTCCATTTCATCTAAGTTGTCAAATTTATCTGTGTAAAGTTGTTCATGGTGTTCTCTCATTGTCTTTGGATGTCTGTGGGGTATGTAGTGATGCCCCGTCTCATTCCTGATGCTGATCAGCGCCTTCTCCCTTGGTTTTGTCGTCAGCCCAGGCAGAGCTTTGTTGGTTTTGTTGCCTCCTTGCAGATCTTTCAGCGGGGAAGTCTATGCCCCTACACCCTTTGCTGGTGCAAGTAAGGTTGGCGCAAGTGAAGCTGTGGCCCCAGCTCTCTCTGCCTGAACATTCTCTCTCTAGGCTCCCTGGTTTCTGGTCCTGTGGCTGGTGTGAGCAGGCTTCCCTTGGGCCTGTTATTGTCTGCACCTCTTGTGTTGCAGTTTCCTGGCTTCTTCAGCTCCAGGTCTGGAATACACCAGGAAAAATCCATGGCTCACCTCGTGCCACTCCTCAATGCTGGGGTCCCCAGTCAGTATGCTTTCTTCTCACCTTTCAGGTTTTGTTTCCTTTCTATATGCTGTGTGGTTTTTAATTGAACTTAACATGAGGAATAGAGAAAATTACATCTTCATCTTCCCATGAGTGGAAATCCTGGTAACTCATTTTTGAGGAAAGAAAGTCGAGCTGAAAGGATCTGTCACTTTGAAGGATCCTTCTCATGAAGGATCTTCCCATAAAGGAACTTTCAAAGTGACGATGTCACAAATGACCACTATCTTTCAGGATGTGTAAATATTTTATTTTTGGCTTTCTGTGTATTATAATGTTTATTGGAGATTAAATCCTTCCTAGGTGGCAACTTTACAAATGTCCCTGAATTTTCTTCTACATTCTGTAAGATTTCAGATTGAACTCATGAGCTCAAGAAAGTCTTCCTTGTAATTCTGGTTTGCAAGTGAAGACAGCAGTTTGAATTTGTACAGAAGTGATCATGGCAGCACCATCAGACCCGAGGTCACAGCAGGGTTATCTCTGAGCTGTCCTCTGTGCCCAACACATGACTTGACTCATATCAGATGCCAGACAGATGTTGATTGAATTAAATTTCCAAATGCTGCTTCCTCACATCTGACGTTTGCTTTGAACCTCTGCATACCTCTGCAAGTTTGGCGGTTTGCAATGATTATTATTTTCTCTTTAAAGAAGAGGAGATGGAGACTGAGGGGCTGAGGCTACTTGTCCAATGTCAGAATACCAAGTTCAGTGGCTGGATTAGGACCAACATCATCTGCTTTAACTTAAGGGGTCCAGAACTTGCTACCCCAAAATATGCAACAATAGCATATTGATTAGTTTGAGCTAAAAGAAATTGAAGGCCAGGCACAGTGGCTCATGCCAGTAATCCCAGAATTTTGAGAGGCTGGGGTCAGAGGATTTCTTGAGCCCAGGAGTTTGAGACCAGCATGGGCAACATAGGGAGACCCCCGTTTTTAGAAAAAAGTAAAAACTTAGTTGGGTGTGGTGGCATGCGCTTGTCGTCCCAGCTACTCAGGAGGCTGAGGTGGGAGGCTCACTTGAACCTGGGAGCTGGAGGCTGCAGTGAAAAAAGATTAAAAAATTGAGAGCCAACGCAAGAATGCTCTTTACCTCCTCATAAAATGCCTAAATTAATGTATAAGTTTCCTCTTTTGTAAAGGAACTGACACTGATAAGGGAAAGGCTTGTTAGTAAAGATCTTGTACCAGGAGGAGAGTTACTCTAGACAGCCTCTACCCCAGAGCACCAGAGAAACCTTTTTTTGTTTTTTTGAGACAGGGTCTTGCTCTGTCCCCCAGGCTAGAGTGCAATGGCACCATCATGGTTCACTGCAGCCTTGACCTCCCAGACTCAAGTGATTCTCCTGTCTCAGCCTCCTGAGTAGCTGGGACCACAGGTGTAAAGCATGCTCAGCTAATTTTTAAAACCTTTTTTGTAGAGTTGGAGTCTCACTATGTTGCCCAGGCTGGTCTTGAACTCCTGGGCTCAAGCAATCCTTCTGCCTCAGCCTCCTAAAGTGTTGGGATTACAGGTATGAACCATTGAGCCTGGCCCAGAGAGACTCTTACCTGCACAACTAGACAACTTTATTCACCAGACAGCTCCTTCTTGCACCCTCCCAAAATTTGCCTCCACCACCCCCAAGAAGCCCCAAGCCTCTATTCCCTTCTGTGGCTCAGGATGCTGTATAGCCCCCATCAGCTGGCCCTTCCCAGGCCTGATGGCCCCGGAATGTCCACCTGTGGATTGTGCATGGTTACCCGTCCTATCCCCACTGTCCCCCACCCCACCTAACACAGTCTGTGGCTGCTAAGTCATTCTGGACTTGAACTTCCTGAAGACCAGAGCATTCTGTTCAGCACAATCACCAGGAGGTCAGAGCCACCAAAATTCCTGTCTTTGGAAGCGTGGAGCAGCATCCACTCTCTGCCCCAATGTCACGCCTTCTGACGGAGATAAAACCAAACCAAAGGACATCATGAACCCCAAAGCAAAAGCCAGTTCAGCCTAATACCCACTTTCCACCCAGCCAAAACAATGAAACAACAACCAACCATTTAACCCTCACAAAATTCTGGCTCCTTGACAAAAAGAAAATGCACGGAACACTGCCCTGTGCAGAATAGAGAATCAGCAAAACTACAGATAGACCAGCAGGTGGGGAGGATGCCGGCTTCACTCCATCCCTGACATACACACTCCAGTATGGAGTAGAATTTAACAGAGTCAAGTGCATCCTCATCTCTGGTTTCCTGTTGGATCTCATTTTGCCACGGGGGCGTTTAAACAATTGCAACGTGTTTTCTCATACCCTTGTCTTAATGTACACCGATACTTTTACATAACTTCTGCTGCCTTGAATTAGCTAGAGACACACATGAACTTGTCCAACATTTGTTCTTATTTTAGTATCAGTCCCTTGGGGAATGTGCCTTGGTCTGTGTAATAACAGAAAACACGGTCCCTAGATTTTCTGAAACAACAACAATTTCAAAATTCTTTTCTATTTTCCCTGAAGTACAGTCACACTTGTGAAATTGTGTCTTATTTAAACAAAATGATATGAAACACTTTTTTAATGATTAAAGAATCATATTTTCACTGCATAAAAATAAGAAAATTCAGTATAGAGAAGAAAACCAAAACTATCCATAATCCATCATTAGAGGTTCATCATTCAAAAACTTTGAATATTGCATTTAAAAATAGACTTTCCTTTTTAGAGAAATTTAGATTTATATAAAAATTAAGCAGAAAGTACAAAGTTTCCTTATACCTCCTCTCTCCAGTTTTCCCTATTATTTATATCTTGTCTTAGTGTGGTGCCCTTGTTACAATTCATGAACCAACATTGGTATGTTATTATTAACTAAAGTCAATCATTTAGAACGGTTAGGACTCACTGTTGGGTCTGTAAACGTTGTGGGTTTAGATAAATGTGTAATGACCTGTACCCGCCATCACAGTATCACACAGAGACTCACTGCTCTGAAAATCATCTGTGCTCTGTGGCTTCATCCCTCTCTTCACCAATCCCAGCAACCACTGAGCTTTTTCCTGTCTCCATAGTTCTGCCATTTCTAGAATGTCCTGTAGCTGGAATCACACAGTGTGCAGCCTTTTCTGATTGGCTTCTCTCGCTTAGTAATCTGCATTTAAATTCTTCCACGTCTTTTCACGGCTTGAAAGTTATTTTCTTTTAGCCCTGAATCATATCCCATTGTCTTGAGTGAACGTTAAACTTCTTCACCTGCCCCTAAAGGTATGAAAATGAATGGATGGGGTGAAGTCTTAGAGGAGGGACTAAATAGAAAACCCAGAACTGATTGATCCTGATGGCTGATTGACTGGCAGGAGCACAGGCATCATCTCTGGTGCCCCCATCGGATCCCTATAAGCCCCCTGCATTCCGAGCGGATGCTTCCCCTGCCAGGAGGGACCATGCTGCATCCCCCGGGGCTCTTGCGAGGATGATGGCAACCCCTCAAATAAAGTGAACAGCTCAATTGCTCAGTAATGCTGCATTTATCAATAACAGCATCCTGGGACGGGTGGGAGTCAGGCAGAGTCTGTCTTGTGAGTTCCTGGTGCGAGAGCTGCACGATGTCCTGGGCCCATGAGTCATTGAGTAGCTAGAAGGGGCTCCGGGGACCTTGTGAGATTTGTGTCTTTTTAAATGTAACTATGATTTAGTATCTGATGCGGTGTAATAAATATTTAGTAGCACATTTTTCTGCAGATGGCGAGGGAGGAGGTCAGTCCCTGCCAACAAAACACAAGTTGTCTGATTTACTGAACTTCCTGGATGGTTTGGGTTTGTGTAGAACCAGCATCTGTTTGAAAAATGCTTGAAAAATAATGCAAAATCTTTCTCCAAACATTACCCAATTACCAAATACCGTAACTTATCTATTTCTTTCCAGTGGAATAAGTGCTAAGCGTGACTTCCATTTCCTAAAACAAAGTGCCTTACAATTAAGTATATATTCAACTATTGCAATTAGATTTTCACGTTGATGGTGCAGAGTCCAGTGGAGTGGAGTTGATTAACTGTTGTGAAAACCAATTCCATTTATTGTATCTTCAAGTGAATTTTTAAAAGGAAGTTAATATGTTGACTTACCTTGGAACAATTTGTCATTATATTCTTCACGTAAGCCCTGGGTGTTAGTTTTCCTATTTTAGATTTGCCCTAAATTGAAAAGCCGCTGCCATTCTCTCTTCTGATCTAGAGCTGTCTCTAAGTTTGTCTTTCTCATTTGTAAAGACCGAGTATCACCTCATCGCAACATTCTAGACACTGCCTACGAAGGTTCCGGAACGCATCGTGGTCTGGTTCGGAAAGACTTGGGAAAATGAGTCTTATTCTGAGAGATAAAGTGTCCCAAAGTGAGTGTTGAGAAAATAGATGTCTGACAGGGTCATTCATAACAACCTCAGAGACAAATGATATTTTTTGCTCGTTTCTTTTCTGTGGGCCAAGCTCAACTATGTTTCAACTGCAATTTATTTTATTAGACTTTCTTTTTATGTAACTCAGAGCGAAGAGTGACTACATGGAGACTAGAGTAAATCATGTCACGAATTACCCCACATCCTTTACTCTAAAATGCAGTTTGCTGCCAGAATTATGCTTCCAAAATGGTCACAGATAATTACTGTGTAGGGCCCAAGCACACAACACCCTGTGGGGAGAATCTCAGATTTTCTGCACAACTGTGCTTCCTGAGACCTGATGCTGTCAGCAGAGTACCCTGGAGCACGCACACGAGTAAGACGCCTCCCCGCCCTGGCTGCCACAGACTCGCCAGAGTTCACGAGGTCTGCCTGAGGAGAAGGACCATATCTAAAACCCAGTATCAGGATTTCTGGCTAGATTGCATCTTCCACTAAGTTTTTAAATATATGATTTATTTAGAGGAGCAAAAAAGGGTGACATCACAAATATTCAAAAAGTTATATAAATACTATTGCATATGGATTACATAGGATGTTAGTGCTTATTAAAAATCTCATTATAGAAAATCATGCCAGGTGCAGTGGCTCATGCCTGTAATCCCAATGCTTTGGGAGGCTGAGGCAAGGGGATCAGTTGAGCCTAGGAGCTGACACCAGCCGGGCAATATAGGGACGCCATCTCTACAAAAACTACAAAAATTAGCTGGGCGTGGTGGTGCATGCCTGTAGTCCCAGCTACTCAGGAGGCTGAGGCAGGAGGACTGTTTGAGCCTGGGAGGTTGAGACTCCAATGAGCTGGGTTCACGCCACTGCACTCCAGCCTGGATGTCAGAGCGAGACACTGTCCCTAAATAAATTTAAGAAAGGATGAATTGTATTTGCAACAAGCCATTGTGGTGAGAGTGAGGGATTTGGGTACCATGGAGCTAAACGGCTGGTTTTGAATGCACCAGAGCATTAAAGGAAGGAAATGATCGACTCTTGGCCAGAGACTCCCATGACTGTCCTTAACGAACATCTTCCTTCCCATCTGAAATGGATCCGTTTTGATTGGAGCTAGCATGCTCTATCTTTCTCTGCCTCCATCTCTATACTCTGCAGCATAAATGCATTCCCTCACAAAATAAAAGACATAGATTTTCTTTATTTCTCTTTCAACTCAATTTCTTATGATTAAAAGAGGAAAAGCAAAGTACTGGAACCAATGGAGCATGCGTGGCTGAGCCAGATTTGGTATTTTCCAAGCTCCATGTCCTACTCAAGGGCTCAAAGACAATGACAATGTAGAGTAACAAAGCAACGCACTGCAATGCCTGCTTTTCAGATGTCTGGGCAAGTCCTGAGGGTTTCAGCAACCTGAACATGAATCAACTAACACAGTAACTAGTCGAGTTTGAAAGGTCACAACATTTGAAAATGTTCAAGGCCTCATTTCCATGGATGAAGAAAATCCTGCAGATTTGTTGTATGTTTTATTAATGTTAATTTAGCTAAGTAAAAAGACTTTCAATTTCCAATTTTTATTTAAGATGACATGCCCGTGAATAAAATCTGGAGACCAGTAAAGTATTTGTGCATATGCATGCATAATACACATAGAATGTACAAAATAAAAATACTAAAGAATGAATTATGAACCTCATTATGTGGATAAAACGCATTTGAAGTGGAAAATACACCAAACATGAAAGAGAATTTTCATTAGGTACAGTTCAGAAATTGTGACAAAGGAATATCTTCAATGTATTACTCTTCTTATGTAAGAACAGTTGTTTAAATTATAAGAATGCCTAAAGGGTTGAATTTCATATGTGTAGATATATCCAAATTTTTTAAAATAAAAATTCAACATTCATGAGACTCAATCTAGAAAATACATTAGAAAAGGAAAATATATGAAAAGTTATATGAGTAAATTATAAAATCCTAGTCAAAACTGATAAATAAAACACAAAATATTTGGTCAATAATCTCTCCAAGGCCCCTGTATGGCTTAATTTCTTTGTGCCTTTGTTTCGTTATCTGTGAAAGAGCTTCAAGAGTTGCATAAAGTCTCAAATTGGTTTGAAAAATTTAAGAGTTGTATTGATTTATTGGTCATTCTTTTGGCAAATATGTATCAAGTGCTTTACTAAACACAGATGGTGGTTACAAAGATGCCTCTAGCATGTAATGTTCTCCGTGACCAAATTCACTTATTCATTCTTTTGCCAAGAAGAGAAGATTCCCACAAGGATTCCCACAAGCTCTGGTGCCACAGGCCGGGCACCGTGCATATTTCTTCTCCCAGGAACTCAGGGCAGTCGCTGTTCCCATCTGTAAGTGAAAGCAGGGCCAGGGGACTATTTCTTTCCGAAGGTCCCAGCGACTGCCCAGAACCAGAAGTGTCAGTCTTAGAATGCTCACCCGCTGCCCGCGTGTCATCAGGGAGCACTCCTAGCCCTGGCTGGCTCTTGGGCAGCTTTGGTACTGGTTTGGCCCCAGCTCCAGCGCAGCGGGCCTGACTCCCAGGTGACAGGCAGGTGGTGATGGAGGAGGCAGGTGCAGCTGTAGCAAGGGCCGCCTCCCTTTGGAATCTGCCCAAAGATGCAAGCAGGATTCCCAGGAGGCACCGGCACTGCAGACAAGTGGTTGAAACAAGGACAGCCTTGAAGAAATAACCCTGAAAACGTTTTGGGGGGACTCGACCAGTGTCTGAGAATTTCTGTACGTGAATCACCTGTACACAACAGGCTGTTTGTTCTGGAAAGCCCATAGGCCAGATTTCACATTCCTCTGTAATGATCTGATGCCTCCTCTGTCAGCTGTCTGCAGTCCCGACCATCGCCTACTGTCCCACAAACAGCTTCCCAGCCACTGAGGGGTGGAGTCTGAGGAACCTTATCTCAGACCCTTGGAAAACTCTCTCACTTTGAGACTTGGGGCCCACCTTCCGGAATTGCAAAAGAAACACCGACATACGTCTTCATTAAGCCAAATCCGCTGGGTATGGTTTCATGTTTTTACAGATATTTAACCTCTCTCAGTTCTGGAATTGTGTTAGCATTTGCACTTTTGATTCATCTGACTCCAAGTGTTATAACCCCCTTGGCATCTGTCTAGACAGGTGCTGCCTACTTAATGCAGTATTATTACAGATTTGTCAGGTTACTGGTGGGACCGTGTCAGGATCACTAATGGTCATGTGCGTGTGTCTATGACCCCTTCCAAATTCTAAGCTCTTCATGGATAAAGGCTAGGATTTCTCTTCTTCTAGTGTTTCATATCAGACTAAATAATAAGTATGAAAGAGTGTTGAGTCAATGTTTTCCATTCACTTCATTTCATCAATTCATTCTTTATCCAACATACACTTGTTGATGCCCAGCTCTGTGCCCGACACGATGGTAGCTGTGGATGGTAGCTGTTGATCTGAAAAAGCATCCTTCGTTCAGGTGGAAGCTGGACAGGAACAACCCACCCAGCCAGTTGGGTTCCTCAGCTGCGTGACACCAGAGAGCTGCTGCCTGGGGACTGTATATATTAGGAGAGGGACAGAGTGCGTGACTGAGCCACAGGCTCACCTCAGCCAGTCAGAAGGGCTTGGGCACTGCCTCATTCAAACCACCTTGGAGCAGACAAGACCCCGCTCCCAGCAGCCCTGTACCCGTCAGCCACTGAAGATCTCAGCTCTCGCCCGCCTTGCAAAGCTCGCGGCATCTGAGTCTTGGGTTCCTAGTCCATTGCTTAAAAAGTCACTCACCACACAAAGTCGAAAGCAAACAGTTCAAAGTCAAAAGCTTGACCTGGAATTGCCCAGGTCAGCACCACAGCTGGTTAAGGCGGCCCCCCTCTCTTTCCTCCTCTTATTTTCTCGGTCTTAAGCCTGCTTAGAACTCCTGGAAAATCAGGTTAAGGGAGATCAGTTGTGTTCATTATTTTAATACAATGTTTATTGATCCACAGATGTGTGCCGATTGCTGGGATAAAGAGATAACTAAGATTAGTCTTCCTAAGCCCTCCTTTCCTCAGTCATAAACAGGACAACAATCAAAGCAAGGATCACAATAGTGCCTGGGGTGGCTGTCGTCTCTATGAGGCCTGGTGCGCTGATGCCATTCCTGCAGAGGGCAGGCTCAGACAATGGCAGTGTTGATTACGGAGGTGATGGCTGCAGCTGCAGACAGCTGTTTGGCAAGTGCTATGAACTATCCCTGATCGGCCCAGGGGAGGCGCGCATCTGACCCTTCACCATTGGAAATCAACTGAATGGACTGTCCTGGAAAGGCCATCAGTCTGGTCTAAACAGGAAAGACAACATTCTTATTGCTTGGAGGTTTACTCGAGTGAGAACTGAGTGGAATGAGAGAGAAAACACCATTGCTATGAGCTACGTGGTAAAAGCTCAGAGAGGACAGAAAATTGCGTTTCATTTTCTGATAGAACATCTTGTTACAAATTTACAACTCTGTTTTCTGTCAATATTCTGCTTTCCTCTTTAATGAATATGCTGTGGTCTCATGCAGCACAGGGAACCTAGGGAAAGTAACCTAATGAATTACTCAGTTACAATTTTCCAGATGACCTCGATTGCTGTTTTCTTGAAAATGTAGATGTTTGGGAATTGTTGGAGAAGACACACACACGTTCTTAGCCCGTCACTCCCCTCTGTCGCCTTTAGTGCACGCCATGCCCAGAAATGTGCAAGAGAAGAAAGTCCGTTAAAAACACCCTGTACTTCTGGTAATTTTTTTCTCCATATTGATAAGTTATTAATAAGTATATTAAACTCAAGGGTACACCTTAAAGAAATTCCATAACCTGAAAAGTGTAGTCACGCGGGCTCATGACAGTTTCTCCGTGTCCAGGTGGTGTCTGGGGCACAGATCTCTGTAACGTTGCATTTTCACATTTGTGCGGCAGGAGGGGCAAGAGGGAGGGCGTTAACTGGCAGTTGCTGAAGACAGGTTCCTGTCGGCCAGGTGTGGGCAGCCGCCATCCCGAGACAGACCCCCGCCACGTGGGTGAGGCTGACAGAGCCCCGCACCCCCCAGTCATGCTCTCCTGGCTAAGCAGACTCAGGACTGGACAACAAACCCGGACATGTACGACCAGAGCACTGCTCCCAGGAATTTGGAATTGATATCTGGGGACCACAACACGTGCATCTGGGAAATGGAGCTGAAAAGCAGATAAAGTCAGGGCTGGGGAGAGAGGGAAAGAGAGTAAGAGTAAATGGGGAGAGGGAGGCAGACACAGAGAAGGAGAGAGACACAGAGAGGGGGGAGGGGACAGAGGCAGAGGGAGAGGAAGACAGAGAGGGAGAGGGAGGAAGACAGAGACAGAGAGAGAGGGAGACAGAGACAGAAAGAGAGAGAGAAAGAGAAAGAGAGACATTGATTATATGAGCGAGCAAATACCCAGAAGGAAGAAAAAGATTCAGGACTAATGGAATAATTCTGGTTCCTACTTTGATTCTTTGTCCCAGCCCACCCATGACTGTATGACAGTTCCCATGATTCCAGTTTAGCTGGCTAGGAAACTGAGAACGGAAGAAGGCAGGAGTTCACTCGGGGCACAGGCGGTGGGGACCAAACGATTCCCAGTGGTACTGGTGCTTTCATGAAGCACTTCCATAAAAAGCGGGAAGTGCTCCAAATGCTGGGAGCGTCTTCTAAATTGGGATGTTCCTGGCGGTTCAGGGCAGCCAGAGGATGCCTCCTCAGAGGGCTTCCCCCACTATGTGCAGAGCGTCGCCGTTGCTCATGGCTCCACGCCTGCCTCACCGTTCTCAGCACTGATCACTCCCTGTCATCTGCTACCTGCCTGTTTATCCATTTACTCCTCACCTGACCCCACGGGGGAGTGCTGAGTGCTTGGTGCTCAGTCTATCCTCACTTCCCTCTGACTGCTGAGTGCTCGGTGCTTGGTCCATCCTCACTGCCCTCTGAGTGCTCAGTACTTGGTGCTCAG